>NW_024426663.1:13553845-13626936 GCF_017311325.1 Ursus maritimus
AAGTAGGCTTCTTACTGAGCAGGGAGCCCGATGTGGGGCTCGATCCCAAGGACCCTGGGATCATGATCTGAGCCAAAGGCAGCCGCTTAACTGACTGAGCCACCCAGGAGCCCCAGTGGTACTGACTTTTTGAATAATTTTTTGGAAGTCGATCGCGTACATATTTTTAATATGTGTGAGACTAAGGCAAGAGTAGCTGTTCCGTGTTAGACTCATATAGTCAGATATACCTGCAGACTTCTGATCTATTTCTGCTACGGTCTAGATTCTGTTCTCCCCTACCTTCTGTCCACGGGTTATTTCAAACCAGAGCAGAGAGCAAACAACATCTCCCCCAGATCCAGGGGCCCCCATCCTGTCCTTAGAGAATACAGATTGGCCTTTCCTTCCTCAGTATCTTCCAGACTTGAAGACTGATTTGCTCTTGTTTTAGCACAGCTTCCGGCCCTCATCCTTTATCTGCTTAATCTGTATTTGCTGAATGAGCGAACAAATGCACATACTACCAGCTCAGCCCAGTCTCCCAACTCTGCCTGTGAAGTGAATCAAGGGGCATGATTTTTAGCCACGGAAGAGAAATGTTTTCATAAAATATTTCTACAGAATCAAATTTAAAATAATCTACATCTACTACGTATTATTCTGCCTTATGGTGGGTAGAGCGCATTCATATTTCAAGGTAGATGAATCATAAGATAATTTAAAACAGTTTAGCCATGAAAATCCCGGCAGTGTGTGCAGAACTAAGATTAAATTTAAGGCAATAATCATTCCCTGTCAGGAGAAAATGAATATATTCATCAAGGTACTTATTTGAAAAGTAATTGAGTTACCATTTCGATTCACATTACCATCTGAACATTGTAAAACTAAATTTAAAACTATGGGATTGTAATATGGTTTTTTTGAAAAATCTATTTTAACTGTCAGACTTGACTGTGAGCATCTGCATCTAAAATAAGTTATTTTTTTCAAAAGCAGGAAAGTACTAAATTATATTTATGGGAACATAATACCATTTTTGTTGTTGTTATTAAATAGAGGTCCTATAACTAGCCGTAAAATTTTAACTAGAAAACCCTGGGAATGAGTTTTTTTCCCCCAATATTTATTTCCAAACAAACTTAGGAATGTAAGTTTCTTGAACCACAAATCTAGATATGCAAAAATTGTATTTTTTTTTTTCTATAACTTGACCTGAATGGACTGACCTATCTTGAGCCTCAAATCCACCCAATTTAGAAATTCAGGAGTCAGAGCACAGTTTTCCTAGTGAATTTTGGGATTCTGCCTTTCTTGTTCAGGGTTTATTTTCTATCTGGAAATGGGGATGGGGCTTAATGGTGCACACAGGTTGGGGGGGCTTAAAGATAGCAATCTTGTCTTTGGTTGGCATTCATCCTTAATTTGCATAAAAATCCTGTCGTTCACCTGTGTTATCTGTCCAGACATCACACTCCTGATGTCTGTATAAGGCCAGAAAAATGTAGTGACACTCTTTTTGTTGCAGCAAATCAGGGAATCTAAGAGCCTTGTTCCATTGGAATAGAAGTGGGAGTTTGGAAGAAAACCAAGTTTAGGATTCGCACAGAAAGAACTCACTGTTGGATGAAGGAACAAATGCATAATGAATGAATGGATGAATGACTAAATAAGTGAATGTTTTCACTGGGACACTTTTGAGGCCTCGGAGGCGGTTTGTCCCCCTTTTCACGTAACAGAACCTCTCTGCGTTGATTGCTTTTTCTCGCCTCAGCTGGCGGAGGACTTGCTGCCTGCCTCGTATGCCGCGATGTTTATCTGTGCTGTCCTTGCCCTTGGTCTCCTTCACTCTTCCTGGCTTGCTCTTCTTTGGTAGTTCCTTTTTCCCGTGTCTCCGCTTTCCTGGGAAGAGGTGACTAGCTCATTGCCACGTTCAGCCCGAGCAATCCCACGCTCCCAGCCGCAGGGTAAGGTGCACGGTTGTGTTCCTCGGCTCCTCCGGACTCTGCACTTGCTGCTTCAGGGCCCGAGAGGCCTGTCACTGGAGCCGCTCCAGGCCCAGGGCTCGAGAGGAGGATGGTCAGCAAACAGAGATCGCACTCACTGCCCCGGATTGGACGCCTCCAGTGAAGTCAGCCTCAGTGTGTAGGCCTGCTGTGTCAGGCCTGTAGGTTGTCGGAACACAAACGAACAAGAAAGAAACCAAAGCAAAGAAAGAAACCAAAGAAAAGCAGCATCAAAACAATGTTTGACATCATCTGTCAATCAAGAGGTCCCGTTGACCTGTGGTAGCAGACCGTGCCAAACACTGCTCTGTGTCCTAAGTATGCAGAGGCCTCTAGGCTTTTGTGTTCCTCAGTGTTTAGCCTATAATCTGATGAATTCGTAGATGCTCGTTCTTCGCCAGGGACGGGAGACACACGATGTTAAGTCATGGTGCAGTGGGATGAAGTTCACCCAACTTCTCAGACTCATGCTTCAACAGGGACAGAGTTATTGCTTAGAAAATTATTTTCGGATAATCAAATCTCAAAGTCATGCCTTCGGTTAGAAGAAAAACTTAATTACTATAAAGCATTAATTAAATATAGACCATAATTTAATTATCACAGGCTTTTAATTACCTGAAAGCCTTTCTTATCAGAAACAATTTTCATGGAGGCTGTTTATATATTAAAATAGATATTCTAGGGGGAGTAGAAAGAAAGTGAAAGAGATTGAGCAGGCCAAGATGTTTTCTGACCCCCTCAAGCTCCATTATTAGGTCTGTGACTCTAAAAGTGCATTTTATAAAATGGGCACCGTGGGAAGCTAATGTGTGGTGCTGGGGTAGGGGCAGGTGGACAGGTGGGCGATGGAGAGGTTTCTGTGGACTCATAGGTTAGGGAAGCCTAGAGAGAGCTGAGGAGCTTAATTTTGTATTTGTATTTTTTGCAAAAGACTTTAGTAAGAGACCCTTTTGTAACATGCCAATAACACAGTATAAATCTCCAAGAGAGGGGCTCCTGGGTGGTTCAGTCCATTAAGCGTCTGACTTTGGCTCGGGTCATGATCTCAGGGTTCTAGGATCGAGCCCCACATCAGGCTCCCCTTTCGGTGGGGAGTCTGCTTCTCCCTCCCTCTCTGACCCTCCCCCTGCTTGTGTTCTCTTTTTCTCTCTCTCAAATAAATTTTAAAAATCTTTAAAATTTTTTTAAAAAATAAAAATCAACAAGATTTAATGGAAATCAGTCTTATTTAGTTTCTTATTGTTGTTCAAGCAAATAAAAGTTTATTTAGATAGATTGAGGGAGCTTCTATTTCAATGTTACAATACATAGCAATCACAAAATTATCTTAAAGAGTTCATAGGAACCCTCTCCCCAGTTTGAGTTCTTTATTACAATAAGAAGGTGTCATCAGGAAAAGTTTCTCATAAGCAATATTTTAGCATCCATTTATTTCTCTTAACTCTTCTTACTTATAAATATGGGTTTTCAGATTATCTTTGTCTAGCACATTTTAAACAAGATTTGTCTCACATGGACTTAACTTCCAAGTGACATTTTCCTGGACACTCATGCCATTCCAATGACCAGCTGATTATAGCATCCAAATAGGACCTAAAATTCATCATTCATTCCTTTTTAAAAAATTTATTTACATCAGCAGTAGCACTCTCCAGATCAATTAATCCTTTTACCATCGCTTCTCCATTTCTGAATTTTGATTTTTGATTCATTTTCTCATTGTCTGGATAGGGGAGAGGATGTGGGGGTTTGGGAAAGAGAACAAAGTATAAAATTGTCGTTCACCACTTCACTACTGATCCTGGACCAGCAGCAGCAGGATCTCTTGGGAGCTCGTTAGAAATGTAGAATTTCATGTCCCATCCCAGACCTACCAATCAGAATCTGCATATTAACAAGATTCCTAGGAAATTCATATGCCCATTAAAGTTTAAGAAGAACTGGTAGAGGACACTAGTTCTCAAACCGGGCAGCGTTTTGCAATCAACTTGGGAGTTATAAAAGGTCCTGATGTCTAGCTCCTTGTGGAGATTCTGATTCAGTTGACACAGAGTCTGGCCTCGGTGTCAGGATTTTTAAAATTTTAATTCCAGTATAATTAACATACAGTGTTTTCTTGGTTTCGGGTGTACAATTTGATGATTCAGCAATTCTATACATCATTTAGTGCTCATCAAGTTAAGTGTACTACCTTTTATCTATTTCAGCCATCCCCCCACCCACCTGCCCTCTGGTGACCATCAGTTTATTCTCTATAATTTAGAGTCTGGTTTTTGGTTTGTCTCTTTTTTTCTTGGTTCCTTTGTTTTGTTTCTTAAATTCCACATATAAGTGAAATCGAATAGTATTTGTCTTTCTCTGACTGACTTATTTTGCTTAGCATTTTACTCTCTAGATCCATACATGTGGTTGCAAATGACAAGATTTCCTTTTTTTTATGGCTGAGTAATATTCCATCGTATATGTATATATACCACTTCTTTATCCTCTCATCTATCAATAGACACTTGGGTTGCTTCCACAATTTGGCAATTCTAAATAACGCTGCCATAAACATAGGGGTGAATATATCTTCTTGAATTAGTATTTTTGTATTCTTGGGTAAATACTAAGTAGTGGGATTAATGGATCATATGGTAATCCTATTTTTAATTTTTTCGAGGAACCTCCATACTCTTTTCCAAGGTGGCCGCACTAGTTTGCATTCCCACAAATAGTGCAAGAGGGTTCCTTTTTCTCCCCAGTCTTACCAACATTTGTTTTTTCTTGTGTTTTTGATTTTAGCCATTCCGACAGGTGTGAGGTAATATCTCATTGTAGTTTTGATTTGCATTTCCCCAAAGATGAGTGATGTCGGGCATCTTTTCATATGTCTGTTGACCATCTGGATGTCTTCTTTGAAGAAATGTCTGTTTGATGTCTTCTGCCCATTTTTTAATTGGATTATTTGTTTTTTGGTTTTGAGTTGTAGAAGTTCTTCGTGTATTTAGATACTAACCCTTTATCACATATGTCATTTACAACTATCTTCTCTCATTCCATAGGTTGCCTTTTAGTTTTGTTGATTATTTCCTTACTGTGCAGAAGCTTTATGTTTTGATATAGCCCTAATATTTATTTTTGTTTTTATTTCCCTTGCCTCAGGAGACATATCTAGAAAAATGTTGCTGTGGCCAATGTCAGAGAAATTACTGCCTGTGCTTTCTTCAAGGATTTTTATGGCTTCAGGCTTCACATTTAGTTCTTTAATTCATTTTGAATCAATTTTTATGCATGGTGTAACGAAGCAATCCAATTTCATTCCTTTGTACGTATCTGTCCAGTTTTCTCAAAACCATTTGTTGAAGAGACTATCTTTTTCTCATTGCTATTTTTCCTGCTTTGTCAAAGATTAATTGACCACATAATCATGAGTTTATTTCTGGGCTCTCTATTCTGTTCTAATGACCCATATGTTTATTTTTGCACCAGGACCATATTGTTTTGATTACTAGAGCTTTGTAGTATATCTTGAAATCTAGGATTGCAATACCTCCAGTTTTGATCTTTTTCCAGACTGCTTTGGCTATTAGGGGTCTTTTGTGGTTCCATAAAAATTTTAGGATTATTTGTTCTGGTTATGTGAAAAATGCTGTTGGCATTTTGAGAAGGATTGCATTCAGTCTATCAATTACTTGGAGTAATATGGACATTTTAACAATACTTGTTCTTCCAATCCATGAGCATGGAATATCTTTCCATTTGTTTGTGTCATCTTCAATTTCGTTCATCAGCATTTTATAATTTTCAGAGTACAGGTCTTTCACCTACTTAGTTAAGTTTATTCTTAGGTATTGTATTAATTTTGGTACAATTATAAATGGAATTGTTTTCTTAATTTCTCTTTTTGTTTTTTCATTATTAGTGTATGGGAATGCAATGGATTTCTGCACAATAATTTTGTACCCTGCAACCTTACTAATTCATTTATTAGTTCTAGTAATTTTTAGTAAAATTTTATATATATAGTACTACATCATCTGCAAATAGTGAAAATTTTACTTCTTCCTCACCAATTTGGATGCCTTTTATTTCTTTTTGTTGTCTGATTGCTGTGACTAGGACTTTTAATACTATGTTGAATAAAAGTGTTGAGAGTACACATCCTTGTCTTGGTCCTGATCTTAGGGTGAAACCTTTCTGTTTTTCACCATTGAGGATGATGTTAGCTATGGGTTTTCATATATGAATTTTATTATGTTGAAGTATGTTCCCTCTAAACCTACTTTTATCATGAATAGATATACTCTGTCAAATGCTTTTTCTGCATGTATTGATATGATCATATGGTTTTTATCCTTCCTCTTATTGATGTGATGTATCACATTGATTGATTTGCAAATATTGAATCACCTTGGCATCCCAGAAATAAATCCTACTTGATCATGGTGAATGATTTTTTAAATATATTCTTGGATTCAGGCGGCTAATATTTTGTTGAGGATTTTTACACCAAGGTTCACGTGAGATATTGGCCTATAGTTCTCTCTCTCTCTCTCTCTTTAGTGTCTTTAACTCGTTTTGGTATCAGGGTAATGCTGGTCTCATAGAATAAATTTGAAAACTTTCTTTCCTCTTCTATTTTTTGGAATAGTTTGAGAAGAATAGATATGAACTCTTTTTTATTTTTTTAAAAAGATGTATTTATTTGAGAGAGAGAGAGAGAGCATGTGAGTGGGGGAAGGGGCAGAAAGAGAGGGAGAGAGAAAGTCTCAAGCAGACTCCTTGCTGAGCATGGAGCACAATATGGGGCTCCATCTCATGACCCTGAGACCATGACCTGAGCCGAAACCAAAAGTTGGGTGCTCAACCAATTGAGCCACTCAGGTACTCTGAAGCCTTCTTTAAATGCTTGGTAGAAGTCACCTGTGAAGCTATCTGGATCTGAACTTTTGTTTGTTGGGAGTTTTTTGATTACTGTTTCAATTTCATGCTGGTAATCGGTCTGTTCAAATTTTCTATTTCTTCCTGATTCAGTTTGGGGAGGTTATATGTTTCTAGGAATCTATCCATTTCTTCTAGGTTGTCCAATTTGTTGGCATATCATTTTTCATAATATTCTCTTAAAATTGTTTGTATTTCTGTGGTGTTTGTTGTTATTTCTCCTCTGTTATTTCTCCTCCATTTCTGATTTTGTTTTGAGTCCTCTTTATTTTTTGATGAGTCTGGCTAAAGGTTTATCAATATTGTTGATCTTTTCAAAAAACCATCTCCTGGTTCATTGATCTGTTCTATTGTTCTTTGTTTTTTTGTTTCTTGGTTTTGTTTTTTTTTTAGTTTCTAATTTGGCCATATCTGATTTCGTCTTTATTATTTCCTTCCTTCTACCAGCATGAGTTTTGTTTGTTCTTCTTTTTTTACCTTCTTTAGGTGTAAGGTTAGGTTGTTTATTTGAGGTATTTCTTGCTTCTTGAGGTCGGCCCATATTGCTCTAAACTCCCTCTTAGAACAGCTTTTGCTGCATTCCAAAGATTTTGGATCATTGTGTTTTCATTTTCATTTGTCTCCATGTATTTTTCTATTTCTTCTTTGATTTCTTGTTTGATCATTCATTGTTTAGTAGCATTTATTTAACCACCATATACTTGTGTTCTTTCCAAATATTTTATGTGGTTGATTTCTAGTTCTGTAGCACTGTGGTCAGAAAAGATGCATGATATGACTTCTGTCCTTCTGAATTTGTTGAGACTTGTTTTGTGGCCGAATATGTGATCTTTTCTGGAGAATATTGCGTAAACCTGAAATATATAGTGGAGTGGAATATATCATGCCTCTCTCTTCTCACCTGCAAATTTTCTGCTGAAAAATTAACTGATAGTCTTATAGGGTTTCCCCTTGAATGAAACTGCTTTCTTTTCCCCTGTTGCTTGTAATAGTCTCTCTTTATTACTACTTTTTGCCATTTTAATTACTATGTGTCTTGGTGCGGACCTCCTTGAGTTGGTTTAGTTGCGGGCTCTCTGTGTCTCCTGGATCTGGATTTGTATTTCTTTCCTCAGATTTGGGAATTTTTCAGCTATTATTTCTTCAAATACATTTTTTGTCCCCTTTTCTCTCTTCCTTCTGGCATTCCTATAATGCGAATGTTATTACATTTGTTGTTGTTGCTGAGTTTCCTTAATCTATTTTCATTTTTTATTCTTCTTTTTTCTCTCTCCTGCTCAGCTTGATTGCTTTCCATTACTCTGTCCTCCAGGTTACTGATCCATTCTTCTGTTTCCTCTAGTCTGTTATTTATTTGCTGTAGTGCATTTTTTTTTAAAGATTTTATTTCTTTATTTGAGAGAAAGAGGGAGNGAAAGAGCACAAGCAGCAGGGAGGGGCAGAGGGAGAGGGAGAAGCAAACTCCCCACTGAGCAGGGAACCTGACATAGGGCTTGATCCCGGGGCCCTGAGATCATGACCCGAGCTGAAGGCAGCCACTTAACTGACTGAGCCACCCGGGGGCCCCTTCTGTAGTGCATTTTTAATTTTAGTTATTGAGTTCTTCACCTCTGATTTTTTTTTTATGTTTTCTGTCTCTTTGTTAAGGGTCTCACTGAGGTCTGCCACTCTTTTCTCAAGTCTAGTGAGTATCTTTATAATCATTACTTTATATTCTCTATAGAACATATTACTTATCTCTTTCATTTAGCTCTTTCGCTGTGATTTTTGTCTTGTTCTTTCATTTGGGACATAGTCCTCTGTCTGCTCATTTTGTCTAACTCTCTGTGTCTGTTTCTGTGAGTTAAGAAAGTCAGCTACATCTCTTGCTCTTGAAAGTAGTGGTCTTACGAAGAAGAGGTCTTGTTGTGCTCTGCATGGCAACGTCCCCTGTTTACCGGAAGCTGGCACACCAGGGGTGTCTCCAATGTGTATTGCGGATGCCCTACTGTTGAGACTGAGTTGCATTTGCCTTCAGTCTGGTTGTCTGCAATGGCTCTCCTTGCCTATTGTGAGCACTGTTCGGTCCCTGTGTTACTAGTGGGCCAGTCTGGGGCTGCCTAGGGCTTGAGTTGAGTCAGACCAGACTTTGCCAAAACTGCAGTAGCACCAAACTACTGGCCGCTTTGTCTGTGTTGTCCCCTGAGAAGGTTTGGTTGGTGGGCAGGTCCTGCAGTTAGACCAGAAGTGGTGGGGTCACTGACTCGTGTGTGGTTATTTTCCCCTGTCCTCAGGGAGTCACATTGTTGGTGCTGCTTGCACACTGCCAGGCTTGTGGCACTTCTTTGGATGGATTCCTGCCAATGGTTTGTTAGAGGGGTAGGTCGATAGGAGAATGCAGTGGTTGGCTGGTGCACGGTGCCAGCAAGGTCTGCACAGGTTTGATGTGAGATGGGGACCTGCAGCTACCCAGGAAAACATCTGCTGAGCCTGGGATGGAGAAGGTGTTTGCACAGGAGAATGCAGGGGCAGGGTAGTGCTATTAACAGGTAGGTGGAAAGTGTTCATGCTGAGCTGGTTCCCATGGATGTAGGCTGGCAGAGGGGCTGGCAGAGAAAATGGTGCTTGCCAGCTCTTTTGTCCTTGGGGAAGTCTCTCAAAGATCCGTGCCTCTGCAGCATATACTTTGAGATTAGTAAATAAATCTTCCCCAGGTGTTTTCCAAACTGCTGCTTCTATGCTGTATCTCAGCAGGGCTGTTTGTTATGCTCTGTCTTTAAGGGCAGTTTCCTATTGCCCTCTAGCCTCCCAGATCCAAGCCTGGTGATTTTTAAAGTTTCATGTGTTAAGAACTTGCAAAGTTGGGACCCTCTGGTTTTCAAAGCCGATTGTAATGGGGATCCCTCTTCTCAGTGGGGGTCCTTTGTACCTTGGGTGTCTGGTATGGGGTCTGGTCCTCTCACCTCTTTAAGCCCTGGGCATCCCTCCCTCCTGTGAACAGTCTTGTGGCTCACCTTGACTCCCAACTGTGTCTCTGCCCTTCCTACCTGCTTTGATACAGCCTCTTCTCTACATTTAACTTTGGAAAATCTGTTCTGCCAGCCTTTGGGTTATTTTCTGGGTTATACACACTGATGTGAGTGTTTTCTAGGTGCATTTGTGGGATGAGGTAAGTGTAGTAAGAAGGCACTCAGCACGAAGTCTGCTTGTCCCTCTGCTCCTCCCCCTGCTCACTCTCTCTCTTTATCTCTCTCTGTCTCTAAAATAAATAAATAAATAAATAAATAAATAAATAAATAAATAAAATCTTTTTTTTAAAAGATTTTATTTATTTATTTGACAGAGACAGCCAGCAAGAGAGGGAACACAAACAGGGGGAGTGGGAGAGGAAGAAGCAGGATCCCAGCGGAGGAGCCCGATGTGGGGCTCAATCCCAGAACGCCGGGATCACGCCCTGAGCTGAAGGCAGACGCTTAATGTCTAAGCCACCTAGGCACCACAATAAATAAAATCATTTCTTAAAAATGGGGTAAAGACAATTATGTCTGAGTCTCTTCCCAAATATGCTTGGGGCGCTAAGGCATTCTATTCCTCAAAGTTTACAAACGCTTCTGCAGAATGGTGTGTATATTGTATACATACTCCTACTCTGCCATCTTCCCCAAGACTCGGTGTCGGGACTTTTAAAAGCCCCCTCAGGTCATTCTCATGTGCAGAAAACTTTGAGAACCACTGGTCAAGGAGAGTGGAAGAGCAAATAGATCAGAGCGGTGGTTCTCAACCTTTGGTGTGTATCACAGCCAAATAAAGCACTAAAGCAGTACAGAGGGCCAGGTGCTGAAGCAGGACAGATCCTAGCCCTCTGTATGTGCCACAGTTCCCAGCTGACAAACACCCACATTTCAGAACCACTGGGCCGGGAAAGTATAATATAATCACCGGGTAGCTTTAAGGACCTCGTTGAAGTTCCTGGAGCTCTTCCTTGGTTTCTGGTTTTTATGACTGAGTCAGGACGCTGATATAAGCATACCCGTAAGTGAGTCTGTGACCATTCTATTACCTTTCTGTCTTATTATCTAATATGTATCAAGAGTGGATTCTTCCAAGAGTTAAATAATGCCCTGCTTGTTTGCTAGGCTTTTATTACCAAGAACATTTTTAAATATGTGATCGTCAAAGAAAAAAAATTAGATTTTATTTTATTATTTTTTTATAGAATAGCTCCATTGGGAACCTCCACTCATTTCATTCTCAATATTCAGAAAGTTAGAATCATTGTCCTTCCTTCTAAATGAGGAAATCAGATTTTAAATCACGTATTTACATAATTTCTTACTCTCTGCACATACGTGAAATTGTGCATGTCCAAATAGATTTAGATTCATGACTATTAGAGCTACAGTGGGTCTTAGGCATGATCTAATGTAACTGTTATTTTCAGTTGAGGAAAGGGAAGACTGGAAGGACCAAGTGAATACCTCAAGGTCACACAGAGAATGTCGGAATATGAGCAATAGTTCTGATGATCTTTAAAAATTTGAATAGACGAACCTGCCAATTCAGCCTAAATTATGTGGGTTAAGTATTATAAGGATAACTTAGTCAAATAAAAGAACCAAGTTTGTAGGTAAAATATTTACTGATGTACATATAATTAATAACTTGCAGCATAATGAAGCCTGAATGGTGAGGAGTTTGAATAAATGACTATAATTAGTGTTGCTTTACCCTGACGTCCTCATTTTTATTGATTTTCTATTCCCACTTTAACTCCTATACATTATTGACACTAGAGCTTCATTTTTCCCCCAGTAACATAGATTGTCATATTCAATATACACACCATTCTGTAGACAGGTTTGGAAACTTTGAGGAATAGAATGCTTTAGCACCCCAGCGTACTGGGGAAGAGACTCAGACATAATTGTCTTTACCCCATTTTTTAAAAAGATGTATTTATTTATTTATTTATTTATTTATTTATTTATTTATTCATCTATTTTAGAGACAAAGAGAGAGAGATAAAGAGAGTGAGCAGGGGGAGGAGCAGAGGGACAAGCAGACTCCGTGCTGAGTGTGGAGCCCAACACAGGGCTCAGTCTCAGAACCCTAAGATCATAACCTGAGCTGGAAACAAGAGTAGGACGCTTAACTGACTGAGCTCCCCCCAGACACCCCAACCCCCTTCGTTATCTCTCTTTTCTCTGCCTCTCTTCCCTATTCCTCAAAGCCCTAGTGTCTTGGCTTCTTTTACAGAAGTTGAGTACTTGTAAACAAACAACCCTAGCTTCTATAGCGTTTGGACCAATAGCCCTTATGAAATATTTGACAAATTCTCTCCAAAGGTGGTAGAGAGTGCCAGAAGCCATGCTGGGCAGAGAATTCTGAAAATAAGGTCTGTTTTGAGCACCCCCTGGTCCTCCACTCCCCCTGTGACCCTCTCTTTCCCTGTCTCCCGGCACGCACACAGAGCCTCCCTGCTCCCAGTTGCTCGCCCAGCCTTCCTTCCCTGGAACTCTCCTGCCAGGCCTGCCCTGTTACCTACTTCTCTCAGGAAACTGAGCATCTGATAAACTTACTCAAACTAAAACGTTAATACACTAAAGAGTGACCCCATTATTTTAGGGTCTTTTTACTGCACGTAGGAAAAGCTGGTTGTGAATAGCTTAAGCTACAAAGGGAAAAAAAAAGTATTTACTGGAAGGAAGATGACTGAGAGGAATGTCTCTGAGAATGTACGAGTTGCATCACTTAGCCCTGGGAAATTCAGGGAACAGGGCAGGAAGTGTACTTGGATCTTATCTGAGGGGCTGACATTAGGATGACTCAGCTCCTCGGGTGTGTTGGAGCTGGCTCGAAGTGGCTTGGGAGAACCAGTTGTTCTATTTTCAGGAGTTTTGCAAACTAAATGATAGTATACGAGTAGCTTGAAATTGGCCACAATTATTAACACCCAGGAAATCATCAAAAGCTACAAATAGCATTACTAGCTTACTGCCTATCAGCTCTAACTTTGTTCCAGGCTTCAAATTTTAAAGAGAGATTGTTGGGATAACATGGTTGAGGTGTCCATTTCTCACGTATGGCCAGGAGCACAGGGTTAGAATATAGGGGCTTTTTACGAATTAGGGCAGCAACCGAGAGGGCTTTCTGCACAGTTACTGTCCCTTTTTCTGATAATACATTTGCATATTCACCAGAGTGAAGCAATTAGGAAATGAGGAGGTATGACACGTGCTCTTGGTGGGAGCGAATTTATGGACCAGTCGTGACTCTGATGGATGCTGCAGCTAGCCCGAGTGGGTCACAGCTGACTGCACGTCACACGCACTTGGGACCTCTAAAAATAGACCCATGCTCGGGCCCCATCAGAGTTTCTGCTTTAACGGAGTATCAGTATGTTTTAAAAACCTCAATGAGGTGACTATAGTTTACAGTACTGTTGTGTGTGTCTGACAGTGGCTAAGAGAGTAGGTCTTAAAAGTGCTCCTCACAAGAAAAAAAATTGTAATTATATGTGATGATGGATGTTAACTAAACTCATGCTGGTAATCATTTCACAATATATACATGCATCAAACCTTTATGTTATACTCCTGTTCTAACCAATGTTCTATGCCAATTTTATCTCAATTTAAACCATAGAAAGCCACCCCATATAATTCCAGTATGCAATCGGGATTGAGAAAAACAGAGATTATGAGTTGACGTCATTAAGGGTCTTAGGTGAAACTTCAGTAAAATCTTTACATATTTGTCCCTTGCTGCTCAATCGGAACTATTATCTACAGACCTTGACACTATAATGTATGGCAGACTTACATTTTATATTATGTTACAGACTCTGAAGTGGACCCTGATTCATCGTGGAAAAGCAGGAAAGGGTGAAAATAGAGCAGGTGACATGTCCAAGGTCGGGGCAGCCTTGCCCTCTGGAGAACGAGAGTGTAATTCGAGGCTGATAACTGAAGAGAGATGGCTCTGGGAACTTGGCAGTGATGTGTCGGGTACCCTGTTGGGGTTAATAAGTCAAAGTTAAAAGTTTTGAGACAGATGGTGCAGATTAGGGAGCTTTCATGATTGGAAAGCTTGGAGTTCTTAAGAATG
Organism: Ursus maritimus; assembly: GCF_017311325.1. Classification (NCBI taxonomy): domain Eukaryota; kingdom Metazoa; phylum Chordata; class Mammalia; order Carnivora; family Ursidae; genus Ursus; species Ursus maritimus. The sequence continues at coordinate 13,567,846 of NW_024426663.1, forward strand.
CTTACGAGCAGGGGCGCCTGGGTAGCGCAGTCGTTAAGCATCTGCCTTCGGCTCAGGGCGTGATCCCCGCGTTTCAGGATCGAGTCCCACATCGGGCTCCTCCGCTGGGAGCCTGCTTCTTCCTCTCCCACTCCCCTGCTGTGTTCCCTCTCTCGCTGGCTGTCTCTCTGTCACATAAATAAATAAAATCTTTAAAAAAAAAAAAGAATGCTTACGAGCAGCCTTTGCTTGTGTATTGATTCCATTCTTTCTTTCAGGCAGCGAGTATTAATTGAGCAAGTATTAGATGCCAGGTACTGTGTTCGGCTACAAATGCAGGGCTTCCCACAACACTCTCAGGATGGATAATGTGCTACGGTGACTCATGGAACTCAGGAAAAGCACCGACCTTCAATTTACAGCTTTATTGTAAAGGGTGAAAATCAGGAACAGCCAAATGAAGAAACACACGGGCGAGGTTTGAGAGGGTTCTAACACGAACGCACCTGCGTCCTCAGGACATTTCCCTATCATGGCATGTTGATACATACCCCCGACCAGAAAGCTCACCATCTCCTCTACATCCAGAGTTTTTACTGGAGTTTTATTTCGCACAGTGTTTCTTTTGGGTGGGGAGTGACGGGGAATATAAGACTGATGAAGAAGATTGGAAAGGACCAGGGCCATCTAGACCATGCTGATATATGCCCTGAAGGTAATGAAAGCATTTCAAAAAGAACATCGTATGATAAAGAATTTGGCCAGTTTTTGTCCCTGGTTCCTCAGAGATAACCTCTAAATCTGTAGACTTCCTTGAGTAATAGGACTGTTCAGTATTCATAGTGAACCCCTTGGACCACACCTGAGTTTATGCTAATGAGAGGCAGTGGGCCCCAGAAAAAACAACCATGTCGTTGGAGACCTGGGGCTTAGAGCCACGTGTTATCAGCCACTGTAATCAGTGGCTTTTTCTCAATCCCGGTTGCATACTGGAATTATATGGGGTGGCTTTTTATTGACCTCTGAGGAAAGAAGTGGGCTAGAGGCTGACTTCTGTCACTTTAGCCAGAGTCAGTGATACTCAGTAATAAAACGCAGGGCTCCATCCCAGCACCCTGGGATCATGACCTGAGCTGAAGGCAGATGCTTAACCGACGGAGCCCCCCAGGCGCCCCCCATGAGTTACTTTCGCACATTATCAAACCGGACAGTGTCGTGGGTACCCCTGAATTTGTAGGCAGCTGGTCAGAAGTGTGGGTGATGGGGAGTCCCCAAACTTGCGACGGATGTCTGAAGTAAGGTCTGTTCTGTGGGAGGCTATGCCCCTAACCCATGAATTCTGCACATATTCCAGATAGTTGGTGTAAGAATTGCAGTGCAAATAGGTTTGTGTGTGTGCATGAATGTATGGGAGCACTTGCATGTGTGTGTGCACACGTGTATGTGTGCACACGTGTGTGTGTGTGTGTGTGTGTGTGTTACGGCTAGTGATTTGTTCAGTTCTCCTCCCATGTTGCTGTTTTAGGTCAAACTTAGATCTCTCACTTCCTCTTAGAAACCTTTCCAACTTTTCTTCCCCTGCCTTTTGATGGCAGAGTTTGTAGCTTTCACTTTTGTTCCCAAAGGCTTTCATTTCTTTTCTCTGTTCTGATGTTTGCCCAATGTATTAAATTGTTGGTTCACATGGCTGAATCAGTCCCTTGACTGATCGATCACTCCTTGAGGACAAGGAGCTTGTCTGATTCTTCTTCAGATCCTCAGGCCCCACCCGAGGCCCTGAATGAAGAAATAAATGAACGAATGGCCGCAGGTGGACAGCAGGAGAGGCACCTCAGCAGTTTCTATGGCTTCTGTCGTGGCTTCCTGCCGTTGTCATGATGGACTTTGGGAGGAAGGAAATGGACAGCAGTGAGGACGTAGTACTGTGGGCAACTTTGCCCACAAATTTAAGAACTCAAATTACAAGGCAGTAACTATTATATTACTAATATGCATCTCGTTAAATGTACACATCTGAGCCACCATGCTTCTCAAAACTAAAAAGAAAGGAAGCCTAGATCAAAGTGTGTTTCTTAAATTGTAATCCTTGGACTCCTGGCATTAGAGAACTCCCAAGGGCTGCCTGATCCATCTCAGGAACTGGTCCACCTCAGACAGTCTGAGCCTCTGGCCGGACTGGGACCTGAACTTTGGCAGTGGTGGCAACCCATTTAGCAATCTAGACATGTGTGTATTTGCCCATCCAGACATCCGCTGACAGCTGCAGATTACTACTGGCCCACCAGTGGTCTTTAACTGTTTTGCTGCTGTGCCCTATAAAATAATTTTGAAATACTATATATCTTTTTAACATTTACAAAATTTAAATCTATACCTTAGTTTTAATATTTGTTTTAATGGTTACATATGATATAAATTTTGGCACGCTGCAAATATCGACTTTTAAAATTTTTATATTACATTTAAAAATATGTCCAGTGGAATATGAATGTCATAAAGATTTGATACCTATCATATTTATACAAAAAAGATGAACATGTGCTTTTTAAATTGTTGGAAATTTCTCCTTCCTCACCACTTAACTTCCTCCCCAGATTTTTAACCTAATATAATACATTTTATGATGGAAAAGCTTTACCCTACCATGATTTCCTGAAACAAAAATATTCATATAAATGGAAATATAAATGAAAATTCAATTTCCAGTGACCATAGGCTTAAGTATTTTAAAAATCTTCTGGTTTCCACTATCATTATAATCATAATCGGTACACCATTGATCAAAGCAACAAAAATATATTACAAATTTGGATGATTAAATTACTTAACATTGTGCATCTATTAAGGAGATGAACAAGTCTTATTTTTCAGGCAATGCATCTATGTGTGACTATTACGAGAATGAGGCAGGATTCAGCATCAATTTTATTCCCATTTTGAATTATTTTTATGTAAGTGCTGAAAAACTTTGTTTACAGAAGTTATTAGTGGAGAATGTAATGAGTTTTGTTCTGGCAATGTCACTCAATTCTTTGAACTCCTTGCCATTTAGATGCCAAAAATCACCTAGCAATGTATCCGTTAGAAGTATTTTTAATTATCTAGTCGTTAGATTTTGCTTTAATTTTATTGAAAGCTAAGATTTGGAAATCATTTTGAAATGAAAAAGGATTTGTTACCCAATCTTTAGAGGCCTTCACTTTCTCAACATCCACAAAAATAGTTCACCTTTCTCTTTATTTGCATCATGGAGGTTTTCTCAACCCAGGGATTGCTTTATAGTAATGTTAGCCATGGAGAGAGGTTGGCCTTTTTTTTTTTTTTTTTTTTTTTGTAAAGTGAAAGCAAAGGTGGAAAGGAGATCCTGTATCACCCCTAACTCCCGGGGTGTTCTCAGATCATGTTTAGGTAGGGTACGTATGTAGTTGAGGCTCTGGAAACCGACCACCTGGGAGCCACCTGTCTCCCCGGGTGTCCTTTAGGTGATCCTTGTATGTTCCCAGAGGCCTGATGACTCCTCGTGGAGACTTTGAACTACTTACTGGGATTTGTGGTAACTAGCAATTAGGATGGGACTTCCTTACTTGTGAGCCTTGCTACTGCTGGCTTTTGAAGGATTTATTCATGTTTCTACAACTGAATTTAGTTCTCATGGTGCAGTTTAAATATATTTTTTAAGATTTTACTTATTTATTTGACACAGAGAAAGAGAGCAGAAGCAGGGGGAGCAGGAGGCAGAGAGGGAGAAGCTGACTCCCCGCTGAGCAGGGAGCCCAGTAGCGGGGGCGGGGGGTGCTCCATCCCAGAACCCTGGGACCATGACCCGAGCCGAAGGCAGATGCCCAACCAACTGAGCCATCCAGATGCCCCTCATAGTACAGTTTGAAACACGGTTTTATAGGAAAAACACACTATAAACTTAGACTTTACAATCACACACAGAGATAATAAATAACAAAATAACCAGCATTAATTTTTTTAAAGCATCTAGTATTCCTTTACATTATTCCATACAAACAAATTTTCTCTACTTAGGGATATTCTATTTTATTGTTGTTGTTAAATGATATTCGATGGGAAATTCTGGCCACAGGATTGGTATTTGAGACCAGCATTTGAGCTTCTATCTGGTTTTCATTTGTGTTTTTCCAAGATCCCTGTACCGTTTCATGCACTTAATGGGACAGTGTCCTGTCCTCCGTGTCCTCAGGGAACCTGACAGGTCCCTGAGGACCCCATCACATGGAAAGAATCACTCAGCGAGCCTCAAGCAGTTCCCAAGTGGCATGTGTCATAACCTACTTGGCAACTCCAATTATCCTTGAACTTCTGGGTTAGTCAACCGCTTCTCCACTTCTCTGTGTTTCACGTCTACCCCTGCTGAGCCTAGATTCTGGAGGAAGCAATTGCAGCATTTCCCTGGCCAGACACATGCTAGTCCAAGGACTGATGGGAGAGACAAGGACACTGTAGGCTGTGTCTGACTGCTGTGACTTGAGAGATGCTGCAAGTTCACATGGCACAATGAGACCCTAGGGAACCGCATACCGGGGGTACTGATAAACCTAGAAGGATGATAGCCATTGCACAAACTGTACACTGGCCTTATAATCAATAAAAGGAATGTACTCTTTGCCTTTCCAAAGTGCATTTGTGTGCCAAGGATAGATTTGGAGGATCCAGAATGATTGTTTCTAAGGAGAACATGACTAATATGGCTGAAGCGCCCTGCACCAGAGGCAACCATCACTCTGAATTTTATGTTTGTTGTTCTCTTCTTGGAAACACATATACTACATGTGTATTTATTCCTAAATAGCATAATGTTAGTTTTTTGTTTTGTTTATTTATTTATCTATTTATTTATTAATATTTTTTATTATATTCTGTTAGTCACCATACAGTACATCCCTGGTTTTTGATGTAAAGTTTGATGATTCATTCATTGCGTATAACACCCAGTGCACCATGCAATACGTGCCCTCCTTACTACCCATCACCAGTCTATCCCATTCCTCCACCCCCCTCCCCTCTGAAGCCCTCATTTTTTTTCTCATAGTCCATAGTCTCTCATGCTTCATTCCCCTTCTGATTACCCCCCCTTCTTTATCCCTTTCTTCTCCTACCGATCTTCCTAGTTCTTATGTTCCATAGATGAGAGAAATCATATGATAATTGTCTTTCTCTGCTTGACTTATTTCACTTAGCATTATCTCCTCCAGTGCCGTCCATGTTGCAGCAAATGTTGAGAAATCATTCTTTTTGATAGCTGAATAATATTCCATTGTATATATGGACCACAACTTCTTAATCCAGTCATCTGTTGAAGGGCATCTCGGCTCCTTCCACAATTTAGCTATTGTGGACAATGCTGCTATGAACATTGGGGTGCATATGGCCCTTCTCTTCACTACGTCTGTATCTTTGGGGTAAATACCCAGTAGCGCAATTGCTGGATCATAGGGTAGCTCAATTTTTAACTTTTTAAGGGACCTCCACACTGTTTTCCAAAGTGGCTGTACCAACTTGCATTCCCACCAACAGGGTAAGAGGGATCCCCTTTCTCCACATCCTCTCCAACATTTGTTGTTTCCTGCCTTGTCAATTTTGCAGTTCTAACTGGTGTAAGGTGGTATCTCAGTGTGGTTTTGATTTGAGTTTCCCTGATGGCTAATGATTTTGAACATTTTTTCATGTGTCTGTTAGCCATTTGTATGTCTTCATTGGAAAAGTGTCTGTTCATATCTTCTGCCCATTTTATGATTTGTTTATTTGTTTCTCTTGTATTGAGTTTGAGAAGTTCTTTGTAGATCTTGGATACCAGTCTTTTATCTGTAGTGTCATTTGCAAATATCTTCTCCCATTCCGTGGGCTGCCTCTTAGTTTTTTTGACTGTTTCCTTGGCTGTGCAGAAGCTTTTTATCTTGATGAAGTCCCACAAGTTCATTTTATCTTTTGTTTCTCTTGCCTTTGGAGATGTGTCATGAAAAAGGTTGCTGTGGCCGATGTCGTAGAGGTTGCTGCCTATGTTCTCCTCTAGGATTCTGATGGATTCGTGTCTCACATCAAGGTCTTTCATCCATTTGGAGTTTATCTTTGTGCATGGTGTGAGAGAGTGGTCAAGTTTCATTCTTTTGCATGTAGCTGTCCAATTTTCCCAGCACCATTTATTGAAGAGACTGTCTTTTTTCCACTGGATGTTTTTTCCTGCTTTGTCAAAAATCAGTTTAAGTAGGCTCCACGCCCAGTTTGGGGCCCAATGTGGAGCTTGAACTCAAGACCCTGGGATGAAGACCTGAGCTGAGATCAAGAGTCAGAGGCTTAACTGACTGAGGCACCCACGTACCCCAAGGTTTTTGTTTGTTTGCTTTAGAACTTTATTAGTATCACAGTACATATAATCTTTTGCTGCATTATTTTGCTGAATATTATATTTGCGAGATTTATCTATACCGATGCAAACAGCAATAGTTCATCTATGTTCACTGCCCTCTGTTGTGTTCAACTATATGACTATCTCATTTTGTTGAAGAACATTTGGATTATTTCTAGTTTTTAGTTATCACCACACTGCAATGAATATTCTATGCGTGTCTCCTGGTACATATTGCTACAGTTTGCTGAAGATACATACCTGGATGGGGGGTGGGGGGGTCATAGGGTCTACACATCATCTTCCTTTCCAGAGTAAATTTGAGGCATAGAATGATGTTATGAAAATCATTTCCTTCATCAAATGCCAAAATCATCCTCCTTTTTCAGGGTCTCCTTGAAGATCTCGAGCTAGCCAGCTGTCGGCATGGGCTACTTTCCTTTCCGGTTTATCCTTCCCCTGGGATGCTGCCACCTCGGGTTTCATCCCACATAAGACAGGGATTCCTGGGGTCCCCACCTCAGGAGGGCCTGGGACTCCAGCTTGCTTGAGATTTGTTTCAAGGGGATCTTAAATGTCAGTCCTTGACATCTTGCTAGTTCTTTGATGCATTTGGTAAGATTCTTTTTAAAAACTTTCAAGCTTTTTTTGTTGTCACTGGGAGAATTGGTCCAATTTACCTACTCTTTCACTCACAGATGTAGAAATTCCACACGTTCAACTTCACTAGCTGATGCCAATTTGCTGTCCAAAAGAGTTTATCCACCCACTAACGGTGAATAGCATGTCCACTGATGGGAGATATTACTTTCCCATGTGTACCATTTTGTACTCTTGGCCTTTTGTGCTCTGGATATATATTACTTATTCAAAAATACATTTAAAATTATTAAAATAGTAAGAGTGAATCATCATTAATTTGGAAGGCAGATGCCCTCAAGGAAACTAAGCCACATGTTGTAATTTCTTAACCCTGCTTCCTAGTGTTTTCTTTAATTCAATATTGAGCTGATTACTATGTCAGCCAGGAAATTTTTTTATAGATGACAATGTCTATATTCACAGAATCTAAAATGATTAGTGTTACTGGATTAGAATGGATCAAAAGATCACAATGATGAGAAGAATTCAATCAGGAAGTCTTAATGTATATCAGAGAAATGACTAGTTCATTTGTTGATATGTGGGAAATGATGTTTTCAGTTCCTTCCCCATTAAGGGCATTCTTGGGGTTAGTAAAATTCAAAACAGGTCAATATGCCAGGGGTACTAGTGCTGTAGGATGCAATGTTGTAAATAAACTCAGATGAATTTTGGAAATGCACTGTATTTTATTTAGTATATGAAAAAACAAAGAATCTTTTATCAGGGCAATAATATCTACATACATGTGTAAGTTATTTGGAATTGGACCCTAGGGGACTTCAGAATTTGTTTAAAGTCATGAAAAGGCACAATTAAAATGTCATGAAGAAGAAAACTGTTAATTTTGATTGCCAGTGAGTGAATAATTTCTTAACATCTAGATTACTTTGAAGCTTATTGGCCTTGCCTCCTTCCCCCAGGTGTCTAGAATTGCTGAAATGAAACACATTTAAAACTAGGACAGATTCCCATTCATCTGGGAATGAATGGGAATGCAGAAAAAGCGTTTGACAAAATACAACATCCTCTCATTATAAAAACCTTCAACAAATTGGATATAGAAGGAACATACTTCAACAAAATAAATGCCATATGTAACAAACTTACATCATACTCAATAATGAAAGATTAAACTTTTCCTCTAAGATCAGAAAAAGACAAAGATGCCTACCCTTCCCACTCTTCCTTAACACAGTACTAGATGTCTTAGCTAGATCAATCAGGCAAGATAAAGAAATAAAAGCCTTCCAAATAGGAAAGGAAGAAGTAAAACTGTCTGCATTTGCAATGATATGACCTTGTATATAGAATAGAAAATCCTAAAGACTCAACCAAAATGCTGTTGGAACTATCAACAAACTCAGTAAATTTGCAGGAAAAAAAATCAACACACAGAAATCATTTGCAAATCTTCATGCTAACAACTAAATATCTGAAAATGAAATTTTAAAATATTCCATTTGTAATAGTATCAAAAAGAATAAAATATTTAGGAATAAATTCAACCAAAGAAGTGAAAGATCTAAAAACTATAAGACTTTGATGAATGTACAAACAAATTGAAGCAGACACAAACAAATGGAAAGATACCCAAGTTTACGGATCAGACTTCATATTATTAAAATGTCCATATCACACAAAGCCATCTATAGATTCAATGCAATCCTTATCAAAATTCCAACGCATTTTCACAGAAATAGAAAAAAAATCCTAAAATTTGTATGGAACCACAAAAGACCTCTGTAGCCAAAGCAATCCTAAAAAAGGAGAACAGAAAGAGAGAGCAAGAAGGAGAATCACACTTCCTGGTGTCAAGCTATATAACAAAGCTATAGTAATTAAAACAGTATGGTACTGGCATAAAAATAGACACATCAATGGAACAGAATCAAGAGCCTAGAAATAACCCCCTGCATACATAGTCAAACTAATATTTGACAGGGAAGCCAGGAATACTCAATGGGGAAAGGATGGTCTGAATAATTATACTGGGAAAACTGGATAATCACACTCAGAAAAGTGAATCTGGACCCCTATCTTACACCACTCACAAAAGTTAACTCGAAATAGATTCAAGTCTTAAACATAAGACTGGAAACCATAAAACTCCCAGAAGAAAACCCGTGGGAAAAGCTCCTTGACTGGGTCTTGTCAATGATTGTACATGACACCAGAAGCGCAAACAGCAAAAACAAAAATCAACAAGTGGGGCTACATCGAAATAAAAAGCTTCTGCAGAATGAAAGATACTATTAGAATGAAAAGGCAGTGTACAGAATGGGAGAAAATATTTGCAAAATATATATCTGATAAGGGGTTAATATCCAAAATATATAAGAAACTCATACAACTCAACAACAACAAAACAGCAACAATAAAACCTGATTTAAAAACGAGCACAGGGGAGCACTTGGGTGGCTCAGTCAGTTAGGTGTCTGCCTTGGGCTCAGGTCATGATCCTGGAGTCCCAGGATAGAGCCCCATGTCGGGCTTCCTGCTGAGCAGGGAGTCTGCTTCTCTCTCCCTCTGCCTCTCCCAGCTTGTGTCCTCTCTCTCTCTTTCACTCTCTCTCTCTCAAATAAATAAATAAAATCTTAAAAAAAAAAAAAAGTGCTCAGGAACTTAATAGGCATTTTTCCAAAGAAGACATACAGATGGCCAAGAGGTATATGAAAAGATGCTCAACATCACTAATCACCAGGGAAATGTCATCCCCTACCTATTAGAATGGCTGACCTCTAAAAGTCAAGAGAGAACAAGCGTTGACGAAGACGTGAAAAAAAGAGAACACTTGTGCACTGTTGGTGGGAATGTAAACTGGTGCAACCAGTATAGAAAACAGTATAGTGGTTCCTCAAAATATTAAAAATAGAACCACTATATGATCCAGTGGTTCCACTTATTGGAATATATCCAAAAGAAATGAAAACAGGATATTGAAAAGATATCTGCATTCCCATGTTTATTTCAGCATTATTCATAATAGCCAAGATATGGAAACAACCTTAATGTCTAACAAAGGATGAATGGATAAAAAAGTTGTGGTATATTCAAACAATGGAATATTATTCAGCCATGAGAAAGAAAGAAATCCTACCACTTGTGACAACATGGATGGACTTTGAGGGCATTATGCTAGGTGAGATAAGTCAGAGACGAAGACAAATACTGTATGATCTTACTTATATGTGGAACCTAAAAAAAAAAAAAAAGCAATACAGAGAGTAGAATGGTGGTTACGAGGGGCTGGGGGTGTAGAAATTGTGGAGACGCTGGCCAAACCTGTAGTTTCAAGATAATAAGTTCAATGCCCAGCATTGTATTATAGTTAACATTATTGTGTTATATACTTGAAATTTGCTAAGAAACTGCTAATCTTACATGTTCTCACCACAAAAAAAGAAATGATGATTGTGTGACTTGACGGAGGTGTTAGCTACTGCTGTAGTGGCAATACGCAACACATAAGCGTATCAAGTCAACATGTGGCACATCTGAAACTTACACAAATGTATATGTTAACTAGATCTCCATAATGAAAAAGACCTATAAATTAAAAGCTCGACCCTGTAATAGATAGACAATAAGAAGTAATTGGGGTCAGACACCACAAAAGGCAGCAGAAATGGTGACTGTGTTTTGAGTGGTTCTGTTCTTTTTGTGCTTAGCAGAAATTTTTTCCTTTTTTATAAATGCCAGGAGAATTCCAGGCTTAAAATTTAAAATAATTTACAAGATGCGTGTGGTTCATTTCTAAAAGGCCTGATTTATCCCTGTAGCTTTAAGTAAGTTAGTCTATGAATGCAAAAGTCTTACTTGGAAAATAATTATGAAACCTAATAAATTTGACTTTAAATTAGCCCGGTAGGAAAAATAATGGTCTCTGTTTCGAGACCCACTACTCTTCTCTTAACCTCATGGGGTTTCAACCCATACAGGGGTCTCAGTGTTCTTCAGATAAGCATTTGGGAAATTTCTTTCTTTTTTTTTTTAAGGGGGGTGAGTGGCATGTAGCGGGTAGGAGGCAGGGGAAAGGTGCGGTGGAGGGGAAAAGTGAAATGGAAAGTACTATTACTATTTTAAGATTAAAACCAGCTAATTCCAGAAAACATTTTTGCATTTTAACTCCTTAAACAGAAGGAAACATTTCAGTGTTATTTTGAACTTCTTACTCACGTATCTTCTACCTCCAACCAACTTTAGAAGGGAACTGAAAGAACACGTGTCCCCTGTGGCCATGAATTAAAGGACTCAGTAGAACTTCTCCAAGAGTCTACACTGTTACCTACCCCTCCCTCCTTCTGCCTGCGTCCGACGAAACCCAAGCAAGAACAGGGGAAGATGTGGTGAGGTGTGAATGGGGTTCCGGGGTGGTCTCAGATCCCTGGACTGTTCATGCGGTCCTAGATGTTAACATTGTGACACGCTTTGTTAATCCCATCCATCCTCCTCCCTTCTCCAACGCTGCCTCGTAAATACCGTGGGTATGTGAGCTTTGTGGTAAGAAAGGTAGACATTTTTAGAGCTACACCCTGCACCAGTAAATATATCTAATAAACATTTCTATAACCAGTTTAGTTCATCTTCAGGGAATAGTTTCCCCTCTAGTGAGAGAAACTGACCCATTTCTAATGGCCAATTAATCTCAAAATGAGGGTAAGAAAATTAAGGGGACATGGTAAACTGGAGGTCTTTCTGGAGAAGAAAAACTACACATTCAAGGCAAGGGTAAAAAATTCAGACACTTTGGAAGGTCCAGTGGATAATAGGAATATACGAACCTACCACAGTACGATGGTTAGGAAGTGATGTGCTGGCCACCTAGAGAATGGACAGCCAACTCACGCGTTTAAAAACAAAGAAACCACCATGCTGGCTAAACTGAGAAACTACATTCATGCCACCAAGATCCCCGTTTAGAATCATTCTTTTACTTTTTTTCCTTTTTAAAAAAATTTTTTTAAGTAACGCAGGGACTGAACTCATGAGATCAAGACCCTGAGATCAAGACCTGAGCTAAGATCGAGAGTTGGACGCTCAACCGATGAGCCACCCAGGCGCCCCGGGAGCATTCTTTTATTTTTATTTTTTAAATTTAATTTAATTTTATTTATATTCAATTAATTAACAAATAGTGTATTATTAGTTCCAGAGGTAGAATTCAGTGATTCATCAGTCTTATATAACACCCAGTGCTCATTACATCACTCACCCTCCTTAATGGCCATCACCAAGTTATCCCATCTGGCCCCCCCACCATCCAGCAACCCTCAGTTTCTTTCCTATGATTAAGAGTCTCTTATGGCTTGTCTCCCTCTCTGATTTTGTCTTGTTTTATTTTTCCCTCTCCCCCTATGCTCCTCTGTTTTGTTTCTTAAATTCCACATATGAGTGAAATCATGTAATTGTTTTTCTCTGAAGGATCATTCTTTTAAAGAAGTCCTATGTAAAAGGGATTAAAAAGAATCGGGTTTATTTGACTGAGGCGAAGATCCCTGAGTTTTACTTATTTCTTCTTGCTTTCCCAAATAGATATTCAAAGTAAATAAAGCTTAGAGAAAGGCCAGCCTTGTGAATAGACAGGAGTAATGAACAACTTATTTGAAGCTTCCGAAAGTTCTCCCTGCCCAAATTGTCTTCCCCACCAGTTTGCCGCAGCACCTAAAATGTCACTGGCCACATCCCTGGGCTCAGGGTGAAGGCCTGGAGGGAGCGAGCAGAGTGGGGAAGGACGTTACTTTCTCACGGTAGCTTCAAGAGCACACAGGTGACTTTGGCGGATACTTAGCTGGAATGTAGCTGACAGCCTACAGCAAAGTCATGAGAAAAGTGAAAAAGTGTCAGGATTTTGTGGAGCAAATGCAGTTCAAAAGAAATTAAAATCTCTGGCCAGCCAGAACACTGACAGCTTTAGAGCACGAAGGCTATGAGGCTGGGGAGTGAAGGAAAGCCAGGTATCTGGTGGTGGGGACTGAGGGACAGTCAGATGACTGAACTAATGTCATTGCGTGTCTATTCTGTGTCAGCTACTGAGTTTGGTGCTGGGGACACGAAGGTAATTAAGCTATGGACCCATCCATCATGTAAGACAGACTTGTAGCTAACTACAATATTTTATCAACTCTGTGACTCACATTTTTTCATAGCTGAACATCTTCAAAATCGATGGCATCTCACAATTTCCTTGGCAGTGGGTTTTCCCCCTTCTACAGTGGTACAGAAAATCATTGCATTTGTTACTGAAGAAATATAGTAAATAGATTGTGACATATTCCTGCCGATTAGGTAGAACAATAGTTAAAATGTATCGTATAGTTTATAGTGAACTATTGAAAGCTTTTAATCAGGGGAACACCATGTGAAATCTCTACGTCCATTCTTCCCTTCATCTTGCTTGCTCCTTCTCCTCTTATTCAATAACTTTTGGAGCACATTCTATGGGTCATGTTCTCTGTTACATCCCAGGGATCCAATGGTGAAAAAGAGACGTAACCATTCATCAACTGGGTCTAATTGGCATTTATAGACACTTCATCTCCAGGGAGCAGGATTACATATTCTGCAGCTCACATGGAACATTCGCCAAGGCAGACCACAGTCTGGACCATAAAACCTACTTTACCAAATTTAAAAGAATAAATAGCATACAAAGTATGCTCCCAGACTACAATGGAATCACACTAGAAATGAATCACAGAAAGATAGCCAGAAATCCCAAGGTATCTGAAGACCAGATAACACACTTCTAAATAACATGTAAGTCAAAGATGTTTCAGAAGAAATTAAAAAGTATTTTGAACTAAATGAAAGTGAAAAATACTTTTTTTTTTTTCTTTAAAAAGTGGGACCTCACTGCCAGCAATGACTGAACGAGGCGTGACTGGCTTGGGGGTGCTGCTGGGAAATTTGTGAGGGGTCAGACAACAGAACGCCTCTGGTTTCTCAGAGGGCTAGACTCGGTTGGTACCTATATCTCCTCTTGCCCTCAGGGGCATCTGAGAGTTGGAAGAACTGGAGCAAGCTAGGGAGAAGCAGGAGCCAGGGGAGCTCAGGCAGCTGGAAGAGCTTGTAGGAAGGTCATGGGGCTGAAGAACAGCGCACCAGGAAAACTAAAAGGCTAGTGTGGCTGACGTGCAGAGAGGAGGGTGGGAAGTGAGGCTCTTGAGGTTTGGGTGGATGAAAGGAAGGATGGGAGGAGGCAGGTCTCATCTAACAGGGGAAAAAGAAACAGGGAAAGGCCCTAGCAACTTACATAGCAGCCACTGTCTGGCTTCCCTCCTTCATGTGGGCTACCTCCTAATTTGGGTGGGTGGGTAGGTGGGTTAGGGTGGGGTGGTTAGTGCGGGAAGAGCCCTGAGAAAAAGTTGGACATTACTGGAGATTCAAATCGGAAGACAGAACTGTATTTGTAGTCTCACCTGGTGCAGGTGAGTTTCATCTGAGACTTACTACACTCCGAGGATGCCGGGTCCGGGCCTAATGTGCTGCCTGGGATGCAGCCAGTGCCAAGAAGGACTCTTCTCAAGGGAAATGGCCCCAGGAAGTGGGTCTGTTGGAATGAGAAGTTCACCAAGTATCTACATTCACCTGCCTGGCCTGGGGAGCCCGGGAAAAGGGGTCTTCCACAAGCAGGCATCGATTTTTGTACAGGAGTTCCTGTCCAGGGCAAGATGCTTCAGAATGGGAACTTGAGTCCCATCCTCTTGGAGGAAGTTGGAAAGGGTGGAATTTTCTGTCTGAGTATGCAGATTTACTGAAGGAAGATAGCAAAAGAAAATTAAGGTATTAATTTGTGTGTTTTCCTCCCCATGTTGTTGAGTCCTCTATCTCAAGCAGATAACGGAGTTTCTGATATTACTGTTGTAGGGTCATTTGTGTGCCCTGAAGCAGAATTTGCTTGAAAGCAACATCGGACTGTGAGAAAAGCTGAATATTTTGGTGACTCGGTGGGGGTGGAGGAAAGGGAAAAGAGCAAGAGGAATTTTTAAATTCCCAACCTAGGTCAAGGTGAAGGTGTGTACATCCCAAAGATAGAAGAAACAAATGTACCACTAGGTAACCACGTTCCTGGGGAGGCCCCAAGATCTCCGAGAGGCTGAGCACATGCCGCCTTTAGGAAGGCTGGAGCCTCGGGCCAAACTTTCTCTGAACCAGCAAGGCCTGGAGGCAGCAGATGCCCTGGGCTTGCAGCTGAAGAAGTATCTCCATGGTAACCAGTGGGAACCTAAGCCCAGGCTGCTTAAGACCCTGTGGTAGTCTGGCAGTGCTCGAGACCTTGGGACCGCGGCTGTGTCCTGGGGGGAGGGTGAAATGAAGCCAATCATAACTGGGACTGGATATCCCAACAATCTTGTGGGATGAAATCTTAAGGTAGATCTTGTTAATTTAAATAAAAATTTAATATGTATTAACTTTTGCACACTTGAGTGAGAGACTAAGATTCTTGTCCATTTGAAGAGACAACTTTGCCTGCTCTGTGGAATGCACTGTAAGGAGGCAAGCACAGAAAGGAGGAGAATTTGGAGGCTGGTGTAGTTTCTAGGCAAGAAATCGTGTGGCTCTGAATTGGGGTGATGGGAGTGGACTTTGGGGGAGTGGTAAGGTAAGAAGTGGTGTCAAAATTTTTTGGTACCTGTGATGGATAGACACCTAAGGTGGTCCCCCGATTCCTACCTCCTGGTATCTATGTCCCTATGTGATCCCCTACCCAAGAATATGGGCAGGACCTGCCACTTGCTTCTAACAATAGAATATAGCAAAGGTGATGGCATGCATATGATTATGTGATTGTGGTACTTAAGATTGTAAAGCTTACCTTGATTGAATTGCTCCCTCCCTTACTGGCTTTGGGAAGGCAGACAGCCATGCTGGGGGACACTACATGGTAAAGAACTGCACGTGGTCTCTGGCAGATGAAGGCAGACTTCAGTCAACAGCCCCAAGAAACTGACGAGCTCAGTCCTATGTACTAATGGAACTGAATTCCTCACCAGCCTCAGTGAGCTTGGAAGTGGATCCTTTCTTAGTCAAGCCTTAGATGAGACCACAGTCCTGTCCTGGATGACATTTTTTTTTTTTAAGAGAGGCAGAGAGGGAGACAATGAGAAGGGGTAGAGAGAGAATCCCAAGCAGAGTCCATGTCCAACTTGTAACCTAACATGGGGCTCAATCTCAGAACCCCAAGATCACGACTTGAGCCGAAATCAAGAGTCAAGAGTCAAACGCTTAACTGACTGAACCACCCAGGTGCTCGCTGGATGACATCTTAATTGCCACCTCGTGAGACCCTCAGCAGAGGACCCAAATAGGCTATGCGTGTAAGCCAGACCCCCAGAAACTGTGAGGCAATAAATGTGTCTTGTTTCCAGTGACTAAATTTGTTACATAGCATAGTTCAGCGTAATACCCTGTTCTTAAGAACACCTGTCTCTTCGCACCCACAGGCAAATTTAAAGGCCTATATAAGAAATCATTACCTTGTATTCACATACTTCCTCAACTTGTTTTTCTGGCTGAATCTAGCTGTAGCTTCTCTGCTTGAGACCCAGTTTTTGGATTTCTGTTTAGTTCTAGTTGGAATAATACCTTCTCCGGACTTTATTTAGGATTCTGGGCCCATGTTTTTGCTGGACAATGTTTTTGATTCTGCTTCCCTCCCTGTGCCATCCTTGTACCCCTCTTCCTCCCGCTCCCCACTTATTCTCCCCTCCCCCATCACAGTAGTTGCTCTTTTTTTTCTTTTAAAGATTTTTATTTATTTGAGAGAGAGAGAGTGGGGGGAAGGGAGAGAGAGAATCCGCAAGCAGACTCCCCGCTGAGTGCAGAGCCCCAGTGTGGGGCTCAATCCCACCACCCAGAGATCATGACTTGAGCCAAAACCAAGTCAGATGCTTACTGACAGCGCCCCCAGGCGCCTCTAGATGGTAGTTTAGACAGATGATAGGGCAGAAACCAGATTGAAGAAGAGGAAGTTAGAAGTTACAGTAGTAGTTAAGAGGGAATTTATAATAGCACAGGGGAGATGACTGGAGGCAATAGGAATGAAGAGGAAGAGAAAGATTCAAGACACCCTTTGGAAGTAATATTGACAGGCCGTGGTAAGCCTGAGTGATAAAGGAGCAAAGGTCCTAGATGATGATGTTGTGTTTATGGCTCATAGCTCAGGTGACTAGATTGAAAGCAAGATCATTACCACACTTGGAAGAGTCTACCCCTCACTGATCCCTTTTAAACCAAGATGCCATGCAAGTAAACCTACACTAGGAGAGGTTTGAAAATCGAGAGCCCCTCATCTGTAGAATTCATCCTGGTTCCACCACTAACCTGGCTCTGTCACTTCCTAGGTGTGTGTCCCAGCACTTACGTACCTTACAGAGCCTCTGTTCTCTCACTGGAAATGATAAGGGAACATTCCCTAGAGTGTTGTTGAGAATTAAATGATGCATTTCATATAAAGTGTTGGCCACAGTGCTCGGCACCGGAAATGCTCAAAATGCACCAATTTTTATTACTGAGGCGTGCTCCCTTTGGCCACCGCTGCTTTTACCAGTTTCAGATGTCCTCCTGCTTTGAGAGCTCCTTTCTGAACTCTGTTTCATCTCCTCGTTTTCACAGAGCTCCTAGGTTTGGCTTTTTCTTGCTTTGACTTTGGTATTTCCTCTAGGCTTAGGACAGGACCGCCAGTACCTGACCATAGACAAGGAATCCTTCTGCCCCTTTCTTCACCTCGTGTCTCAGCTGGGTGCAAGGGACCGAATGTCCAGGCCTGCTTTTCTTCAAGATCTGCCAACAGAGAGGTCTGTACAGCAGACTTTTGCAAGGCTTTTGCAGGACTTCAATTTTAAATACATTTGAGTACAGATTTTCTCCTGTAAAATGTAGTAAAATGAGTTTTAAAATTTGGTGACCGCTTCAAGTTCATGGAATTTTAGAAATGCTTCAGTTTTCTTTTTTCCTTTTAGGTTTTTACCACTTCAGAGAGTGACTGTGCCTGTCATGATGAGCAGAGAACAGCAGGATCGGATTGGGGTGTGGATTCTGCATGGTTGGGCAGGTCCACTCAAGGGCCAAGGGGCTCCTCCTCTCACATCAGTTCATCATAATTCTAATTCATGCCTCAGGGAAATTACCAACTACTCAAGTTCTAGATATCGAGTCCCCCCCCCCCCCAGTCAAAACTGTCAATACTAAATCCATGGCTGATGAAAGCCTATGATATGCTTATTTTTTGATGACCTCCTGGAAGGCAATGATATCAGTCACCAAATATGACAGTACTGTGCTGAGTGCACACAGTGTTTAGAAAGGTGGATGTCAACCCTCAGAACTCATCCCTGATTTAAAGCATCTTTGAGAGTGATTATTTGGTATGCCATATTTCTAAATGCTGACCTGATCTGGTCTTACTGTGTCTGAAAAGACAGATTCTGGGGCAGGTTTTTTGCAAACTTATAGTGTAACTGAATTTTGAGAACATTGAACGGCAAGTAAAAGAAACACACCTGAGTGTTAGTGGTAGGAAAAGTTTTTGATTCCCGTTTTCCCCCCTTTCTGTCACACACACACACACACCCCCACGTACAAAGCCTGACCCACGGAGCCATAGGCCATCCTCCCTTCCTGGTGTCACAGTCCTCTTCCTTTGGCTGCTCCCCCATCGCCAGTGAAATTTCTGGGGCTCTCCAGACTACACAGCAGGCAATCGTCGAGTGAAGATGTGGCGATTGTGCTGCGGCAGCCTTATCAACGAGTCTGTCAAAAGATGGAGTTGGTCCTCAGGGCTGCTTATCTGAAATCGAGTGACGTTATCACACTTACTTAAATCAAGGTGGTTGATTAGAAATGTAGTTCGGGTTTAGGCGTCATTGGAATTTAGGTCAGTCAACTTCAAACAATGCATGGGAAGAAAAGGAAAAAAACCCCTCACGTTTGCCATGGGACACAAAGGACACGACCTTCCATTAAGTGACCTTCCATTTTTGTCCTCTTTGGTGTGGCGTTCATTTTCTTAGGCATTGTCCCACAGTGGGAATTTGGCTGTCGACTCTAAGGCCATATTCTTCTAGCCCTGGGACCACAAAGAAAAAGGCTTCCCTGCCAGCCTCAGCCAGAATAATGCTGGGCAAGGCCTCCGATTGCCCTGGCTTTTGTCATGTGCCAATTCTTGTGAGACAGGGAAACTGAAGGGACTCTATGAAGAACAGCTTTTTTTGCTCCTTTTCCTGCTTCTTTTCTTGCTGGGACCTGATCCCCACCTTACACATGACTTATCATACAGTGAATGTAGGTCCTCCTTGGAAAGGCCAAGGAGTTAACGATTTTTTTTTTTTTTGGACTCTTCCTGCACAATAGATAACATCTAAGAAGTGACCAGTTGAGGTCATCCTGTATGTTTTCCAGACACCTTGATGCCAAGACCCCTGGCTCCAGGGCCTAAGTGACTTCTGGAGGACACTTGAGCTCTCGGCCTTGTTTGGACCAGTTCCTAGATGCCTGAGAGGACATGTACCCCAGACCACAATTCTCAGGAAAACCCCTTCCTCCCAAGCAAAGACGAGACTCACTCTGCTTTCCAAGTTTTCCAGATGCTCTGTCTGTATCTCTAATCTATCTACATCTTCAGTAAATTCTGCTCTCACTTCCTCTTGGCTTCTGTTTTATTCCTACCCTGCATGAAGCCAAGGACCATCTTGGTGGGAGCCTGTGTCACTTGGACTAATCACCGTGGCCAGGGAATGGGGTTGCTACTTTCATCCTAGACTGAGATTGAGTCATGTGACTATGCATTTACCAGGAGGGGAAGAACGTGCGCTGATGTACAAAAGCGGGGAGAAAACCTAGAGACATTCAAAGATAATAAATCATAACTCGATGCTTGGCAATGTGTTTATGTCACAGAGGTAAATATTCATCATACTCCCAAGTGCCCCGTGCCTCTCATTAGATTTACAATCAATTTTCCAATTATTATTTTTTGTTCATAAAAACATTCAAAATTACTTGAGATCGCCATATCATTTTTTTGTATTTGTTCAGTTTCAGTAGGGTTTTCCATATAGTTTAATATTTGTGGTGAGTTTTGTGACTGGCTTACTCAGTACGTCTTCCAACCTTGTTTCAGAATTCTTCACTCCACTGCAGAGTCGGGAAAGCAAATACTTCTTTCCCCAGATCTCCTTGCTCCTAGGTTCTGGGTATGCATTCAGCTCTACCAAAGAGAAGCGTGGGTAGGACAGCTGAATTTGAAACTGAGTGTTAAGTGGGGAGAGAGGCCCAGCCCGAGATACTGATTTTGCTGGACAGACTGTAATATCATGACATGGTTCCGAAGCCAGCACCTGTCCTAGCAGCTGCCCAGTTTAGCAGATGGCTTCTGAGCTGTGGCAAGAGAACACGTTTTAATGGTGGTCAAGTTCTGCATTATGGCTTTGGAATGTGTTCTTCGAAGCTCCCCCTAGCGTATGTTTTTAAAAACCTTCCCAATGATTATGTAAGTCATGTAAAAGGCGGCAATAAATCCTTTTTTAATTAAATAGCTTGAATGAATTCTGCTCTCTGTGATTGAACCCTCACTGATACAACATAGAAATTAGTCTTTAAAATGTCACTGGACATTTTGGCTTTTATTTTCCTTTTCCATCTTTTTAATTACGTGCATACTAAACACAAAATGAGGGTGGTTTTATTTGTTATTTGTTGCTTTCTGTGAACAGATGAATTGGAAAGTGATCACAGTTCCTGATAAGGGGTTTGGTAGATTCTTAGGGAACACCCGCTATTATTCAATATGCCTGTGTTGGAGATCTTCCATTTGCCTCTCCAGATCTGCAAAGCATGCATGAATTTACTGGACAAGAAGTTCTCATCTGAGCAAACTGGATCACTCACTCACATCTGGAGGCCTTGGAGGCTACAGCTATCCGCTGACACCCCTGCCACAACTGCCAATGAAAAAATCACCTAATACCAAAGCCCATTTCTTCTTGAATTGTGATGAAAAAAACTTGCCTTGATCTCACCCTGTTTGGGGCTGGGGACAGAATGTTAATTTTATATTACAAAATATCCTTAACTGGAGAGAATATGCAGAACAAAATATATTTTGTTATTTTTCAAAACGAATATAAAATTGAGAAACAAAAGTTGAGAAATTCTGTTCCAGCGACTTGGAACCCCAAGCTCTCAAAGGGAAGGAGACTAGGAAAGAAATGAGTGGGGAAATCCCGAATACAGTAAGAAAAAGTTCCCAGAGGGGCTGGTCCACCAACTCATAGCATTTGATGAGCATGAAAGCTTGTGTTTTCTTGTCTTGTTACCTCATTTACGCTCAATTGTTTAAGGATGGGCTTTTTTGGACATTTCATCCAGTCTTGATGTTCTAAGGGGAGCGAAGAAATGGTCATCTGATTTGAAAAAGCAGAGGAAACGTTTTAATGTCGGGAGTACCAAATCTTTGGGGCCCAAGCGTCCCTAGGTGGCAGCGGAGACGTTCGGGGCGGGGGCTATCTATATCCCCTTCTTTCTCTGAGACATCTCCTGGCGTAACCCTCCCTCCACTAAAAGCCCAGATGATTCAGCACTTGGCGCAAGGGGTTCTTGTTTCTTTCGGAGGCGGGCCAAGAGTTCCAGCCCATTTGCAGAGACGAGATGATGGACACCTCTTGCGTCCAACTGTCGTGGAGCCCGTCCAGACTTGGTGGAGCCGCGAGCTGGAGTCCAGCCTAGCTCACTCTCCGTACAACGCACCCGTTTTTAATGCTCCCAGATTCCCCGGTGTGCCAGAGGCGAACCGTTGAAAAAACTAGCCCCCAAAGACACACTCAGAGAGAATGTTCTGCGTTCGGAAAGGAGTGCTCCTTCCCACCTGATCCCCCCCAATATTGCAACGCCGCTGTTTCGCTGGCGCGCGGCACGCATTTGTGAATTCCCGTCGCGGGAACCGCCGGCTCCTTCGCGCGGCCCTGCCGGGTTTCTCCTTCCCCGGCTCCCGCCTCCGCCGGCGGGCCTCCTGCGCCTGTCAGGAGGGCGCCGGCCGACGCGCACCTCGCGCCCGCCTGCCTCTGCCCGGCCTCCACTTTCACTTTCTGTTTCGGGGTAGGGGAGGCCGGAGGCAGCGGCGCGAGGGTGAGTCGGTTCCGTCGCGGACCCCCAGGTACAGCGCTCCCGTCCCCAGGGCACCCCTCGGGGAGCGGCCGCGGGCCCGGAGAAGGGCTCGGTCCCGGCAACCTCGTGGTGCCCGCCGGGGAGACCCGAAGACCCGGGGCGCGCGGCGGCCGAGAGCGAGGTGCAGGGGACGCCGGGCCGAGGCCGCACGGAGGGTGGCGGGTTTGGCGGCCGGCCCAGCCTTGCTCGGGTCCTTCTCGGGAGGGAGCACGCAGGGGGCGCAGGGCCAGCGCGCCTGCTCCGCGCGTTCCCTCGACCGCCCCACTTCCCAGCAGGCCGGAGCCTCCCCCTCCGTGCTACGCGGCGCCGCTGGATTTCTGCCAGCCCCCTCGTCCCCTGCCTCCCGAGTGGCGCCAAATGGAGAGGCGGGGAAGACGGCGGGTTCCGCTGAGAAGGTTCCTTGGGGATAGTTGTCAGAGAAACAAACGTGGCTTTGCATTAACTACGGGATTGGGCGTGTTGAAGGATCGGAGTCCATAAATGTCCTCAAGATCAGTCCTTTCCCTGCTTCTCCTGTACTTATTCCCAGCAATTGTCCTCCTTCACTCTGGCTCTAGCCGAGTTTTATTCAGATGAAGTTCTCATGTTTAATCAAATTAAAGTTAACTGGCTGGGTGCCTTACTTGCCAGGTGGGCCTGCAAGTTAGTTTCATGGAAGGAGAAGCGCAGACACTTCCTTACCGGGTTCCTGGAGGGTTTTTTTTGTGTAGGCCTGGTTCAGAAAGAAATGCTCAGTTTTCTGGTAAATGCCGAGTATTTGCTCTCAACTGAGGATGTGATCAGCAATTAAAAACAAGAACAAAAACCTTACAAAAATTGGCCAGTGCTTTTCTTTCCCCAAGGATTTGGAATGCTACTGATACCATAGCCCATTTTCAAGTGGGCCCAAATGAAAAAAATTCTAATTGGTTAAAAAAAATTCAAGTTAATTCAACATTTATTTGTCTGTTTGTTTACCAGCAGTGACAAGCTATTACAATGCTTGTTAATCTCATCATTCAGAACATTCTGGAAGAAAGTCCCTTTCCTCTTGATAGATGTCACATTGAGCAGTGTTTCAATAAAGGGAGGGGTGAGCTAACCCAGGATCACTTGCCCCGCCTTCTTTGTGAGTGGGAAAAGTCATAATCACCAAAGGCGGACTAAATAAGTTTCCTAAAGTAGTTGAACTCTTCCTGGCAGTGAAGTCAGGTCTCTGTTGCCACCACGCTCACTGGGAAAGATGCTTTATTCAGTAAAATCAGAACCCAAAGGCAAATGCTTTTTAAAACTGTAAAGAAATGCGGTAAGGGACAGAAAAGTCCTTGAAAACCTTTATCTCTGTGCTCTAAATATGTGTATTCATCTGTCTGCTGGTATTTTTCTTTGGATAAATCAGAGATATCACAAACATATTAAAAATGAATCCTTTATTCCGTCTCCTCCCTTTTAAAACTCCCCACTTCTGGTCTTCTTCTCAGTAAATGGCACCTAGGACTACCCAGATGCTCATTCTAGAAACCTGACAGCCATTCCGATGTGTTCTTTCAGTAACCCCCCTTCCGGTCCACCTCAAATGTAGATGTCGAGTCCATCCATCTTTCTGTCTCTCCCCTCCCCCACTGCCTCCCCCTCTGTCTGGTGACACCGCTAGACTACAAGCCACTAGCTTACTTTGTCCAGACTTCTCTTCTCTTTTCTTTTCTTTTCTTTTCTTTTCTTTTCTTTTCTTCTTTCTTTCTTTTTTTAAGATTTTATTTATTTATTTGACAGAAAGAGAGGCAGCGAGAGAGGGAACACAAGTAGGGGGAGTGGGAGAGGAAGAAGCAGGCTTCCCGCGGAGCAGGGAGCCTGATGCGGGGCTCTATCCCAGAACACTGGGATCATGACCTGAGCTGAAGGCAGATCCGCAACGACTAAGCCACCCAGGTGCTCCTGTCCAGACTACTTTCTAACTGGTTTCTTGGCCACCTTCCGCTCCTTTCCTGATCCATGTAGTTTCTTAAAGTGTGAACTGGATCCTAAGACCTTCTAGCTCAACACCCAGTAGCTTCTCATTTGCACTTGGCTCGGAGCCCAGATCCTTAACAAGCCTGCAGGCGGAGAGGTGGTCTGCCCCCCCACCCCCGCCCCGTCCCTGCAGGTGCATCTGTCTGCTGCCAGCTGTGCTCAGGTTCCCTGGCCTCCATACCCACGACTCTCTGTGGCCTCTGCACCTACAAATATGCTTGCTGTTCCCACTGTCTGGAAAACTCTCCTTCTCCTTCTTTTCTGAGCTCATTTGAATTTGTCTTTTGAATCTCAGCTAAAATATCGTCAGAGAGTCCCCAGTGTAAATCACTCTGCCCTGTTACTCACTTTCAGGAGGTGTGTGTTTTTCTCTCATAGCCCTAATCACGGTTAAGAATTCCTCCCACCCTGAGCCCCATAAGCAGTTTGAGGTCAAGGACCTGTGCTGTCTTCCACTGTAGTGTGCAGCAAAATCCCTGGCACATACTAGGCCCTCAGTAAGTATTTGTGGAATGAATGATTGAAAATATTCTAACTCAGTCTTTACAACAATGCTGTGAGAGAGATACTAGTTTTTCAAATTATACATGAAGAAAATGAAACTGGAATTAAACTGTCCAAGGTCACACAGTTGGTGGCAGAGCAAGAACGCAAAGCCCAGTTTCCTTTCCCGTCTGTAAGTGTACTATGTATTATTGTTAATATAGCTATAATTATGGATATGTATATCTGTATTCTGACATTTATGCCGTCTACATTACACGTTCCATTGTGGCTTCCTGGCGTTACATCCTCTCTTGACACACAGCCATGTTCTTTTTGACTCTGTCTCCTCATGGACTCATCGTTGTGAAGCCTTGGACGTGGGTCCCACTGTCAACTCCTTTAGCAGCCTGTAGGCCTGGCTGTCAGCTCAGAACCAGTTGCAATTTTTGTATGTCCTCTTGGGCTTTTGGGAACACTTGAGGACTTCTGGGATCCTCCCATGCCTGAACCGGCCACTTTCATTGCATTCCCTTCCTTCCTGGGGCATGGGCTGCACCCACAAAGCTACTGCCATCAGAAATTCAAAATGGAAGCTTCACGCAAGTTCCCTTTATTCGTCACGTCCCAACTTCAAAGGAAATCCATCGTGTTGCCCCTGCACTAGAATTCTGCCTGAGGAAGTAAAAGTGGGAACCCTTTACTATTTTGGTGTTTATTCTTCAAATTGCTTCAGTTCTCCATGGCTGGAAGCATCCTTCAGTTGGTTTCTACACACAGACACACAAACACACGCACAAGAAACACATAAACAAAAAAACCCTGTTCTCCCTGTTCACACTTTGTGAACCTTTGACTCTCTCTTCCCTTTTACCTGGGTGATAGATACCTTTTGAACTGAGTCTATGGTGCCTCTGTGCTTGACAGTCTCTACTGTGTTGGTATCCTTTCCGTTTGTCTGCAGGTCTGCTCTGTGGGGAAGGGGGATATAGACACCTTTAGTTTGTGTTTGGCAGGGGAGCAGGATGGAGAGTGAGGGGCTGGGGAGAGCACATCAGTTATTACCTTGAAGTGGTATCCCTCCACATAGGGTTCAAGGGGTAAGACCAGGGTTTGGCAAGGATTCTCTAGGAGGTTCTCAGATTGGCTCTCCAATAATAGACTCTCTGGGAAGATTTTTAAAAATTCTGGTGCCCTGACGTCATCACCATAGATTTCAGTTTAATTGTTCTAGATAGGGACCTAGGCCTCAGTCATTTTAAAGGCTTCCTTGGCGATGTTAATAGGCAGCCAGAGTTGAGAACTGCTGACTGACATGGAGGGATGGTCCCATGTACCACACGGTAGCATTACTCCTTTTCTCATCTGATCTGTATGTTCAGGAGCCCAAGGAGCTTGAGGGAATTGGGACCAATTACCTGGACTCATCTCACAGATGAGTCCTGGCAAACACCCATTAGAGAGATGTCTTCGTCCAAGAGAGAAATGTACTCCGTTCTCAGCCATGGTTGCCAACTGTCTCATAATTCACATTCCTTTTGTCCTAAGACCTTCAAAATAAAGTGCCAAATATAGTCGGCAGCATGACTCCCAGCAGGCTTTGAGCATAATCTTGGCGTAACCCCATCCATGCCTTGTGAATAATCATTCTCCGTCCAGATTGATTGCTCTGTGCTCATGGGTCGTTCAGCCAGGCATCTGCTTTCTCCCTCCGTGCTTTCACTCCTGCCCCGGTTTGCTCCACCTGCAGTGTCTTTAATGCCCTCCCTTCATTTCCAAATCCTCCCCATCCTTCCAAGCCATGCACTGGTGCCAGGCCTGCATGAAGGCACCCCAGAGTCTCTGTGCAGCTGATGTCACTCCCTCCCTTCTCCCCCAGCACTCTCTGTTATTATTATTCTTAAAATGCTCCGCACTTCTCTGTTGCATTCTATCGTTTGTGTCTGAATGTTTTCTGCCTTTCCAGATTTTGAAGTCCTGGACTGTGGGATTTATGTCTCGTGTATTATCATATCCCACCCAGTACTCAGCACACCGCCTTGTATGTGGCAGGCGTTCAACATGTATTGGTTGGGTAATTGTAAGAGAGAAAGAATCCAGGAGCCTGTTGTGTTTGTCACAAACGGTGTGAAAATCACCATTAACCCTTTCAGTCATTCCTGGCTAAATACATATTAGATGAACTTTTGGCATGATTGACAAAGACACCGCTGTTAATTAAGGGTTACTGTTGATGGCTACCTGCCTTCCCCCATCGCTTGCTACTCAGCGTCTGTGTCTCCTGCCTATGCCTCCTGTATGTTAGGAATTCTCTACTTTGTCAGCTTGGTGGGGAGCCAGACCTGTCCCTTACTGCAGAAGCTGGGAAGTCCAGATTCTGGCTTTTCCCACCTCCCTGACTGGTAGTGTGGATACCTCACGTCGGCTGAAAGAAGTCCTGTCAAGTAGCCGGGGCGGTGGGGACCTCACATGGGCAGTGGCTGTGACAGTGTCCAGCATGTGCTCTCTCGGCAGTAGGGCGGCTTCCTGCTGGGCGCAGTGTGGGCGGGCAGCGGCCCCTGGTCACTTTCTCTCATACGTTGCTGGCTGCCTGTCTGCGCCTGTTGCGTGTGGCTGGTTTCCCAAATGCCAGACAACTTGTGACCCTTTTGGTGAGCTACTTGTGAGCTCATTCTATTGCTTTCAACCAAGAACCCTGACAAATAGAGTTCGTTTAAACTTGGAAAGCCAAATGGTACTTTTTAATAGGTGTGAAGATTGTTCCAACCAGTAACTTCTTTCTTCTGTGACTCAATCACGTAGGGGAGGTCATTTTATTTTCAGGTAAAGACCTGGAACTTTTGAAAGTTTGTATCTATATCGGTTAATCCTGGGTAGATACATTGTGAAATTATGATGTCTTGATAATATCTTAGTGACTCAATTTTTTTGGGGGGGGCCTTTTATACATTTGTGCCACTAGGGAGTTTAAGCAAGAAGATGATATCTCTGTCCATCAAATGGCCACTGGCAACCATGCTGTTTCTACCGTCCTCGCTGTTGATTCTCTTAACTGTGTCAACTCGTTCCTGGTGTCAGAGCAGTGACACTATGTCTCCAAAAGCTAGTAATGGGACTCCATTCCCTTGGGAGAAAATGCGGCTTCCTGAGCACATCATCCCGGTTCATTATGATCTCCTGATCCATGCAAATCTCACCACTCTGACTTTCGAGGGAACCACGGAAATCGAAATCACAGCCAGCCAGCCTACTAGTACCATCATCCTGCACAGTCACCGCCTGCAAATATCTAAGGCCACCCTCAAGAAGAGAGACGGGGAGAGGCTGTCTGCAGAACCATTGACCGTCCTGGAATACCCGGCTCATGAGCAGATCGCACTTCTGGCCCCCGAGCCTCTGGTTGTTGGGCTTCCGTATGTCGTCGTCATCGACTACGCTGGCCATCTTTCTGAGCACTTGCAAGGATTTTATAAAAGCACCTACAGAACCAAGGAAGGCGAAGTGAGGTACTTTTCTCTATTTTTTTTTTTAAACTTCAAGTGCTGCCCATACTAAATGTATTATTTCATACGGATTATTTCTTATATCTCCCTTGATTGTTGAACGTTTTGATTTTGCATTTCAATTTTAGAGCTAAAAATAGCCGATAGATTCTTTTCTTTGTTTTTCGGATCTCATTTTTTCGTTCTGTTTTAATCAGATTTCTTTCCTTCAGCTCTGTCAAAGTACCTGTTTGTTTATCTAATTAGATTTCTGGTATATAAAACATTCTTAATTCTCCTGGCCTGGTATTAGTTTCCTAGGGCTGCTGTAACGAAGCACCGTAACATGCGTGGCTTAAACCCGCAGGGATTTATGCTCTCACAGTCCTGGAGGCCGGCGGTCCGAAATCAAGGTACCAGCAGGGCCAGGCTCTCTCTGACTCTCTGCGAAGAATCCTCCCTTCCCTCTTTCTAGTTTGTGGTGGCCATCGATTGTTGGTTTTCCTTGCCTACTACCGACGTCATTCTGGACTCTGCTTCTGTCATCACGTGGCCATTCCCCAAATTTTCCTCTTCTTATCAGGACACTAGTCCTCTTGGACTAGGGCCCAACCCTCATGGCCTCATCTTCATTTGATGACATCTGCAAAGACCCTATTTCCAAGTAAAGTCACATTCACAGATATAAGGGATTAAGACTTCCACATATTTTTGGAGGATGCAATTTATCCCATACGGCCTATTAGAAGAAACAATTTTTTCATAGGTAAAGCTTTTTTTAAAGACCCTCATCTGCCTTGCTTTTGCTCTGTTTTTAAGGAGGGGATCTATTTTGGGAGAATTTATACTGAATTTTATTATTTTTAAAATTTATTTATTTGAGAGAGAGAGAGAGAGTGAGAGAGAAATGGAGCAGGGGGTAGAGGGGTGGACGGAGAGGGAGAAGCAGACTCCCCACGGAGCGGGGAGCCCGATGCGGGACTCGATCCCAGGACTCCGGGATCATGACCTGAGACGAAGGCAGACACTTAACCCTGGCCACCCAGGTGCCCCTATGCTGAATTTTAAAATCAAATTTTATTTGCTAGTAGATTATACTCACTTATTTTTCTGATTCCATATTATTCTTTTGAGGTTAAAAAAAAAAGTCTAATGCTACCAAAAAGAATTTTAAAAAAAATAAATTTTGTCCCTATCACCGCCCCTAAATTAGGTAACTGCTACTTTTATTTTGGGGATCATCCTTTCAGACTTCTCTCTGGATACGGATATACATTATATAAATGGAGCTATGTTGTATTTTCCATCTTATAAGGGATCTTATTTTAATATGTTGAGGAGATGTTTCACATGGATGTCTATCACTATACGTTATTTTAATGAGTTTGTTAAAATATATGTGCATTGGTTTAACTAATACCCCATCAATGGAGATTAGGTTGTTTCCACCTTTTCAGCAACAGCAGTACCTTTGTAAACCATTTCTTTAGAATAAATGCCTGGACATAAAACTGCTAAGTTAAAGCGTCTACAATCTTTTGCTATCCCTTGCCATATTTCTCATCTGTGGCCAATACTGTATATGGTCCGTCTTTGTAGAGCCCAAAGCCAACAGTTATGTCCCTTTAACTTACATTTCATTGATTGTTAAGGAAGATGAGCAATGCTTTGATATGTTTATTGACTATTTGTACGTTCTTCTTCTGGAAATTGCCTGTTTATGACCTGTACCTGCCATTCCTCTTGGTGGCTGGTATAGTCTTACTCGTTTTTAAGTGTTTATTATCTGTCAGGGCTATTAGCCCTTTGTCAAATAGCCTTCAATCCATTTTCCCAGTTTTTTACTTGTCTTTTTACTTAGTTTATAACTTCTGTTATATGAAAGAATTTTTTTTAGTAGTGAAATCCATTGTCTTATGGTATCGCTAGGAATTAAACACCAAACACACATCTCTTTTGGACTCCCTTTGCTTTATGTTGAACTTTTATTTCACTTGCCATAATTTCAGAGTGCTTGCATCAACACACTTTGAACCCACTGCAGCGAGAATGGCGTTTCCCTGCTTTGATGAACCCGCCTTCAAAGCGAATTTTTCAGTCAAGATCAGAAGGGAGCCAAGACACCTCGCCATCTCCAATATGCCGCTGGTGAGCCTGAACTCCTGTATATCTGCTCACAGGAAAAAGCCGTTGATACGCGTGACTTGAGTTAGCCCAGTGGCAGTTAATATGCAGGCCACCTGTGTTATTTGTTCTATCGGCTGACAGCTAACTTTTCTTTCTTCATTTCCAGCCTGTGCTTTGTTTCAAGCAGTAATTTATCTGTAGAGAAAAAATTGTCCCTAAAAATATGTACGATTTCAGTCCGGGTGGCATTCCAGGTGACAGGAGGGAGACTGTAGGGACTCAGGTCCAGTTTAAATGAGAGTGCCCTTCGCAAAGCAGTTTCCCCTTCATTTTCTCATACGATCTTTTCAAGGGCACACTTTGTCAAAGAAGGCTTATATTTCTAGTATATAGTTATTTTTTCTAATTTCTATATAGGATATACTAATGGTAAGTATATGATTTGTAACTATATCCACACAATTGGGCCGACAGAGAAAAAGTAATCTTTTCAGAATATTATGATACAAAAGGTACGTAGCGATAGGTAGCTGAGTTCACTGTAAAGACACTATCATCCCCCAGTTCCAAAGCAAATGTGGAGAGCGTTCCATCTGATTTTCAAAAGTGGCGAGAAAGTGGCCGTGCCAAATGCATGAAACTGCTCAGTACGCTGACCGATGATTCTGGCGGCTCAGAAAAACTCACCTGCTAGGCTCTCAGCTGCACCAGATGCAGCCCAACTCCGGAAGCGCACAGGCTCCGTTCAGAGAGCTCACTGTGCAGGAGACTCAGGTGGGACAGACTTTGCCCAGAGGCTTAAAGGGTGCCCCAGCTCAACCCTGTGCTGACCTGGGAGGCAAAATCTTAGCGTGGGACTCTGGGAGCCACAGCCAGTCTCTAGGACGGTACCTTGCAACCCTTAAAACTCTACGGACCCCCAGCCCCCCCACCCCCACCCCAACACTGAATTCCTTACAAATCCTTTCCGCAAACAAGATTATCACAGGCCCCCCTCAGAGAGCCATGCTCCGTGAAAAGTGCTCTACAGCAAATCTCTACCAACTAAGATGTTTGTAGATGAAAAAACAGGACACAATTATGCTGTTTTCCTGATACAAATTTGAGATAGAGAACATGCTTGTTCCAGTGATTGTTCCATCCCCCAATATTATGACATTGCTCCCGGGATTGTGAGTTCTCTGATTAGAGAATCAATCACAGCTTTGGGAGAATAAAGAACAGGGACGGATGAAATCAAGGCGGAGACTAACGGCTGACCAAAAAAAGATTGGTGGAGAACCTCGTAGGTTTGCAGGGTGAAAACTGGGAGCTCCTAAGCCTTCACAAAGATGCTGGAGCCTAAATCCATGGATATCCAGGACACACTTGTTAAGGAAAGGAAAATCTCTAATGTGATCTGGCCTCTTGGACAGGAAAGCCCTCGCACTGGCAAAAATCTTATAAGACTAGCCTGATGTCAGGCTGCCGACCCAGAGTTCAGGGGAAGGACCATGTAGTCTCCAAGGATCTTTTTGGTGGCTGGAAAAGCAAATACACCATGGGAACAGTGAAGTGTATGGACAGCAGGCAGAATTTCATCCCATTTAAAGTTGAATTAATTAGCTTACTTTCCTAATAAATAGTACAACTTCAGGAATCAAAATTTTGATTAGGGGTGGGTAGAAGGCATTTAAAAAGAAAAGGTAAGTTAGAGTTTTTCAAGAGTAAACCTAGGTCAGCTATCAGAGTCAGGGGAGCACAGAGTGACCAGCAGACACCAGAACTGGTTGGTGGGTATTCCAAAGAAGGATGAGGGCACAGAAATAGAGGTGGAAATAAGATTCCAGGGCAAATGCATGTGTTAACATGGAATTCGCCAGGCTTGTTCTCTTCTCGTTCTCCTTCTCTAGGGCCCTGCCCCAGTGCTTGGTGTTGCCTGGCCTATTAGACTTTCCTTTTGGGGAGCAGACCTCTTAGACTGTACTTCCACCACCCCCACCCAATTGCAAGGCGGCTCCCTCATTGCACCTAAATCAGATTCCAGTGAAGCAAATCTGAGTTTGGAGAAAGCTTGGCTGTGTCAGGCCCAGGCATGGGTTTCTTTCAATTTTGTAGGAAAATAGAAGCTCTTTTTAAGTTGTACATGGTTACATATTTGCCCACCATAGAAACCAAACTAGACAGTGTGTTTCCAGATAATTCTTATACCTGTATTTAAGGTCAGGTGGTCTATATCTTGGCAAAACCAACGATCTCAGTTTTGTTTCATCCCATCCGTATTATCAATCCTCATGTACCAAATATGGGCCGGTTTGCAACCATCTGGGGCATTGAAAGGAAATTTAGTGACAATAGTTGTGCAACTCCGTGAATATAATTAAAAAAAACATGGAACTGTATACTTTAAAATGGTGAATTTTGTGGTATGTGCATTATATCTCATTAAAAAAATTTGACTAGAATGGCCTTATTATTGAAATTACAATCAGATATTGGAAAGAGAAATTTTAAAATAATTGGACAAATGTTGTGCTATATACTTTGAATATTATGTCTGGTGGTTAGGAAATTCCTCTTTATCAACTATTTTCAGTGTATTGGAGAATTGGAATATTTGATGACTTCAGTTATTCTGATTTTAGGTTAAGTCTGTGACTGTCGCCGAAGGACTCCTCGAAGACCATTTTGCTGTTACTGTGAAGATGAGCACCTACCTCGTGGCCTTCATTATCTCAGACTTTAAGTCTATTAGCAAGATGACCAAGAGCGGAGTCAAGGTGAGCCCTGGGATGGTCAGATTGTCACATAGGGTGACCAACTGGTCCGCGTCTGCCTGAGACTGTCCTGGTTTAAAACCGGGAGTCCCACACTTTGGGCACACCCCTGAGTCTCGGGTTGGTTGGCACCCTCTTGTCACAGATGCTGGTATTTACAATAAGATTCTAATTACAAAAGCGTGTGGAGAGGCCTGGCCTGGGACAGGGGCCTGGCTCCACTGTGAGCTGGGTTTCTGACCTTGGCCCTGCTCCCTTTGGAACTTAGTTGATACTTCCTTAAAATGTGTAAGTTGGACTAGATCCTGCTGGGGTTTCTGAAGTTGTTTCTGGCTATCATTTTCTACAGTTTGGAAGTAAATGTCATTGACTATCTGAACAGAGGATTTCTAGCCTTGAGAAGGAAGTAAAATAGAGTAGTCGGCTTACGGTATTACATGGCTCTGGGGAGAGCTTTTGTGCCAGTAAATACTGGAATATTAGAGAAAATATCTTGTTTCAAGCACTACTTGCCCCTTTTCTGGGTACCGTTGTGTAGTGAACAACCTATTCAACTGGATGCTGGGCTCCGAATGCAAACTTTTTTTTTTTTTTCCTTGGAGAGGAGGGCTTTAATTTGAAAATACCTCATTTATTTGTGCTGATTTTCGCTGAGGCCTGAATAGATCGGACTTCTCTGATGAATAATCTTTTGTTTCTTCTAGTGGTTTTTATTCTTGTAGAGATCTTTCTACTTACCTGGAGATTTGAAGGGGGTGCTTGGGACTTGGATGTAGGGACCAATCTAAATACAGTGAAACTATCATCAAAAAACACTCACCTTTTGAATTGCCCACTTTGGTGAATCCTTTATGAAAGATTTTTTTCATAATGTCTCTTCCATGCTGTACTATTGTACTTTATAATAAGAAATATATATATATAGTCTTTGTCCTGGTCCCTAGCATGGAGCTCCTAAAACGCTAGGAATTTTCTAATGATAGCTAGAAAGGTGCCTCTAGTTAAGTTAATGATATGACTGGTGGAAAGCACGTAGGTAACCTAAGGAGGGGGGCTTGTTGCCCGAGAACCAGCCATGTGACCAGAGGGTTGGAACTTTCAGTCCCGCCCCTTTGACCTCCTGGGAGTGGAGAAGGGCTGGAGTTAGAGTTCGGTTGCCAAGGGCTAATGACCTGATCGCTCGTGCCTGTGTAATGAAGCCTCCATAAAAACCCAAAAGGACGTTTCAGAGAGCTTCCGGGTGCGTGCGAGTGTGGGGATTCGGCAAGAGTGTCCTGCAGGAGATGGTATGGCCGCTCTTTGCCTTTTCCTGTACCTTGTCCCCTGCGTATCTTCCATCTGGCTGTTCCCGAGTCCTATCCTTTTATCGTGAGTAAAAGATTTCTCTCGTTTTGTGAGCTGCTCTTGCAAATTAATCCAACCTAAAGCGGTGGTCGTGGCAACTGCAAACTGTAGCCGATTGGTCAGAAGGACAGATGGTAACCTGGACTTGTGAATATCATCTGAAGTGCAAGTGGGGGCAGTTTTGTAAGACTCAACCTTTATGTTGTGGGATCTGGTGCTGACTCTGGGTAGTGTCAGAATCCAGTTGAATTGTGGGACATCCAGGCGCTACTGCAGAACTGCTTAGAGGTGAGGGGTTAACCCCCCCACACACACACATTGGATTGGGGGCCCAGAACTCCTTTTACATATTAGTATTTTTAGGCCTTTTATTTTCTTAAACATATGAAGCATACGTTTTATGTATTCTAGTAACTGTCCTATCTGAAGTCTTCGTGTGTCTGGTGCTGTGGCTTGTTGTTTCTGCTGGTTCTTGCTACAATGTCGAGTTCCTGTGTGTCTATTGAACTTGCACTACTGAGTTGAAGGTGGATTCTTCCAGAGAGAATTTGTTTGCTCCTGTCCGGTGACTGGGAGCGCTTACAAACACACGCCCCACTTTAATTCCACCTATTGGCTTCGGATTTTTGAGCCGCCTGTTTCGTGTGAGCCCAGCTGCTAACCAGCATGAAGATTATTAGCTTTTCCTGGTTGCCTTGGGACTTCCCTCAACCTCCCCCATAGAGCACCAAGACTTGAATAAGACCTTTTCCCCCCTGGCAGTCTCCTTGAGGAAGGAGGGGGTGGCTACGTTTAGTTCACCCTTCTAACAAGGGGGTGTGGTGCTTCAGGTCCAACCGTCTGCGTGTGCGTCTTCTGTTGGGCTTCCCACTGTGGGCAGGGTCTGGACGCACTCTCCTATCCCCTGACACCGTCCATCCTATGAAAACTGAAATCCAGCTGTCTTAGGTTAGCGTCCTCAGGACAAAAGCAGGCTGCAGTCTTCCACTGTCTACGGAGGGTCCTACTGTGACTTCATTTTTGGTGTCTCCGTGTTCTTTACTTTCCCACTATGTCATAACATTTAAAAAGACATTTTCATATATGTTATCCTGCACGTTGTAGTTTTCAGAAGGGGAGTGGATCAGAAACAGCACTGAGACAAGAAATAGAACTGCTACTTTTCTTAATCGGCAACCATATTGCAGAAAATGAAGCCTTTAATGTTCATCTTCCATACAGTTGTGGAGAGAAGCCACAATAGCCTTTGAAGAGCGTAACAATCTTTCCCTTTTTTTTCAGGTTTCCATATATGCTGTGCCTGACAAGATACATCAGGCAGATTATGCCCTGGATACCGCAGTGACTCTTCTAGAATTTTACGAGGATTATTTCGGGATTCCATATCCCTTACCCAAACAAGGTAAAGATTTTGCACAGTTTTTGCAAAATGAGGCATTTAATGACGTCAGCTGTGGTTTATATCTTCCTAACTGGCGCTCCCGTGGTTGTCTCGGTAGCCCTTCGAGTCCTTGAACTCTGGCAGGTGTCAGCCGTCAGGCTGATCCTTCTCACCCCTAATCGAAACAGGCAGTTTCTGATTAGAGCAGAAGCAGGTCTTGATTAGGTTCTGAGGCTCAGGTCGTGGTGATCATTTTGTCTTCTGACTTTAAAGATAAACCCGGCTGGATTAGTGGGCAGACAGCAGAGGGCAGAAGCTGCATTTCTTCTGTTCATGACTGGCACATGTTTGGCAGGAATATAGAGGGTGCTCAGTAAATTTTTCTTAACAAATTCATACAGTGTAAAGAAAATCTGCATTTTCCTTCTTAAATGAGCTCTTAAGACCATCGTGTGTTTGAGATTTTAGGTGTATGGGAGCCTGGGGCATCCTAAGTCTAGTGGAATATTGAGGAAATTGTTAAGAGTATTCAATCCCCAAGCTCATTGTCCAACAGCTAGAAGGGAAGTCGGGAGGCCCGAGGCCCACATCTGACTTTGTCATGCAGCAGTAGAGCAATTCTGTGAATCACAGAACCTCTTTTTCTCGGTTGTGAAAGGTTCTTCTAGCCTAGAATGGGATTCTGCACAACCGGCCTGGCTTTCCTTAGGATCCCGACGCCCATCCGTTCTGAAAATGTGTATGGGCAATGTCTTGTTTAGAGCCGGGTAACAGATTTTTGTGTCCTTCCCAAGATCTTGCTGCCATTCCTGACTTTGAGAGCGGTGCTATGGAAAACTGGGGACTGACCACATACAGAGAATCTATTCTCTTGTTTGACGCTGAGAAGTCTTCTGCGTCGGATAAGCTTGGCATTACGATGACGGTGTCGCATGAACTCGCCCACCAGGTACACAAAGTTAATCATGCTTTTAAAAATTGTGGTGAAGCTACGTCTGTGTTGGTTTTATGGGACAGAAGAGACTATTCATATTCAGATATGAATTGGATCGATTCTTTTCCTATGGAAAAAAGGCAAAGTAAAAATGAGATTTCTTTTAAAGCGTTAGGTGCCACGTGTTAAAATGAACATGGAAAGGTTTTTCTTTTTACTTTGGTCAAGTATTCTATAAATGTTGCGCGTATACTGGCATCACACATGTGGAACCTTTTCTCCTGAACGCCTTATGTTTATAGCTGTGTGGATAATTCAGTCTCCCTAGAAATGTGTAAATAACCTGTTTTCCGTTTAGTGGTTTGGGAACCTCGTCACCATGGAATGGTGGAATGATCTTTGGTTAAACGAGGGATTTGCCAAGTTTATGGAGTTTGTGTCCGTCAGTGTGACTCATCCTGAACTGAAAGTTGTAAGTATTTACTTACTTTTAAGAGGTTGATCTGTTGTTTTATTCAGCGTTGCTGGAAAATGCTTACTGATCCTCAGTGATAGAATTCATAGACCTATTAACTCCTTGATATTTGAGATAGGAATCCGGTTCCCAAAATGGTAGTGAACTTTAAAGGTATCACAAAGGCTTATTTCCAAACCAGATCGCTTATTTTCGAATCTGTGATTGTTAGGAAGTGAAGTCTTATCCTCCTTTAATATCAAAGAAATAGAAATAATGACAGCCTATCTGTTGCATATGATTTCCTCAACCTTCAGGTTGCTCACTGAAGGATTATTAACTACAGATTGCTGTTACCTACTTGTCGAATCAACTAGGACCCCATTTGCTTTAGGTAACTATACGTTTGTTTATATATGAGCCTATATTCAGGAGTCGCAAACTGAATGCTGGAACCTTTACGTGTTTATTTTAAAAATCAGGTGTTTAACTTGTGAAAATCACATGCTAAAGTTAAAAAGAAACTTGTTTATGTAAAACCAAAAACACCTCAAGCAATCCTTTACCCTAATTTTGAGTTAAGCATATGTTAACTTCTCATTTTCATCTTTCTGTATGCATAATTTAGAGTTAGAATGTCTATATAACTGTTACACTACAGTGGATCATAAATATTTTCCCATTTCTACATACCCCTTAATAAAAATAACTGTGTATGCTATTCTATTGGGTAATACGCCCTAAGAAATCAGATTATACTTAGTTTGTTATCTGTTTTTTTTGACCACATGGTTTTAAATCTAAATTTTTTTGCTTTAAAACAAGACGATTGGAGGGGCGCCTGGGTGGCACAGCGGTTAAACGTCTGCCTTCAGCTCAGGGTGTGATCCCGGCGTTATGGGATCGAGCCCCACATCAGGCTCCTCCGCTATGAGCCTGCTTCTTCCTCTCCCACTCCCCCTGCTTGTGTTCCCTCTCTCGCTGGCTGTCTCTATCTCTGTCAAATAAAATCTTAAAAAAAAAAAAAAGACGATTGGAGATGTTGCGATCCCTACACGCTTCAGTTTCTTGTTTCGGTACTGTTTGGCTATGGGCATCATGGTTTTGTTTTGAAGAGAAAATGGTCTTCTAAAGTGATTGGTATTTAAGATGAACAAAATCTAAAATGTTCACCTAAACTTGTTTCTTGGATGCTCTTCAGCAATAGCAATTCTGTTTTATGTTGTAGATTCTCTAAATATGGAATAGCTTTGGGCCAGAAACCTGAAGTATAAACCTATTACCCCAGACCAAACATTCGTCCTTTCATGTTTATTATCTAAAATAGAAATCACATGGGTGATGTTGTCTTTGCGTCAATAGGGAGATTATTTCCTCGGCAAGTGTTTTGACGTGATGGAGCTGGATGCGTTAAATTCGTCACACCCTGTGTCCACAGCTGTGGAGAATCCTGCTCAGATTCGCGAGATGTTTGATGAGGTTTCTTATAAAAAGGTAAAAATGGATGATAAGGGTACATGTTGGACGCCAAACCCCTGAAGACTTGGGTGGAGAGATGGTAGGATTGTGGGGGTGGCTTTCCCTTCACAAGGAACAACCTGCCCCCTGCGGGCTGGAGTTAACTCTTCAAGGCCTCACTTGCACTTTGATGGGTAATCCTGAAGATGATCTTCGAGTCGGTTTTTCGTTGACTCTGTCATAAAGTGAAAGTTCATGGCCTCCAGGAACTCTGCCTTTTATTTATCATTCAACAAACGGGTCTTGATCGAGCCTCACCTTTGTACCAGGCAAACAGCCCTGTCTCCTGTAGCTTGCCTCTCAGTGCCTTTGGAAGTGGTTGGTATTGTTGAACTGCAAAATACTGCCCTTGACAATGGGTTTAAAAACAGAATTGGAAATGGTTGCGAACATTTAACGGGAGATTATATATAAAAATCGTTATCTGGCTTCTCTGGACAAGGGGAAAAAAAGGATTCTAGTCACAGAGGTCACAGGGGGCCTGTGTATTTCCCTCAGCAATGCCAGCTGGAGCTAACGTCCTAGTTCTTCCTTCGTGAGGTCAAGCTTCTGCTTTTCCAATTCTCTTTCCATTCCCAACCATTCTACTGTCTCCAACAAGGCAGATAATGTCATTTATCATTGTACTTGGCCAATTTATTTGTAATAGAACAGTATTTCTTCGATGTGTTCATCAGCTATGCAGGGGAGATAAAAACAGACATACAGAGGCTAGCTCAGTGGAACAGATAAGAGAGGCCAGAAATAGACCCACCCCTGTAGAGTCTATTTTTTGTGTGTGGGAAGGGAGCCACAGTCATGGAGGTGGAGGGGAAAAGACTCTTCACACAGGAACACAGGGTGTCGAGGCATTCTCTTGCCCCTTTCCCCCATGTTCCTCTGGCCCTCCCTGCTCCAGGCTGCCTGCCCGCCCCCATTCCTTAACCAGTACCTCTCCTTCCATTTCTTGCCGTAGCTACCTTTCCCCACTGCTGCGCCAGAGTGGCCCCGTGGAAGGCAGGAGGTGGTGCCGAGTGCTGGTTCTGCACCGCTCTCCACTGATCTGTGAATAATGGCAGCTGGCCCGTGGTGGTCAATCTCCCTGTGGGGAGACTTGGTTGCTGTTAGAAAATGGCCCCGGGAACTAAGAAGAGAACACAGTCCTGTTCAATCCCCTGCCTAGACAGGTCAGGTTTACCCATTTTCTTGAAAAAAAAAAAAAAAATTTCTGTAAACCCACTTTCTTTAATTGTGTCACAAATCACCAGACTTTGAAAACGTTACCGCAGTTGCATTTTCAAACAATTCTTCCAAAATAAGGTGTGGTGGCAAATTAGGTGCTGATTAAACTAACAACTACTTACGTTGTCTTTTCAGGGAGCTTGTATTCTGAATATGCTAAGGGATTATCTCAGTGCCGAAGCATTTAAAAGCGGTGTTGTACGTTATCTCCAGAAGTACAGCTACAAAAACACGAGAAATGAGGACCTGTGGAACAGTATGGCAAGTGTGAGTATGGTTGCGTTTATCTCTGCGTTGGAGATGGCCAAGCTTATTACCATGCTTTGTTTTGGCTTGGTTTTTTTCTACACCCCGTTAATCCCTCTGAGAAGAATCCTGAGCGTTTTCTAGAGAACCGGGAATAACATGTTTGGTTTTGGTTTTCAGATTTGCCCTGCAGATGACTCACAGAGCATGGACGGCTTTTGCTCCAGGGGTCCACATTCATCTTCAGCCTCAGTAAGTGTTTACAGCTGCCCGTGGTACCCCGAGACACATACGTTTACTCCATATTCTTTGAAGGAAACCTCTGGGCCAAACTCTGAGGTCCTTCATTCTATCACTGTGACTCCACATAAGATTGTGGTTAAACTGTAGCTGACGGGCACCCTTTTTACAGTGTCTCTTAGAAGCTGTCTATGCAAGGGAGTTGAGTAGCTTTGTTCAGCTTCGTTGTCTGGAAAGCAGCGACTTTATGACCTGTTTTTGTGGGAGACGGGGGCTGTATCAGTCCGCCCATGGGGGTCATTTCCATAGCTCTTCGTTTGTGGAGAAAACAAATAGGGGTAGTGAGCGTCCTCGAGCACTTGCTACGCACTCGACTCCCTTACTTCTCACAGTGAACCTGTGAGCGGGGTGCTTCGAGCTTCACAGATGGGAATGTGAAATCCAAAAGCATATGCTCGGTAAATTACAGAGTGGGGGTTTGAATTTCGATCGAAGTCATGTTTTTAACTGCTAAGCTGTAAAGAATTCATAATATTGGAGTCCCAAAACAACGTGAGTCTGTTTATCTGGACTCGTGGAGTATTTTCATTGGCAGTGGAGGTTGAGTCTAGAGCTTGAACTGAGTTTATTCACCATATTTTCCTTTTTGGGGGTCTTTTTGGTGTTTAGAGATAGCTTTACTCGGTCATTTCTAGATTTGTTATGTAGTGTATTTTATCCTTTTCCTGGCTCTTAAATATTCTTAAAGCTTTTTTAGTGTCAAACAATATATCCTCTTTTGAGCTTGCTGAGTGTGGACCACCTTGATGTTAGCCCTTGGGAAGTACAGGCTAGTGGCCACTTGGTCTCCGTTCTCTACCTTCATTCATGCACGTGCCTGCTGGGTGCAGCGTGCCAAGCCCAAGGGATGCCCGTAGAACCAGGCAGAGTGCCTGCTCTTCAGCCGTGACCTGCGCAGGCAGAGGAAGAGAACGGAAAGGCCAGCACTCAGCGCTCTGACGGGAACGCCACGGCAGGACACAGTGTGGGGAAGGGAGGGGAGTAGGGGCTGGTGAGCAGAGGAAGGGGTGAGGAAAAGCTTCGCAGGGGCTGTCAACAGGCAGTAGCCCTGTGAGCGCGAGCCTGGGTTCTCCATTAGCGTCGGGCGCGGGGTCACGTATCTGTTGTTTCCTGTCTGCATCAGCACTGGTGGCAGGAAGGCCTTGACGTAAAAACCATGATGAACACGTGGACGCTGCAGAAAGGCTTTCCCCTGATAACCGTCACGGTGAGAGGGAAGAACGTACACGTGAGGCAGGAGCTCTACAGGAAAGGACCCGAGGACGCCTCAGAAACTGGGTAACGTTCAGAGCGGAACACTTGGGTTGTTCCCTTGGTAACACCTGCCCTGTGCGATGAACCTTTTTTTCAGAGTGCTCTTGCCTTGACTGTTGAAGTATTTCAATTAAATCTCTGTATCCCATGAAGTCGAGTTACACGCCACCATCTTCCCAAGAGGGGAAATGTGGCTTTAAACCTTGGTTCATCTCCATAAAGCTGATAATAGATCATGATTTTAACCTTCTCCTGTTCTGTAGTTTGATGGGATGGTAGTTATTCCAGTTCCTGACTAGAAACAAGCTCTAAACTAAGCAACTGCCACCAAATGCCGATAGTGCCTGGCATTTGGGTTGGAGCTGAGGACATAAGCATTCAGGTGATGTCTGGGGCTTACGAGAGACTCGGTGGTTTGTTGGAAGTCTACGTTCCTGGAACCTGTTCATCGGCTTCAACACTTCAGAAGGACATCTCTGGAAAGGAGAGCGTGCACCTTGACTGACTCTAGATGGACAGTACTTAGGAAAAAATGATTTTGAAATAATTTCAGACTTACAGAGAAGTTGAAAGAAGAGCACAAAGAATTCTCATGCATTCTTTACCCAGATACACATACATGTTAACGCTTGACCACATTTGCTTTATTATTCTCTCTCCCTCCCTTCTCTCCTCTGTCTCTTTACATATAACCTAAAATACGTACATAAAACCTAAAATAGAACCTTTCTATGTATAATCCAAAATATCAGTTAAAAATACGCTCTTTGTCTTTTTGTATACTCTCTACATAGCATATATATATATTATTAAAGTATAATGACAAACAGTACCCTATTTCAGATACACATCATACTGATTGAATATATTTATTCATTGCAAAATACCAATGATAAGTCTTATTACCGTCTGTCACTAAAGTTATTATAATATTACTGACAGCATTCCTTATGCTGTACATTACATCCTGTGACTTATTTAAAACTGGAAATTTGCATCTTTTAATCTCCTTTACCTATTTTACCCCCCTATATCACCTCCCATAACCAACAGTTTGTTTCCTTTATTTAGGAGTCTGTTTTTAGTTTTTCAGATTACTCATGAAGACAAAATACCGTATGATTTCACCTATATCTGTAGGACTTAATTCATGAAAGCGTAGTATCCTTCAGGTCCATCTCTGTTGTCGCAAATGGGAAGATTTCATTCTTTTTTATGACTAGTACTCCATTGTGTGTGTATGTACATATGCGTATATATCCTTTTTTTATCCATTTATTAGTGGTCGCTTAGGTTGCTTCCATATCTTGCTATAAACTCTGCTGCCGTGAGCATACGGGTGCGTGTGTATCTTCTCAGATGGGGGGTTTCATTTTCTTAGAATAAATACCCAGGAGTAGAATTGCTGGATCATAGTGTAGTTCTTCTTTTAATTTTTTTTTAGCAACCTGCTTACTATTGATGATAGTGACGGCCGCAGTTCACACTCTCACCATCAGGAAAATGGAGCCTCCCATTTCCTCAGCATTCTTACCTATATTTGTTATTTGTTTTTATTACTTCATTTTCTTTTCATCATAACTGTACTCTTGAATCCCCATCACCTATTTCACCCATCCCCCCACCCACCTTCCCTCGGGTAACCATCAGTTCTCTATAGTCAAGAGTCTGTTTCTTTTTCCTGGTTTCTCTTTTTGTCCTGGTTTATTTCTTAAAATCCACATATGAGTGAGATCATATGGTATTTTTGTCTTTCTCTGTCTGATTTCGCTTAGCATTATGCTCTCCAGTTCTATCCACGTCGTTGTAAATGGCAAGACTTCATTCTTTATATATATATTCTATATATTCTATTCTACACACACACACACACACACACACACACACACCCCGCATACACATAGCATATCTTCTATATCCATTCATCTGTTGATGGACACTTGGGCTGTTTCCATAATTTGGCTCTTATAAATAATGCTGCTGTAAACATCGTGGTGCATGTATCCCTTCAAGTTAGTGTCTTCATATTCCTTGCGTGGATCCCCAGTAGTGTGATTGCTGCATCATAGGGTAGCTCTATTTTTAATGTTTTGAGGAACCTCCATACTGTTTTCCACAGTGGCCGCACCGTTTTATATTCCCACCAACAGTGCACAAGGGTTCCCCTTTCTCCACATCCTCACCAACACTTGTTTCTTGTGTTTTTGATGTTACCCATTCTGACAGGTGTGAGATGATAGCTCATTAGTTTTGATTTGCGTTTCCCTGGTAAATGATGAGCGTATTTTCGTGTGTCTGTTGGCCATCTGGATGTCTTCTTTGGAGAAATGTCTGTTCATGGCTTCTGTCCATTTTTTAAATTGGTTTCTTTTTCTTTTGCCTGTTGAGTTTGATAAGTTCTATACATTTTGGTTACTAACCCTTTATTGGAAACATCATTTGCAAATATCTCCTACCATTCCATAGGTTGTGTTTTACCTTTGTTTGTTGTTTACTGTGCAGAAGCTTTTTATTTTGATGTAGTCACAATAGTTTATTTTTGGTTTTATTTCCCTTGCCTTGGGAGACTTATCTAGAAAAATGTTGCTGTGGCCGATGTCCCGTGCTCTCATCAAGGATTTTTATGGTTTTGTGGTTCACATTTAGGTCTTTAATCCATGTTAAGTTTATTTTTGTGAATGGTGAAAGAAAGTGGTATGGTTTCATTCTTTTGCATGTAGCTGTCCAGTTTGCCAAGACTGAAGAGACTTTTCCCCATTGTATACTCATTCCTCTTTTGTCGAAGGTTAATTAAGCATGTGATCATGGGTTTATTTCTGAGTTTTGTATTCTGTTCTATTGATCTATCTGTCCTTATGCCAGTACCGCACAGTTTTAATTACTACCATTTTGTCATATAACTTAAAATCTGGTGCTGTGATACCTCCAGTTTTGTTTTTCTTTTTCATGATTGCTTTGGCTATTTGAGGTCTTTTGGGATCCCATACACATTTCAGGATTATTTGTTCGAGCTCTGTGAAAAATGCTGTGGGGGTTTTGATAGGAATTGCATCAAATATGTAGATTGCTTTGCGTGC
Source organism: Ursus maritimus (assembly GCF_017311325.1). Classification (NCBI taxonomy): domain Eukaryota; kingdom Metazoa; phylum Chordata; class Mammalia; order Carnivora; family Ursidae; genus Ursus; species Ursus maritimus. The sequence continues at coordinate 13,612,571 of NW_024426663.1, forward strand.
CACAGACATTTTATAACAGTATTTGTTCTTCCATGAGCATGGAACGTCTTTTCATTTCTTTGCGTCGTCTTGAATTTCTTTCATCAGTGTTTTATAGTTTTCAGAATACAGGTCTTTCACCTGTTAAGTTTATTCCTAGATATTTTTTTGTGTCTGGTGCAATTGCAAGTAGGATTGTTTGCTTAATTACCCGTTCTGCTGTTTCATTGTTAGTGTATAGAAATGCAACAGATTTCTGTACATTGATTTTGTATCTTGCGACCTCACTAGACTCAGTTATCAGTTCTAGTAGTTCTATCAGTTCTAGGAGTCTTGAGTTTTCTATGTACGGTATTGTGTCATCTGCAAATGATAAGAATTTTATTTCTTCTTTGCCAGTTTGGATGCTTTATTTATTTATTTATTTATTTATTTTTGTTATCTGATTGCTATGGCTAGGACTTCCAGTACTAAGTTGATTGAAAGTGGTGAGAGTAGACATCCTTCTCGTTCCTGACCTTAGGGGAAAAGCTCTGTTTTTCACCATTAAGTATGTTGTTGGTTGTCGGTTTGCATATAAGGCCTTTATTATGTTGAGGTATGTTTCCTCTAGACCTACTTTGAAGAGGTTTTTTTTTTTTTTCTACCATAAGTGGATGTTTTTCTTTGTCCAATACTTTTTGGCATCTATTGAAATGCTCATATGGTTTATCCTTTCTCTTATTGATGTGATGTATCATGTTGAGTGTGTGTGTGTGTGTGTGTGTGTGTGAGAGAGAGAGAGAGAGAGAGAGAGAGAGAGAATATTGAGCCACTTTGCGTCCTAGGAATAAATCTGGCTTGACTATGGTGTAGGATTTTTTTTTTTAAGAGACTGTCGGTTTCAGTTTGCTGATACCTTGTTAAGGATTTTTGCATCTATATTCATGAGAGATACTGGCCTGTAGTTCTCTTTTTCTTATTTCCTATTGTGGCCTTTTCTTTTCCTCTTAAGATTCCTTAACATTTCTTGTAAGGCTGATTTGTGGTCATGACCTCCTTTATCTATTACTTGTACTGGGAACGTTTTATCTCTCCTTCTATTCTGAATAATAACCTTGCTGGGTAGGTTATTCTTGGTTTTAAGTTTTTCCCTTTCAGCACTTTTATTATATTCTGCCACTTCTCTCTGGTCTGCAGAGTTTCTGCTAAAGAATACGTTGATAGTCTTAGGGTTTCTCTTATACATAAATTTGTATTTCTTTTGCTGCCTTTAAGAGTTTCTCTTAAATTGTTGATATTGTAATTGTCATATGTCTCCCTGTGAATCTCTTTGGATTCTTCTTTTTTGGAAGTTTCTCTGCTTTTTTGGGCTGGGATGTTTATTTCCTTTTCCGGGTTAGTGAAATTTTCAATCATTATTTTTTTAAAATAATTTTTTATTATGTTAGTCACCATACAGTACATCCTTAGTTTTTGATGTAATGCTCCATGATTTATTATTTGCATATAACACCCAGTGCACCATGCAATATGTGCCCTCCTTAATACCCATCACCGGCCTATCCCAATCCCCCACCCCCCTCCCGTCTGAAGCCCTCAGTTTGTTTCCCAGAGTCCACAGTCTCTCATGGTTCATTCCCCCTTCTGTTTACCCCCCCTTCATTCTTCCCTTCCTTCTCCTACCGATCTCCCTATTTCTTATGTTCCATAAATGAGTGAAACCATATGATAATTGTCTTTCTCTGCTTGACTTATTTCACTTAGCGTAATCTCCTCCAGTCCCGTGCATGTTGCTGCAAATGTTGGGTAATCGTTACTTCTGATGGCTGAGTAATATTCCATTGTATATATGGACCACATCTTCTTAATCCAGTCATCTGTTGAAGGGCATCTCGGCTCCTTCCACCATTTAGCTGTTGTGAACAATGCTGCTATGAACATTGGGGTGCATATTGCCCTTCTCTTCACTATGTCTGTATCTTTGGGGTAAATACCCAGTAGTGCAATTCCTGGATCATAGGGTAGCTCAATTTTTAACTTTTTAAGGGACCTCCACACTGTTTTCCAGAGTGGCTGTACCAACTTGCATTCCCACCAACAGGGTAAGAGGGATCCCCTTTCTCCACATCCTCTCCAACATTTGTTGTTTCCTGCCTTGTCAATTTTTGCCATTTTAACTGGCGTAAGGTGGTATCTCAGGGTGGTTTTGATTTGAATTTCCCTGATGGCTAACGATTTTGAACATTTTTTTTCATGTGTCTGTTAGCCGTTTGTATGTCTTCATTGGAAAAGTGTTCATATCTTCTGCCCATTTTTTTATTTGTTTCTTGTGTATATTGAGTTTGAGACGTTCTTTGTAGATCTTGGATACCAGTCTTTTATCTGTAGTGTCATTTGCAAATATCTTCTCCCATTCTGTGGGCTGCCTCAGTTTTTTTGACTGTTTCCTTGGCTGTGCAGAAGCTTTTTATCTTGATGAAGTCCCACAGGTTCATTTTATCTTTTGTTTCTCTTGCCTGTGGAGATGTGTCATGAAAAAGGTTGCCGTGGCTGATGTCGTAGAGGTTGCTGCCTATGTTCTCCAGGATTTTGACGGATTCCTGTCTCACATCGAGGTCTTTCATCCATTTGGAGTTTATCTTTGTGTATGGTGTGCGAGAGTGTTCAAGTTTCGTTCTTTTGCATATAGCTGTCCAATTTTCCTAGCACCATTTACTGAAGAGACTGTCTTTTTCCCACCGGATGTTTTTTCCTGCTTTATCAAAGATTAGTTGCCCAAAGAACCGAGGGTCCATTTCTGGGTTCTCTATCTTCCGATCCATGAGCATGGAATATCTTTCCATCTTTTTATGTCTTCCTCAATGTCTTTCAAGAGTGATTTATAGTTTCTAGAATATAGATCCTTTACCTCTCTGGTTAAGTTAATTCCAAGGTAACGTATGGTTTTTGGTGCTATTGTAAATGGGATGGATTCCCTAATTTCTCTTTCTTTGGTCTCGTTATTCGTGTATAGAAATGCAACTGATTTCTGAGCATTGATTTTGTATCCCGCCACGTTACTGAATTGCTCTATAACTTCTAATAGTTTGGGAGTGGCTTCTTTTGGGTTTTCCATATAGAGTATCATGTCATCTGCGAAGAGAGACATTTTGACTTCTTCTTTGCCAATTTGAATACCTTTTATCCCTTTTTGTTGTCTGTTTGCTGTTGCAAGGACTTCTAGTACTATGTTGAATAATAGTGGCGAGAGTGGGCATCCTTGTCGAGTTCCTGATCTTAAGGGAAAGGGTTCCAGCTTTTCCCCATTGAGAATAATATTTGCAGTAGGCTTTTCATAGATAGCTTTTATGAGATTGAGAAATGTACCTTCTATTCCTACACTCTGAAGGGTTTTAATCAGGAAAGGATGCTGTATTTTGTCAAATGCTTTTTCGGCATCGATTGAGAGGATCATATGGTTCCTGAGTCTTTTCTTGTTGATATGATGTATCACGCTGATTGATTTGCGAATATTGAACCACGCTTGCATCCCAGGTATGAATCCCACTTGATCGTGATGGATAATCCTTTTAATGTACTGTTGGATTCTATTAGCCAGGATCTTGCTGAGGATTTTGGCGTCCATATTCATTAGGGAAATTGGTCTGTAATTCTCCTTTTTGAGGGGGTCTTTGCCTAGTTTGGGGATCAAGGTAATATTGGCCTCATAGAATGAGTTTGGTAGCTTTCCTTCTGTTTCTATTTTTTGAAATAGCTTTAGGAGAATAGGTATTATTTCTTCTTTGAATGTTTGGTAGAATTCCCCAGGAAAACCATCCGGGCCTGGAGTTTTGTTATTTGGAAGGTTGTTTATCACTGACTCAATGTCTTCATAATTAATTGGCCTGTTTAAAAAATCAATTTCTTCGTGTTTCAGTGTTGGTAGTTTATAGGTTTCCAGGAAGTCCTCCATCTCTTCCAGATTTCTTAATTTATTGGCATAAAGCTGTTGATAAAAGTTTCTAATGATCCTTCCTATTTCATTGGTGTTGGTTGTGACTTCTCCTTTTTCATTCATAATTTTATTAATTTGGTTCCTTTCTCTATTCTTTTGGATAAGACTTGCCAGTGGTCTGTCAGTTTTATTGATTCTCTCAAAGAACCAGCTTCTAGTCCTGTTGATCTGCTCTACTGTACGTCTGGTTTCTGATTGATTGATTTCAGCTCTAATTTTGGTCAACTGCTTCCTCGTGGGTGGATTAGGCCTGTCCCTCTGTTGCTGTTCCAGCTTCTTGAGGTGAGAATATAAAAACTGCATTTTAGATTTTTCTGTTTTTTTGAGCGAGGCTTGGATGGCTATGTATTTCCCCCTTAGGACTGCCCTTGCAGTATCCCATAGGTTTTGGACTGTTGTATTTTCATTCTCATTGTTCTCCAGAAATTGTTTAAACTGATTTTTAATTTCCTGGTTTACCCAATTGTTCTTGAGTAGGATGGTTCTTAGTTTCCAAGTGTTTGAGTTTCTTCCAAATTTTTCCTTGTGATTGAGTTTCAGTTTCAAAACATTGTGGTCTGAGAATATGCAGGGAATAATTTCAGTCTTTTGGTATAGGTTGAGGCCTGTTTTGTGACCCCGTATATTGTCTACTCTGGAGAACATTCCATGTGCATTTGAAAAGAATGAGTATTCTGTTGTTCTGGGTGCAGTGTTTTGTATATATCTATGAGGTCCATCTGGTCCTCAAAAATCATTCAAAGATGTCATTCAAAGATCTTGTTTCTTTGTTGATTTTCTGCTTAGGTGATCTGTCTATTGCTAAGAGTGGAATGTTGAGGTCCCCTACTATTAATGTATTATTATCTATATGTCTCTTTATTCTGGTTAAGAGTTGGCTTGTGTATCTAGCTGCGCCCCTGTTGGGGGGCATAGCTATTTATAATTGTCATATCCACTTGTTGGATACATCCTTTAAGAATAATATAGTGTCCTTCTGTATCTCTCACTACAGTCATTAGTTTAAAATTTAATCTGTCTGATATGAGAACTGCTACCCCAGCTTTCTTTTGAGGCCAGTCTTCAACCCTGTGGCATTTATGGGAGCATTTAGGCCATTCACATTGAGAGTGATTATTGAGAGAGATGATTTTAATGATGTCATGTTGCCTGTGAAGTCTTTGTTTCTATAGATTGTAAATTTCTGTTCTGTATCACTCTTGGGACCTTTTAACTTTTATAGAACCCCCCTAAATATCTCACGTAGGGCTGCTTTGGTGCTTACAAATTCCTTCAGTTTCTGCTGATCCTGGAAGGCCCTTATCTCTCCATCAATTCTGAATGTCAGCCTTGCTGGATAAAGGATCCTTGGCTGCATGTTCTTCTCAGATAGAGCTTTGAAAATACCCTGCCAACCCTTCCTAGCCTGCCAGGTCTCTGTAGACAGGTCTGACGTTAATCTGATATTTTTCCATCTGTACGTGAGTATTTTCTTCCCCTGGCCACTTTCAATACTGTATCCTTGGATCTAATATTTGCAAATTGCACTATGACGTGACGTGGTGTAGGTCTGTTGTCACTGACCTTGGAAGGGGTCCTCTCTGCCTTTTGGACATGAATGCTTGTTTCCTTTGCCAGATTAGGGAAGTTCTCAGCTACAATTTGTTCAAATATCTCTTCTAGACCTCTCTCTTTCTCCACTCCGGGATGCCAATGATTCTGACATTGGAACATTTCATTGAGTCAGTAATCTCCCATAATCTACATTCTTGAGATTGGATTTTTTGAGCCAAGTTTCCGTTTTTACTTTCTCTTCTACCATCCCATCCTCTGATTCACTAATTCGTTCTTCTGCCTCATTCACCCTGGCCGTCAGAGCGTCTAGTTTAGACTGCATTTGATTCATAGCATTTTTAATTTCTGCCAGATTCGCTCTCATTTCTGCCCTTAGAGATTCTATATTCTCGTTGATATTTTCGTTAATAGTTTTTTCAAGCCTACACATCATCTTTACCATTGTTACTCTGAACTCCATTTCTGACAATTTGGTTATATCCATATCCATCAGTTCTGTGGCAGAGGCCACAGACTCATTATCTTTTCTTTGCTGGGGGGGATTTCTCCTCCTCCTTATTCTGATGAGGAGAGGTTGCGGGGATGCCCAGAGCCCAAATTATTGACCAGGACCCAGGCAGTGTGCACTTGGTTTATAGGGACCTGAGGGATGTGGGCTTCTTGATTTTTCAGCCTGCCTTCTGGGGGAGGGCCCTGCCGCACCCATACACAGGTAACGCTGTTTGGGTAGAGTTGCCCTGTCCCTTGCGAGGGGGATGGGGATGGGCGCAATGTGAGCTGGTATTTCCAGGCTTTTGTTCTCTGGCGGCTTTCCCTGGCGGTTTGCTGTGGCTCTTCGGAGAGTCAGAGCAGCAGTGGCCATATCCTAGCCTCTGTCTCAGAACAGAAAGATCGCAGTCTGCTCTCCACTGAGCTCTCCTGGCCACTTTAACTCTGTTTCCGTCGGTGCTGCTAAAAACCCCACAGCATCCCAGTTGTGCGCCCCACAGCCTGTGTCCCAGCCCTCACTTCCAGGGCCGGCATGTCTCTGTCCTTTGTGTTTCTAACACCGCCAGCCGCCCCAGTTCCCGCACACACTCTTGAGCTCCCTGTTTCAGTGTGGTTTGCCCGCGCTCCAGAGCGCCAGTTTTTAGTCTGGTCACACGCGCGCGCTCCTGAGCTCTCAGTTTCGGTCTAGTTCGAGTGTGCGCTCTGGAGCTCCGGTTTTCAGTTTGGACACACACGCTCCTGAGCTCCTGGTTTTAGTCCGGTTCCAGTGAGTGCTTCGAAGCTCCGGTTTTCGGACTGGTCGCGTGCGTTCCCCGGCTCACGGTCTCAGTCTGCTCTCTCGCGGGTGCCGGTCCGCCCGCTCCCCCGTGCAGGTGGCTACCGCTTCCCGGCGCCCGAACGCGGCGGCTCCCTCCCCCTTCCGTTTATCTTCTGATATCTGCGTGCGGTTTCACAGCTCCCTGCTTCGTACCTCAATACTCAGCGCTGGAGATGTTCATTTGTAGAGATCCAGATGTATCTTCCTGCGTCTCAGGCTGATTCCGTGGGTGTTCAGGATGGTTCTCCGTCCCAGCTCCGGGATCCGGGCTTTTTTCAACCTGGGTCTCCTCTGAAATGTGTTAGTGGCCAGGGCGAGATGAATTGCTACATCCTCCTAAACTCTGGCCAGAAGATTCTCCTTGTAAACGCATCCATGGTATTATACGTTCTTTCATGCATGTGCCCTATTTCTTCTTGTGTCTAATTCTCTATTGGACTGTGCACCACTCAAGAATCAGGAGTTTTTTCATCTTTATATCTCCAAGGCCTCGGAGCGATAGGCAGCCCTTGGCTCAGGAAATGCTTAGCCCCATGCTTCCGGCTTCTGTAGTCAACCATTATTTCTTTAAATAAGTTTTCTGCCCCTTTCTTCCCTCTTCTCCTTATGGGAGCACTATAATGTGAATGTTTGTCACTTGATGTTGTACCAGAGGTCCCTTATATACTGTTCTCCTTTTTGTTTTCTACTTGCTATTCTGATGGGGTGATTTCCACTATTCTATCTTCTAGATTATTGATCTGTTCTCTATCATCTAATCTGCTGCTGATGGCTTATATTGTATTTTTCTTAAATTGTTATTCAGCTCTGTGACTTCTATTTGGTACTTAAATTTTCTAACTCTTCAAGTTCTCACTGTATTCTTCCATTCTTCTTAGTTCAGTGAATATGACCATTATTTTGAACTCTATCAGTTAAATTACTTACCTATTTCATTACTGTTTTATTTTTCTGGGATTTGTTTCACTTTCTTTTGTTTGGAATATAATCCTTGGTGTCCTTAGTTTGTTGACTTCATATGTCTGTTTCTGTGAGTTAGTGTAACCTGTGTAGGTTGCATGTGCCTAGTGGCTTTGGCTGTACAGCTGAAGATGGAGTGGGATGAGGGGAAGTTTCCCGGGGCAAAATGCGCCAAGGCTGTCCTGGTGAGATGGCTGGAGCTGGAGGGGGTATGGGCCCAGGGTTCCCAAATACTCTGTGCTGGAGCTGCCCTGGTGAGACGGCTAGAGCTGGAGCGTACATGGGCTGGGGAGTTCTGAGTCACTCCCTGGGCCACCCTGGAGAAACAGCTGGCTGTGGAGGAGATGCTGCCCTGGTAGGCTGTCTAGAGCTGGAGTGGGAACAGGTGCAGTCCATAGGGTCCCGGGTTGTCCTGCACCAAGGCTACCATGGAGGGATGGCTGGGCCTTGACTGGGTATAAGCCAGGAGGGTCCTGGAGTGCACTGCTGAGGCCACCCTGGCAGGTCGACTGGAGCTGGTGTGGGCTTGGGGCCTTGGACCAACTGGGGTGGCCCTACGCAGCTGGCTAGAGTGACTGAACCTTGCTCCTGTGCACAATATCATGGTGGAGGGGGAATGTAAACAATGATGCTTACCAGTGCCTGGGACTGCAGAGAGAGTTCTAGCGGTTTGCCCACTAGAGTTAGTGGATTTCCTTCACGTATAATCTAGTTATCCTTTACATTGCTCTTTATTCATCTCGTCCCAGGGTGGGCAAGTCTGTGTGGGGCCTTGAGTAATATGCCTCCCCCAGTGCGTTGGGATGGGATCCCTGTCTCTGCCTTCTCTGTGTGGTCCCTCTCGTTTGTCGTCCAGAAGCTAGTCAGTCAGCCCTCAGTTCTTTCCCAGGAGGAACTGCTCTGTATGTAGGTATAGATTTGCTGTACCCACTGGGGGTGGGGGTGAGTTTGATGTCCTCCTGTGCTTCCCTCCTGGATCCACAGTAGCAGGTTTTTTTTTTTTTTTAACTGCAAGTAAGTTGGAAACATGATGTCCGGTTCCCTGAAATACTTCAGTGTGGTGTTTTGGGGAAAAAAACAAGAACGTTCACTTTTGTAAGCACGGTATAATTATCAAAGTTATAAAATGAAATTGGTCTAATGCTTTGACCTATAAACCTGATGTACTCTTCCAGGTTTCCTAATACTATCTTTATAGCAGAAGAAGAAAAATCCTGGCTCAGGATTCCGTGTAGGCTCACAGTGTATCGTCATACATGTTCAGTCGTATTTTTTTCTTCTTTTCCTGAGACAGTTCCTCAACTTTTTTCTTTCTTGCCCTTGGCATTTTTGAAGAGCACAGTCCAATGTTTTAATAGAATGTCCTCCAGTTTTTGTCTTCTGCTGTTTCTTCATGATGAGATCTAGCTTGTGTATCATTGACCGGAATTCCACTGAAGCGATATTGTATTCTTAATAAATGATGTAGGAGTCCTATGGTGGCAATTTGTGCCGATTACAGTGGTCAAGTCTGTAAGGTAGGACCTCTGAGCTCCAATCAGCCATCTCTGCAGAGGATGCCAGGGTTCGCTGGAGCCCAAATTCCCAGCTCTACTGAAGAAGTCCGAGAAGAATGAATAGTGCTTGGGCCGACACCCCTTGCAAAGCTGGAAAACAAGCTGGTGACATCTTGACCTCTTGTCTATAGTAGTTTTCATCCCATCTTTTAAACTAGGCCTTGTCCGGCATATGATAGATGATTAATAACTGTTTGTTGAATTGAATCAACAAATAATCTGTCCTTTCTTTAAGGTACCTGTGGCATGTTCCATTGACCTTCATTACCAGCAAATCAGACTCCATCCAAAGATTTTTGCTGAAGACAAAAACAGGTAATTTACCATAGAAATAACTAGGTTAAGTCAAGAAGAAACTGGAAATGCATAAGACTTAGTTGCAAAGTTTTACTGTTTATGGGGGTTAAAACAGAAGGATCAGGTCAACCTTTATATTCAGCAAATTGTTGCCTTTCAATTTCTAGTGAAGATAGACGTTTCAAAATATTCTCTGGTGGCAAAAAAGAAAGCCAGTGTCTTGCCAGGTAGAGATTAAAGCAGTTGAGTTATACAATGCTAAGAAGGAGGGATTACTAGTGAAAATTCCCTCTTCCTTTGTTGCCACTGCTGGATCATATCCTATGCGTAGCCTGAAACATGGCTGGATTCTTCTCCTCAATCTGTTAATCTCAAAAAATGGGTGTCTAAAGCTAGTGCTGGCTTTTGCCTATTGGAATGGACTTTTCTTGTTTCTAAAAGAAATGTGTTCAATATGAAACTCATTTCAGTATTAAAATTGTTCAATATTAAACTTGCCTTTAGTTTCTTTGTCCAGGCTCTGCTCAGAAAAGCTTTCATCAGTGAAGAGAGAAAATGAAGCTGTGATTTATTTTATTTGCCCTAGATGTGCTCATCCTCCCAGAAGAGGTAGAATGGATCAAATTTAATGTCGGAATGAACGGCTATTACATTGTGCATTACGAGGATGACGGATGGGATTCTTTGACTGGCCTTTTAACAGTAGCACACACGACAATCAGCAGCAACGATCGGGCCAGTCTCATCAACAATGCATTTCAGCTCGTCAGGTAACACAGACTCCTCAAGGTCTTGGTTTATTTCTGAAAGCGGCTGTCAGCATTCAAATGCTTGATTTCTAAAGATGAAAATGATCGCTTGCTAGTAAGAAGCTGGACGGTGTTTTCCACTAAGTTCTTCTTAAATTCCAAGGTTGCTTTTAGTCTTAGGATTAACCACATGTCTGCGCCTACAGAGTAAGCTAACGCAAGTAATCTGTATTTTCATCTTGCTAACAACTTAGATCGGACTGATAGAAAAGTATAGAAAACCAGGAGACCAACCTCGGGGAGCAGACCGTTGTGCGTAAAGCCTCGTCCTGTAGCTTTCCTGACCGTGCTGGCGCTCAGGAGGGGTCTGCCCTGCTGGGTCTTTCACATTGTTTTGAAGCCTTCTTAGGAGACCACGTGGCTCGGTACCGAGTCGTTGGCAATTTTGTCTCTTGGGTTAAGGGATTTCTATCCCCCCACTGCTCAAACTGGATGCCTGAGTTTCGTGCAAGCTTTAGGGAATAGAGCTCCTAAAATGTGGCCCAGCCACATCATGATTGAGTTGTTGAGGACAGGGTTCACTCTGATTTTTGCCTTTTGACAACGGTTTTTAAGGAAATGGTTCCTAAGCCTGAAACTCAAACTTCTTCAGTATTTAGGCAGAGCTGCAGTTTCCAGGGGAGTCACCCAGGTGGGAAGAAACGATTCTATAATTCTCATTTCCTATGTCCCTTTGCTCTAAATGTTGAGTTCTTCATTTGCTGGACCTCTCAGGGTGGCGAAGAGCAATGGGGGATAAAGACAGAAGTGCTTTATCAAGCTGTTTCTGCCTCCCTGGGACTATTTCCCCCCGTAATATTGTTGCTTAAATCTTGGAGGGTTTTGTACTTAACACGTACCCTGCCACTGAGACTTTGAACACCTGCCCTCCATAACGAAGGCTTTTTATCTATATTCACTTTCTTTCTGAAATGGAGACAAGAATGTGTTTAATCCAGACACTCAGCCTTTGACCGAGCGGCAGTCTCTCTGACCAAGATTACTGGTTTTGATAAAAATCGCCATCTTACTCTAGCTGTTGAGCACCCAATCTGTGGTTTCTTAGAGGGACAGACGCTGACCTGTCTCCATTTTGTCTTCACCACGAGTTAGGATTGGCTCCATTATTATTCAAGAAACTTCCTCCACAGTGGTAAATAAGCCAGTGTTATGTGTGAAAGAAAAGATACTTATATAAAGATCACTGTTAATAAGGGGGGATTTATTACCTGACTGAATGTTTTACTGGAAGATTAAAATATCTTTTGAAACAGAAAGTTGATTTCCTGGTTTTTGTTTAAACTACTAACCATGGTGTCTCTTGACCAGCAATGGAAAGCTGTCAATTGAAAAAGCCTTGGATTTAACCCTGTACTTGAAACGTGAAACTGAAATCATGCCGGTGTTCCAAGGTTTGAATGAGCTGATACCTATGTATAAGTTGATGGAGAAAAGAGATATGAATGAAGTGGAAAATCAATTCAAGGTAGAAGCCTTCAATGAAGTGAATAGTTACATGCTGGTTTGCTTCTGTGCGGGTGTGGGAAGGCGTCCTCACCATTGTGTATGTATGTATGTCTTCATATATGTTGAAGAAAATTACATCAAATTTAACTCAGTATTGGGATTAAATAGCAAAGATTTGGGTTTCATTCTGACACAAAAAAGACACAGCAGCGTACGAATCTGTACTTAAATTTTACGGATTTGTTTTTCCCTTCTTTTTGCAAATCCTTTATTTCATTTTACTGCTGTCTTTTGATGGTTACTATTTAATTTCTATATTTTATTCAAGTTAACATATAGTGTATTATTATTTTCAGGGGTAGAATTTTGTGATTCATCGGTTGCATATAACACCCAGTGCTCATTGCATTACGTGTCCTCCTTAATGTCTGTCACCCAGTTACCCCATCCTCTGGCCCCCCTCCCCTCTAGAAATCCTCATTTTGTTCCCTATAGTTGAGTCTCTTATGATTTGCCTCCCTCTCTGTTTTTATCTTATTTTTCCTTCTCTTCCCATGGGCTCATCTGTTTTGTTTCTTAAATTCCACATGAGTGAAATCATACGGTATTTGCTTTCTTTGACTGACTTATTCCGCTTAGCGTAATACCCTCTAGTTCCATCCACATCACTGCAAACTGCAAGAGGTCATTCTTTTTCATGGCTGAATAATATTCCATTATAAATATACACCATACCGTCTTTATCCATTCATCTGTCAATGGATATCTGGACTCTTTCCATAGTTTGGCTGTTGTGGACATTGCTGCTATAAACATTGGGGTGCAGGTGCCCCTTCAGATTACTACATTTGTACCCTTTGGATAAGTAACCAGTAGTGCAATTGCTGGGTCTTAGGGTAGTTCTATTTTCAACTTCTTAAGAACCTCCATACCATTTTCCATGGTGGCTGCACCAGTTTGCATTCCCACCAACAGTGCAGGAGGGCTCCCCTTTCTCCATATCCTCGCCAACACCTGTTGTTTCCTGAGTTGTTAATTTTAGCCATTCTGACCAGTGTGAGGTGGTATCTTGTTTTGATGGTTACCCTTAAGATACTCCACGACTCAGGTACTTGAGGAAGAGGCACAAAATTGTTATTTTTGGCAAATGTTATGAAGTCCTGTTGTATAATTTGCTCTTAAAATTTAGTCGTGTAAACTTAGTTGGCTTCAAAAGTGGCAGTTCATTGTGATTTTTAAATAGATGAAGGTATATTTATAAAAGATTGTGATGCAAATAGTAAAATCATTGTTTTTGACCCCTTTCATAATTAAATATGAACAGAATTTCGTGGTTTTAAAAATAAGAGTTGGATAAAGCTTTAAAAATCGATCCCCGTCGCCTGAGGGTATATCGGCTCATCTCAAAACACAAGGCGGCTGGGGACAGTACTGGTGACGTGTGTAACTTTCCGCAGGCCTTTCTCATCAGGCTGCTGAGCGACCTCATTGACAATCAGACGTGGACGGACGAGGGCTCAGTCTCCCAGCGAATGCTGCGCAGTCAGCTGCTGCTGCTCGCCTGTGTGCGCAAATATCAGCCCTGCGTGCAGAGGGCGGAAGCCTATTTCAGAGAGTGGAAGGACGCCGATGGGAATCTGAGGTCTGTGCTTACCGAACAACCAGTTAGTTCGTATAAAGGATATATTTTCTGTTTTTCTTTTATTTTTATAATAATTTTTTATTATGTTAGTCACCATACAGTACATCCTTAGTTTTTGATGTAATGCTCCATGATTCATTATTTGCGTATGACACCCAGTGCTCCATGCAATACGTGCCCTCCTTAATACCCATCTCCGGCCTATCCCAGTCCTCTGCTCCCCTCCCCTCTGAAGCCCTCAGTTTGTTTCTTAGAGTCCACAGTCTCTCATGGTTCATTCCCCCTTCTGTTTACCCCCCTTCATTCTTCCCTTCCTTCTCCTACAGATCTTCCTGCTATTTCTTATGTTCCATAAATGAGTGAAACCATATGATAATTGTCTTTCTCTGCTTGACTTATTTCACTTAGCGTAATCTCCTCCAGTCTCATGCATGTTGCTGTAAATGTTGGGTAATCGTTCTTTCTGATGGCTGAGTAATATTCCATTGTATATATGGACCACATCTTCTTAATCCAGTCATCTGTTGAAGGGCATCTCGGCTCCTTTCACAATTTAGCTATTGTGGACAATGCTGCTATGAACATTGGGGTGCATATTGCCCTTCTCTTCACTATGTCTGTATCTTTGGGGTAAATACCCAGTAGTGCAATTCCTGGATCATAGGGTAGCTCAAATTTTAACTTTTTAAGGGACTCCACACTGTTTTCCAGAGTGGCTGTACCAACTTGCATTCCCACCAACAGTGTAAGAGGGATCCCCTTTCTCCACATCCTCTCCAACATTTGTTATTTCTTGCCTTGTCAATTTTTGCCATTCTAACTGGTGTAAGGTGGTATCTTA
>NW_024426663.1:13627265-13705568 GCF_017311325.1 Ursus maritimus
GGGGGGGGGTGCGTCTGGGTGGCTCAGTCGTTAAGCGTCTGCCTTTGGCTCAGGGCGTGATCCCAGAGTCCTTGGATTGAGCCCCACATTGGGCTCCCTCCTCCGCTGGGAGCCTGCTTCTCCCTCTTCCACTCCCCCTGCTTGTGTTCCCTCTCTCGCTGGCTCTCTCTGTCAAATAAATACATAAAATCTTAAGAAAAATAAAAAAAGGAAAGAAATGCTAGGAGGGAACTTCTATATATAAAAGTAAAGTATCTGGACAGTTAAAATAGGATTAGAATAATTTCCATTTAATAGAGGGAAGGCTTAGAACTGAAACAGCCATCCTGGATATGAACAGAGGCAGTACATGCCATACTAGTCATTTCTTTGGGCCTCCAAAGTCCCTGATGAGGTGTGTATAGTAGTTGCTGATACTGTCGAAGCTGAGTAGGTTCTTCCTGTATTTGGAATTTATTCTCGGACTTTAATATTTGGGGCTTAAATCTTTCTAGGACAGATTAAGCCCACAGTAGACATGGTTCCCTTTAAAGAAATGCTTCTGAACAGTGGTCCTATTGGATTCCTGACTTTTGTTCATGGACTACATCTTGCGTCCAGTTTGAATTTCTTACTTTTGGCTTACCCAGTATCATTAAAAATCTGTTAGATGTGTAGGTATTTCTCAAAGTGGTTTTTCACATGATGTTTTTGAGAAGGGTGCTTAAAACTGAATTGTAGATGCTTTCTTGTGCCTCTTTCATAAAATCTTACTGAAGGAAAGAAGTGATTTTTGTTCATATTTCCAGGCATGTTGCTCTGGTCACTGGGCCAGTTTGTCAGCTTGTCACTGGTCACCACTCGACATCCAAACACACTTCCTGCATCTCAGACTCACCAGCAACGTTCTTTTCCACAGCCTGCCCAGCGATGTGACCTTGGCAGTGTTTGCTGTGGGGGTCCAGGACCCTGAAGGATGGGATTTTCTTTATAGAAAATATCAGTCGTCTCTGTCTTCTTCCGAGAAAAATAAAATTGAATTTGCCCTCAGTATTAGCCAAGATAAGGACAAGCTTCAGTGGTGAGTAATTCATTCATGTTCCCGTGGCCACGAGGAGTTAAATGAGCTCAGATCCTTCCAGCATCTCTTCGTTCTCTTGGCTGGGAATTGCCTTTTCTGCTGGGAACATTTATTCAAGTGGGCATACATCTAATGAGTTCGGTAATTAATTAGGAACAGGTGTTAGGAAAAATATTTAAAGGAAGATATATTTGTGTCTCTAACACGTTTAGAAATACTACATAGGACTTTCTTACCCATTTTCTCTTACAAAAAAAAGAGGATATGTGAGAACGGGTGTTGTAAACACTACTTAAATGTTAGTTTTTATGCAGCTATCGCAACTTTATTTGCCTCTGGTCACCTATTTATCTTGTGTTTATTATTGACAGATTGACTTTTTTCTTTATTTTTGAAGTAATTATTTATTGAAGTAATTGAGTTATTGAAGTAATTGATAACTTTTCCAGAGACTCTTCATCGTTAACATTTCTTCGCTTCATCATTCTAGGCTACTAGAAGAAAGTTTTAAGGGAGATGTAATAAAAATTCAAGAGTTTCCACATATTCTTGGAGCTATTGGCAGGAACCCGGTGGGATATCCATTGGCCTGGCAGTTTCTGAGGGAAAATTGGGATAAACTGATACAAAAGTAAGTAGAGCCAAAAATTGTGCCGTGACTAGAAAGGTCCATGAACCTGCCTGTGTCTTAGCTTTGTTTGTAAAACAACAGTGATAGTCTAGAGGGATTTTTTTGAGTGAAGATAGCAAGTAGAGGGACTTAGAAAATTATTCTTAGAAAGTATGAAACATGAACTTAGTGCTAACTAATGAATCTGGAGAGTCAAGTTTCCCAGTCCATCTGGAATAATCCTTTTCCACCCCCATGGACCAATCTGAAGCCGTCCTGTGCACAGGTGACTTCACATCGTGGGTTAGCACTTCTGCTTGCTTGCACCTGCCCTTGTCTCACTCTAGTAGCGCTTACTAAGCCTGTACCGCTTTCTTTTGGGTACTGAATCATTTATTCAGCGGTTGGCGTATTTATTTCTTACAACCGTATCTTAACACATTGGAGGGTAGGGATCATGTCTTCAATTTTTCATGCCTAAGCAGTTTCTAGTTAAATGCTGTAATATACATAAGGCACTTTAAACATGCATGTCGAATGAATAAATATTTTGTGATACATCTTGACAATTTCCATTTCCAGGTTTGAACTTGGCTCAGCTTCCCTAACCTATATGGTGATAGGAACAACGAGTCAGTTCTCCACAAGAGCACGGCTTGAAGAGGTAAACAAAACTTTTAAATTTAAGTGAGAATTAGTTAATAAAAATGGGGTAGAAAAAATAAGGGTGTGATGAGTTAGGAATGGAGTCAGTAGATGGGTTTTTTTTTTTTTTTTGGATGCTACAGTGTTTTTGACACCAACCAGAATCAGTTACAAATAAACCATTGAAAACTATGCCTGTTCCTCAACATGTTAAGAAGTCTTAGCTCTGCCATTGAAAATTTTAGGGCTTAAAATAATTAGTGGAGACATTTAATCTGTATTTCTTAGGATGTTACAAGGGCTCATTCGCGGTGTAAATGACCGATGTGATCGTCTAGCTATTATGGAAGAGGTGGGTCTGGAATCTTGGTTCTCTGCTGTCCAGGTTCAGGATTTCTCATTATTTATATGCTATGCACTTTCAGAAAGAATTTCAGGCAACTTAGAAGGCCCATATATAAAAGAAATGTTAAATAACAAAAAGCTGCATAATTGACAGAAAGAGGTAACTACCTGAGGGACTTGTGCTGAGGATAATTTATTGCGGTTGTGCCCTAACTGTACCACAGCTTCCTAGCAGTCCCGAACAAATGAGGAAACAGTGTAAGTAATTCTCATTGTCTAGCAGGAGGGAACCGTGGAACATACAATTGTCCCACAAAAGCAGACTTTTCTTTCAGTCTTAAACTTTGAGGAATTTGCTGTTGAGGTCATTGTTGTGTGGTGTCCCTTCTATAATAATGTTTTCTAAAGGTGTAGAAAAATTTCACAAGGCTTTAAAAATAGGTTGCTCACAGATAAAAGCTGAGAACCTAATACTCCTCTTTTTGGGAGTAGTTCCATTGTGTAGTCTGGTTACACCATGATAGAGCTTGATACAGGGAGAATACTTTGGAAATGCAGAAGAAATGTCACATCCCTTCTCTCTAGTTTTCATGCCGGCTTGTAAAATTAACTGGCACATAATGTTTCAAGATCGAACTCTGCCGAGGTCTACAGCAGAGCTATTCTGGGTGACGATGAGGACCAGTCATGAGCTGGGAGTAGCTAGACAGCTGTCCACCAGCCGGATCTGTAGCAACAAAACATTTCATTCGGCACTTGCTCATTCCTTTGTTTTCTCATGATTTTTTTTAAAGACATGACATTTTTACTATAAGGCTGATGCGGTTTTAGGTTCTGGGGCTATGATGAAGAACAGAGTAGACAGAGCCCTTGCCCTCAGAGAGCTTAAATTCTGGGGGAATCAGTTATAGACAGAGTGACCTAAGTCAGGCGGCCATGTGTTCCGATGATGAACGAGGCCAGGTAAGGAGAGAGTGACTGGGTAAGGGAGCTTTGTCCTATGGGATGATGAGGCTTAAGAGCAGAGACCGGCGGAAATGCAGGTGTCTACTGTTTGCAGAGGAAACATCAGGTGCAAAAGCCCTGAGGTGTAGGGCATGGAAGTGAAAAAGCCTGGATGCCCTCAGAAGGGCGAGCGTCCTCCTGACAGGGAAAATGTAGCGGTCAGCCCGAACCCTTCTTGGCCATCATATCCAGTTCATCCCAGAGTCTCGTTGGCTCTGCTTGCAGCTCTCATTGGCTCTGCTTTCTCAGCTCCTGCCTGGCCTATGGCGAGAGCCTCCTGAATGGCTTCCCACTTTGCCAACACCAAACCATTTTCAACGTTTAAAACTGAAAATCAGCCCACGACTGACCCTTCCTTGAAACCTGACCTGTTCATCTTGGAATAAATTCCTAACCTTTCCTTCCCACGTGCACATGACCATGATGACTGGGCTCCTGCCCACCTCTCCAGCCAACGAGCACATGCCGTCGTGTGTCACCATCCTACAATACTTGAGCCACTCAGCTGCCTCCTGCTCCTGGACCAGAAGCTGTTGATCCTGTCTCTAAGCCTCTACACTTCTCTCTGCCAGGCTTGCCCTTCCCCTAACTTGTCAGTGGAAAGACTTGTTGAATCCTTCAGCGGTCCCAGATCACGTGTCACCTTCCCAGACCTCCCTGTGGAAAGCAGGCCACTCCCTCCCCGGTCACTCTCCTAGCCTCAGTGTACTTCGTCCACGACAGAATAGTAACAGTAACCGTGTTGACTGCTTGCTGTCTTCCCAGGTAGAGTGTAAGCTCTAGGAGGACGGGGGTGGGGGTGGGGCGGGTCTGGTTCCTCGCCACCGCCTCAGGGGCCAGCACAGTAATTAGGCCAGTGGGACGAGTAAGAGCCAGACTACATGTTCAAGAATAAACGGATGGGGTTGAGGCCCTGACACATGCTGGGGTTCAGGGTCTGAGCTTTACCCACAGTACGTAACTACGTTCTCACCAGTGCTCGGCGAGGGAGAGACCATCCTTACTTTACAAAAGAGGAAATTGAGTTCCAGAGACGCTAAATCATTTACAAAGAGTCAAACAAGTTAGTAGGATAATATTTTTTTTTCTGTCTGTATATCACACTACTTATTGCACAGAAAATATCCTCAAGGAAGCAGGTTTGAATGCAGTGCTCAGTCGAGATGCCGCATTTCCCAAGGTAGATGAAGATAGGAGAGAGAATTTGGGGCCAGGAAGTTTGAGGGCAAGGCTTATCAGCGGGCCTTGTTACAGCTCTTACAGGTTTTTGTTTGTTTTGTTTTTAAATGGTACTATCATGAAGGGCTCCTTCGGGATTATTTAAAATAATTTGAAAATATTTAAGTAGCTTATTATGTTTAATCATTAAGTACTTCGTAAAATTTTTGATGTGATTGGCCTGCTGACAAGTGCCCGGAGTTGTTCTGTGACCTGAGTATGGATCCGGAGTCCGAGGGTCTGAAACCGTGGGCTGAGCTGCCACGGAAGGCGGGACGGCGAGGCCCGGGCCGTGGTGTTTAGGTGGCTACGGCAGGAGGGCAGGCCTGGGGCTCCTCGGAAAGTTGCAATGAGATACAATTTCAGAAGAACGCCGAATCACGTAAAATGGGAATTTGACCTTTCAAAAGTCTGTTCTTACCCTTCTCTTATTCCCAAACTCAAAATATGATAGAACGTGGATTTTTAAGGAATCAACTGTCCAGAATCCATGCTGAAAAAATAGTACAGCTTGGCCTAGACTTACTTCCTGTCTCCACAGCCAAAAATTTATGGATTGTTATGAAAACTGAGGCGACGGGGTTGAGAACCTTTTAAGGCGAAACAGTACCACATTCGTCAGTGCTGTGTCAGAGCCAGACCGTTTGTGTCTCATGTGAGCTTCAAGGAGTTAAGAAACCCCGCCGCGAAGCACGAGGGGACAGCTGGCTCTTATCTCGTTAAAACCATGGGCAACCGTGGGTGGATTTTATCTTAGAGGAACAATACATGAGTTGTGGATTGGGATAAAAAAAACTTGGCACCGTTTGGGGGATTACCACCATAACTTGCTAAGAGCCCTTTTCCTCAGTGTTATCTAATGATCTACAAGGCCAGAGCCAAGGAGAAAGACTGCACTCGTGTCTAGAAACGGTTTTACTTGGCAGAGAAGAAACTCCACACATCCTACTTTTTAGATACCGTGTTTAAAAAAAATAAAGTTTGCATCTGCATGCATATAATAATACATATTAAATACACTCAAACCCTAGTTGTTATACAGTATACAGTGAAGGCTTTAAGAATCTGGCAACTGTGAATAAAAAAGCTGCAGAGAAAAATCAAAATTCGACATGACGAGGTATGAGCTCATTTCATATAGCTGAAGTTTATGTGTACGTAACTGTATCCAGACACCTGGCGCTGCCTTCTATGTAGAATTTTGACAAATGCTGAAAATTTGGCTTCAGTTTTCTTTTAACTAGCCTGAACTCAGATTTGTAATATAATAAAACAAATTTTTATTTATTTACGTATGTATGTATGTATGTATGTATTTATTTTTAAGATTTTATTTATTTGACAGAGACAGCCAGCGAGAGAGGGAACACAAGCAGGGGGAGTGGGAGAGGAAGAAGCAGGCTCCCAGCGGAGGAGCCTGACGTGGGGCTCGATCCCAGAACACCGGGATCACGCCCTGAGCCGAAGGCAGACACTTAACGACTGAGCCACCCAGGCGCCCCAAAACAAATTTTTAAAAATCTGCTTTTTCTTCACCAGGTAAAAGAATTCTTCAGCTCTTTGAAAGAAAAGGGTTCTCAGCTACGTTGTGTCCAGCAAACAATTGAAACCATTGGGGAAAACATACGTTGGATGGATAAGAACTTTGAGAAGATCCGAGTGTGGCTACAAAGCGAGAAGCTTGAACTGCTCTAAGAGTTGTGCCTGGCTGGTTCCTGTGATGTGTAATCGTGAAAAAGTTGTCGAACGTGATTGTTTTCAAATTAGAGATGGCTGTTCTGGCTACAGTGAAGAGACTTCCTTTTCCTCCTTCCTCCTTTGTTCCTGTGAAAGGACCGGCTACTACACCGTCCATCGATGGGTCACTGCTACTGTTTTATTGATAGGTGTTGCCTTGCAATGTAAACCCTGGGGTGGGTTCCCTACCGTGAGGAAATTCCTTATTTCTTTTGCTTCCTTATTCTTCAGCCTTGTGCCTTCCAAAGCCCTGCTCCCCACGTGTGTCATCCATGTGTGTCCCTGTCCTCTGAAGTCTTGTGAATAGTGGGGACTACTGAACGGTGAACGCTGGGATTGGGGCCTAAGCCAGTACGTTCCACCTTTCCCTTCCCTGCTGCAGGCCCAGGGGCTGACTTCTGGGCCCACGTCCTCAGGCCTTTTGGCTCTCTGACTTTTGGTCAGTCTCCCAGGAAGGCAGATGGGAGCTGGGGTGGGAGAGAGTACAAGGGGGTGTTTTATTACCCTGGTGTCCTTGGAGGTGGTCTCTGGCTGACCTCCAGCCAAGCTCGGATCCTGAGTGGCGGCCTTTTTTCCCCACACAGTCCTTTCCACGTCTGCCTTCTTGTAGCTGCTTCCTCCTTTCAACCCTCCGGGATGAGAGAGGGGTCGAGGGAGAGTCTGGCTTTCACTGCTCCTGGCAGTACTTGTGGGCGCCTTCCATCCTCCCCACACCTTTGTTGAGAAAACAAAACTTTTTAAAGAACCCTCCTCAACTCATCCTAATTTGAGTGTGTGGTCTACTTCCATCATCCTAATTTGAGTGTGTGGTCTACTTCCTCAGGGACCCTGACTGACAGAGTGTCCCTCTGAAAAAGCAGAGTGCATTCAGGTCTAGAGGAGAAGGCTTTCATCTGAAGCTGAACCTAGGAGCTGTTAACTTCGGTAGGTGATGCTTCCTCTCCCTGCTCCATATCCGGCTTAGCTCAAAAATTCCCCGGTAACTTGTTACTGGCACTTACTGCCAGAAAGTCACAGCAGAGTCCCCCGTAAATTATATACAACTGAAAATATTTATACTTAGCTTAAGTGTGGACAATGGATTGTCTTTGAAGTCTTTTATGAGTTTAATAGACTGTAAAATTGAAGATAAAAGAATATGATATGAAAAATGTCAATGTGTTCTAATACACTGTGGAACAGAGTGACTTCTGGACATAAATGTGTTTACAATCCTATTTTTATATGTATTGCATGGTCTAATGGTTTGAGAAATCAAAATAAAACCAGAAATCACTGATAATTTCTACCGCCAGGTATCAACCTTCTAAAAGACATACAAAGCCAAGACTTTAATGGAAAATATGTTTAATTGTGTTTTGTATTTTGATTAATGAAACACGGAAATAGTGGTTTTCATTTTTGGTCACCTGTGGAACCTATTTTAATTTGCTTTTGTTGAAGTCCATTTTCTAAACAGATACAATATTGCTACAACAATGTGAAAATACATTTTTGGAATAAAAGTTGTCTTACTGGCCTCTGTGCAGACATTTGCAATGACTTCCTCCTCGTGAGCTGGGTCCAAGAGGACTCCGATTCTGTAGCTTAGTCTAGTCCTCACTACCAGTAAACACCCAAGTTTTGAAGACCTTTCTAATGAACAAAAAGGCATATCAGGAGTACCTTTTATGTTTGCTATTACGAGCATGTCCTAAGTCTTTGGACTTAAAAGCACTTGTATATATGAATGGAAATCGGTAATACTGCAGCCGTTTCCCTGCACACTATCTGCCCATGCCAAAGGTTTCACTTAAAAAAAAAAAAAAAACTTTAAGAATTAGAAATACAGTTAAATCCCACACGAACAGTGTTTTTTTATGTTCTTGTTAGTGCCTTGAAAAGGTCTGTTTAGTCACTTTAACACCGGCTTTTATTATTTCCCAGATTTAGAATAGAATAATGCCCGCATCTCCCATGGGATAGATACACAGCATTGAAAGTGGGTGAAGTTTGCAATCCTATAGGTATGTGCGTGTTTTTTAAAGAGAATTTTTGAAGAGAATTTTATGCCCCATTATAAGCAGTTGTTCTTTTTGTTGCCCTCCCCCACCCTTAGACAGTATTGGTGATATTTAGTTTTAGTGAAGTCAGTTCAGTTCTATAAAAACTTAAAATACATTCTAGGGAAGGCTGTACTCTCGGAAACAAATTCCAAATCCGTTTGATGACATGGACCTGGTATGTTTTTCCTGCATTCAGTATCCAGAAATAAAGATGAAATTCTGTATCAGAATCCCCTCAAGGGTATCAGTGCTATGCTCACAGACAGACAACTCATTCCAAAAGATCTGAGAAACCAAAGTCATAGGATCTCAGAATCTAGTTCTTGAATTGCTGTGGGGGCAAAGCAGGTTTTTAACTTTGGATAGCTTTTTTTTTTTTTTTTCTTCCAAGTCGAAGTTTTTGTGTTTGTTTGGTAAATCCAACTTCCCTGAAGCCAGACGGGATACAGTGCATGGACTAACGTGGCAATGGCTCTACGCAAATGATGGCTGCTCTGGTTACTTGTATCAGAAACGGAAAGCATAGCTTAACACAGGAACCCAAGTGAGTTCAAGGCATATGAATATTCTAAGGATCAGATTTTACTAGTCTCAGAATTTGTTATGTGGTGACAGTCTGCAGTTTGCTCTTCTGCCTTGATTCAAGTCTCTATCTTTTGTTCTCGCTCTAAGGTGCAGAAGTCCTAACCGCTGGCAAAAAAGAGGACTGGGGGCAGCGCGTCCTGGTCTGTCCAGGTTATCTATTAATTTATTAGCAGCCCAAGAGGAGATAATGTGCCCAATGTACAACAGTTTAGGTTTGACTTATAAACATTAACCCAAAGAAATCTCAAGTACAGTTCCAAAGCCCAAGAGGAAATGGATCATGAGAAATCAGGACATTCAACCAGTGCAAAGCATTGTTTTCCAAATGCTAACAACAATGAAAGAATTAAGTGCTAACTGAAAATACTAATGAGATTTACAGGCACTGTGTGTGTAGAATGTGCAAAAGTTTGCAAAGGTTTTTCCTTTTTTTATGTGTTGCTTTAAGAAACTATCAAATATATCTCATAGAAATATAAAGTTCCTGTCTCTCCCAACTGAAGGCATTTTTTTAAAAATTCAAAGTTTATCAGTACTCAGTACAATAACACAGAGGAACCACACAAATTCGTTTTCTTTCTGGGAAAAGAACCAATGTTTAGGATGTCAAGATTTGACAAGTAACACTGCCTAGAAGCCACCCAGAAAAATTTGCTGTTGTTCAAAGCCTTTTGTCCTTCAAAAGTCACCATCCACCAGCTGAAGATTTTATAGGGAGATACCTTGAAAAATTCAAAGGAAGAAAAAAATCCAGTAAACCATCTGATACATAATTTTCTTGATATAGTCATAGTAAATTTAACATTCACTAAAAGCACTAACAGCAACAAGAAATTTCCTATACGTAAACATGAGCATGTTCTTAGAAAATTCTAGAATTTAGGAAATAGAAAACTTGTAATTTGGGTGAAAATCTTTGGAATAGTTCTAATAAGGATACCTCCCTTGTTAAAGACCACGGTGACAGAGATTAACCCAATCTAACGTATGTTTTTATTTTCTTTAGGCTTTGGTCAGCCAGTGATCGTAAGATTTGATGGCTTAGCATTAAGACCTCTTCTTCCATAAGAGGAATTATTACATAGGAAGAATTTTAAAGGCGCTCAACTACATCTCAGAGATTCCCTCACCCAAATGAGCTCTTTAGTCACCATCAAGTAGAATTAAAGTATTGACCTTGACCACTTTTGTTGATCTTAGTTTTGTAATCTTTTCTTTCACCTTTGTTCCCCAAAACCTTGTAATTTCCACTAGACCACACGGGGTACTTCTGGCCAGCCCACCATGTGGGTCTTGTGGTAACATCAGCATCATCAGAACATTTCTCTCTACGATGTCACAGGCTAATTGGGCTTTGTCACACTAACCTGCAGTCACAAGCATTTGGGTTTCAAAGACTCGGCTAGACTTAGGGTCATTTCCTTTAGCAGCTTGGCCAGATAATTTTAAAAAGCTCTTAATTATGAGATTACTATTTTTAAACGTTCTAGTAGATGATTCCATTTATTGGTTTTCAACAAATTAACCTCCAGACACTGCAAAGTACATTTCACGCCAATGCTATAAAGAGAGCATGAGTGAGAAGTGGACTTAGTTTCCCTCCCCTGTAACACAGGTCTGTAGACGGTACGGTCGTCTTCGTATACAACAAACGCCCACCTTACCAAATAGTGCGAACTTTAACTTGTATTTTTTTCATCAGCTTTTAGCTTGGAAGTTTCCTCTTTTGCCTAGAAGGGAAAGCAGAACCATCACTGAACTCTTTCTTTCCTGGATTAAGTATCAAAAAGCAGATCTATCAGCAGACCCCGAAGAGGAGATGAGCTTTTCAGAATTAAAGGGTCAAAAGATGACAGGTCAGTGGAGGAAAACCAGATGGGCCTTTATAAGGATTTCCTTTTCATTTAGCCCAAACTATGAACTGTTCTCCTTCAAGTCTGTAAACTAAAAATAATCTTAGGTGATTTAAAATGTTTTACTTTTTTTTTTTTTCTTTGAAGGCTAAGGTAATTGAAGAAAAACACAGGTGTTCCTGGATCATATTCATTCAGTCATGAGATAAGTGCAGGAGCCACTATGATCAAATCTGGTTTCCTATATCCTTTAGGGGTTCACTCCTTTTTCAGGTATAAAGTGACATATAGCATCAGCTGCAAGTGTACAATGATTCAATATTTGTATAAAATTTTAACTTACATTCCCTCCAACAGTGTATGAGATGCCCTTTACTCCACGTCCTCCCCAGCACTTACTTCTTTTTGATAATAGGTATCCTGACAGGTGTGCGGTGACAACCTCATTGTGGTTTTGATTTGCATTTCTTTGATGATGAGTGGTGATGAGCACATATGTGTGGGCCTGTTGGCCATCTCTATGTCTTCTTTGGAAAACTATCTATTCTGCCCATTTAAAAAAAAAAAAAACGTTGCTTGCTTTTTGCTATTGAGTTTAAGTTCTTTATACATTTTGAATATTAAGCCCTTATCAGGCGTAGGATTTGCAAATATTTTTTTCCCATCGGGTCTGTCGTTTTTTCATTTTGTTGGTGGTTTTCTTTGCTGTGTAGAAGCTTTTTAGTTTGATCTAGAACCTTTTGTTAATTTTTGCTTTTGTTGATGTTGCTTTTGGAATCCATGAAATTCCTGCTAAGACTAATGTCAAGGAGCTTACCGCCTAGGATTTCTTCTAGAAGTTTTATGGTTTCGGGTCTTAAATTCAAGTCTTTAACAAGATTTTGAGCTTATCTGCATGTATGGTTTAAGATAGGGGTCCAGTCTTCACAACACTACTGCAAAGACTTTCCCTTTCCCCATTGTATATTCTTGACTCCTTTGTTGTAAAGTGACCACGTATGTGTGGCCTTGTTTCTGGGCTCTCTACCCTGTTCGGTTGCTCTATGTGTGTGTTTTCATGCCAATACGTTTACTGTACTGTTTTGGTAACTATAGTTTTGTAACGCAGTTTAAAATTGGGAGTGTGATGCCTCCGGCTTATTCTTAAGATTGTTTTGGCTACTCAGTGTCTTTTGTGGTTTAATACAAATTTTAGGATTTTTAAAATATTTGTGAAAAAATGCCATTGCAATACTGATAGGGTTTTGAACTGAACCGGTATATTGTTTTGGGTAGTATGGACATTTTAACAATAGTATCTTCCAATCCCTAAGTGCAGAATCTTTACTTTTAGTTGTGCCTTCTTCAATTTCTTTCATCAATGTCTTATAGTTCTTAGTGGATAGTTCTTAGTGGATAGTTTCAATTTATTTCTGGGTATTTTATTTTTTGATATAACTGTAAATGGGATTGTTTTCTTAATTTTATTGTTATTAACATATAGAATTACAACAGATTATTGTATATTGACTTTGTATACTGCAGCTTTACTAAATTCAACAGTCTTTGGTGGAATTCCTTGGTATTTTTTTATATATAATATTCTATCTGAAAATAGTGATCGTCTGACTTCTTCCTTTCCAATTTGGATGCCTAAGTGCTTTGAACAGGACTTTTAATAGAATGTTGAATAAAAGTGGTGAGTGGGCATTTTTGTCTTCGTAATTTTAGAGGAAAGTTTTCAGCTTTTCACCATTAAGTATGATGCTAGCTTCGGGTCTGTCATATATGGCTTTTATTATGTTGAGGTATGTTCTCTGTATACCAACTTTGTTGAGAGTTATCAGAAATCGAAGTTGAAATTTATCTAATGCTTTTCTGCTTTTGTTGAAATGATGGGATTTTTATCCTTCATTTTATTAATGTGGTATACATCACATTGAATGATTTGGGGGTGTTGAACCAGACTTGCATCCCTGGAATAAATCCCACTTGATAATGGTACGTGATCCATTTCATACTATTTTGAGGATATTTTTAAAATCTATGTTCACCAGGAATAGTGGCTTGTGATTTTCTCATGTCCTGCTCTGGTTTTGTTTTCAGGGTAATGCTGGCCCTGTACAGTCAGTTTGAAGTGTTCTTCCCTTCTCTATTGTTTGGAAGAGTTTGAGAAGGACTGGTATTAATTATTCCTTGAATATTTGGTAGAATTCTGTAGTGAAGCTGTCTTTTCCTGCACGATTGGGGGGCTTGTGATTGCTGCTTTACTCTCCTTACTAATTACTGACCAGTTCAGACCACTTCATCCTGATTCATCTTGGTAGGATGCAGGTTTCTCTCTTCTAAAGGGTCCATTATGTTGGCATGTCACCGGTCATTATGCAATCATTGCCCTTTTGTTAATTTTTTTTTTTTTTTGGACTCTTTTATAGATCCTCTTTTCCTTTTTTCTCTATTCCTTTGTGATTTGATGATTTTCTGTATTAGTAAGCTTATATTCCTATTTTTTTGTCCATTTACCATTGATTTTTGCTTTGTAGTTCCAATGAAGTTTATGTTGACAATGTAAAAGTCTATTTAAAGTTGACAACAAGCTTGCACTCTGAAGCTGTGTATTTTTACTCCTCCCATCCTTTGTTTTTTGATATCCATTTTACATATTTTTGTGTATCCCTTAATGGATTATTATAGTAAATGTTCACTACTTTTGTCTTTTAACCTTCATACTGGCTTTGCACGGGACTGATTTACACCTTCACATTATTCTAAATTTTACTATATATTTACCTTTACAATGAGATTTGTTCTTTCATAAGTTTTCCTGTTACTAATGAGTACCCTTTATTTTCAGCTTCAGAAAGTCCGTTTAACATGGCTTGTAAGGCTGGTTTAGTGCTGATGAACTCTTTTAAGCTTTTCCTTGTCTAGAAAACTTTTGCTCTCTTTCTAGTGTGAATGTCAACTTTGCCAGGCAGAAGATTCCAAGTTGTTTTTATCTGTTTAATTTCAGCACTGGAAATAGATACTGCCATTCGTCCTGCATTGCAAAGTTTCTGCCGACAATCTGCTGACAGAAACAGTTGATTTTCTTTTGCCGTGTTGAAGATTCTC
Source organism: Ursus maritimus (assembly GCF_017311325.1). Lineage (NCBI taxonomy): Eukaryota > Metazoa > Chordata > Mammalia > Carnivora > Ursidae > Ursus > Ursus maritimus. Next base: position 13,641,462 of record NW_024426663.1, read on the forward strand.
TCCTTGATTTTTCACTTATAATGTTACTTGGTGTAGATGTCTTTAGATTCATCTTTTGGGGGGATCCTATGGGCACCCTGGATCTGGGTGTCTGTTTCTGCAGGTTAGGGAAGGGTTCAGCCATTATTTCTTCAAGTACGTTTTCTGCCCCTTTCTTTAACTCTTCTCCTTCTGGGACCCCGGTAATATTAATGTTCATCTATATATTTTTTTCCCATTTTTTTTTTTCTTATTGCTCTGATTGGGTGAGTTCTGCTGTGTCTTTATGTTCATTAATCCTTTCTTAGACTGTTCAGTATTTCTGTTCAGTTACTGTATTCTTCAGCTCTGTGACTTCTGTTTGGTACTTTGTCATCATTCCCATCTCTTGTTGAAGTTCTCACTGTGTTCATTCATTCCTCTCCCAAATTGGGTGAGTACCTTTTTCTTTTTATTTGAGAGTGTGTGTGTTTGGCAGGGAGAGGGGCAGAGGGAGAGAGAATCCCAAGCAGACTCCCTACTGAGCACGGAGCCTAATGTGAGGCTTGACCTCATGACGTGGGCTGAAATCAAGAACTGGATGCTTAGCTGAGCCGCCCGGGTGCCCCTAGTGAGCATCTTCATCAGGTAAATCACTTAGGTCCATTCTGTTCTGGCTTTTTGTTTGTTTGCCCCTGAAGTTTAATCTTATTCTTTGATTTGGAGCCTGTTCCTCCTCGACTGTGTTGGTTTCCATACCTTAACTCAAACACTCGTAGTCCTCAAGGAGTGTCCTGATGCGGGAGCTGAACCTTATTGTTCAACCCTGCCCTAGCTCTTGGTTGTCTCTCAAACCTTTGTGATAGGCTGCTTGGAGAATTTTATTTTGAGTGGCTCTGAGTATTTGAGAGTGTGCCATGACCTGTCAGGGTCCTAAAGGGGAGGATCTCTTGTCAGCCTCTAGACTGAAGCTGATTGGAAGCCAGTGCTATACACAGCATCATTTAAAGTCCTGTGAGACCACAATTTAAGTCCTGCTGGCTTGCCAGAGCCCAGTGATCTGGGCGGGGAGGGGAGGGCAGTCACAAAAACTAGCTCGCCAGATGAGTATATTAACTACTTTCCAGGAGATACTGATGACCTGATGTGAGGTAGAGGGAGACTAGAAAGATGGTGTCCACTACCCTCAGTCTTGCGAAGTATTTAAACAAACAGGCCCCTAGACAACTGTTACATAAGGTGCCTGACCCTCACGCCAACGCATAAGCTGAGCCATTACACTTTCACAGAAAGTCTGGGTGCTTTTCAATTGGCTGCCTCCATGCTGGACTCTGGAGCCGGTGAGTCTGTGCTCTCGAGCCCTTTAAGAAAATTTCTCAGATCATTAAAGCCTTGTGGGTCTTGTGGATACAAGGCCCCATTGCATTTCAAAGCTAAATATTTATGGCCTTATCTCTCAGATGCAGGTCTTAAAAGGTGGGTGCCTAATAAGGGGTTCAAATCCTTTGCTCCTCAGGAAGAAGCTGTGGGTTTTGAGTTCTCTTTTGACTATGGGTCATGGTGCCTGGGATTGGGTTTATGGTGAGATTGTGTTCCTGTCTCCTACCCGCGTCCGTTTGGGCCGCTCTCATTTGCTAGATAAGCAGAGTCACTCAGCTAGTTGTGGGCTTTTTCTCACAGGATGATGCTGGAATTGCACCTGTAGATCCGGCGCGTCCCCAGGATGAGGTGAGTTCAGGACCTGCTTCCTAGAGTTTTTATGTGGCTACAGTATGGTTTTTAAAACTGTGCCTTTGACTTCTCATAGTCGGGATCGTAGTAATAACCCTTTAAATTGTATGTTTCTGGAACAGGAAAGAATCTAGAAGTTGTCTCATCTAACTTGCACTCCTGCCCTGAGCACAATGAGTAATTTTAATAGGAATCTTCTAATAGTTACACTCCATTAATGCCCAGCTTTAAGTTTTTAAGTAATCTCTATACCCAACATGGGGCTTGAACTCAGCCCGAGATCGAGTTACAACTCTACTGACTGAGCCAGCCAGGTGCCCCTGTAACTTACTTCTACTCATTAGTCTTAGTACATCTTGTTTCATGTTGCTCTAGAAAGTAGAACTAATAGTCTTCCCTTCCAGTTGGCATCTAATGCATACTCTGGACACAGAAACCCTCAGATCATCTCTAATTCTGTATATTACTTCCATGTCCTAAAATCTATACCAACCACACTCCCTGGCATTATCCGCATTGCAAAAAAAAAAAAAAAAATTGCTATGGTTTTTACATAATCGAATTGTTGACTTTTTTTTATAACTGGTGATTTACAGTCAATGAAACAGTAAATGCACGTGTATTGTCGATGTGTTATACACAAATGGGAATGTGTGGAAGGCAATTTCTAGTAGTGGTATGGGTCTCTGAAGGAGGTGAGATGTAAAAGAATTCATCCTTCCCAGTATTTGCCAAAGGCTCAATCTATCACAGTGTGGGCTCAGTGCCCCAAAGCCAACTACTGAAAGACCAAGTAAACTAAGGATTGATAAGGACCAGTGCACTAGCAACCAGCATGTCTGCTGACTGCAGACACAGCTCAAGCAGAGGAAGCGGGAGTCACAGATGTCCGAGGGAGGTGAAAGTATGGAAGGAATTGGGCTGTACGCTTGTAAGTTGGCGATTTGCTTTTAAAGTGGTGAAAGAACTGGAACGTGCTTATAAGACAAGGACGAAGAATCAAGATAAACAGTCTGGAAAGAGATGATTATTGACCCCTCAGAGAGAAGGGCCACATCAGGGCAAGCAGGGGAGCAGGTTATCAGTAGGAAGCTGGGTAGGAGACCTTAGGGATTTTGTGCAGGGTGGCCTCAATTTTCTCTTTGAAGTTGAAGGCAAAGCTAGGGGCAGACAGACAGTGGGGGGATGTAACTGGAAGGGAGTTTGAGGAAAGTGGGATTGGGGGAGGGGACAGGGCCCACATTGACTATGGGCTGACACAGACGGCTCAGCAGGCATTGTGAACCTTAAAATTAGAGTGGGCTCATCCATACTTTGTGTGACAAGGGGGGGAAATGCAAGAAACTTCAATTGTGTTAAGAATGTTCATTTCGATTTCGGTAGTCCCACATTCTTCTATAAGTTTCTATTTCTTTAGTAAGATATACTCTGGGATAGATAGTGCTTAAACAATTATTGTATTCTGAATAGACTCCAGCCAGAAACTAAATGGTTGAAAGGATACATGCTGCTCCATGTAACCGCTACTTTGTAGTAATATTTAGGGCTGTTTACCTGGGCAGAATCCTTTGCTTTACCTCCATTCTTGGGTGCTTTGGAGCTGGGAGCAGTTCTCTTGACTTTGTCCTAAAGCAAAGGAAATGTAATGAGGCTGCTTTAATCATCAAATAATGGAAAATTCTGAATACACACAGTACTGTTTAAGGTAGAAAGTAAAAAGGATTAAAAATACAGAGGAAAATGTGGGTCACACTGATGTTCTGCCACTTTCCATGAAAAAGTTTGCCCTTCAAAACAGCTTGTTTCTGTTGGTACTGGTTTTTGGGTGCCAACAAAGCGAGAACGGGCTACTCATTTTCGGTGTTATGGAAAACAAATGTAACAACAGATCATCACAGAGAGCTAGAGGCAAATCTCATATAAAGTGCTGTTCACCAAAAAGGCATTATTTATCCAGGAGTCAGAAACAGGATGCTGAGGTGATCTAGAAATTAAATCACCCAACATGGGGAAGCCTGACAAGTCGGTGATTGGGAGAGGTGTTTAATAAGAGCAAAACAACAGCAAACAGATCTGCAGTATTAATTCTTCTGACAATGACGGTCAAGGGCTGAGGACACTCAATTCGCTTTTCTATTTAATTTATGTAAGAGTGTGATTAAAAGCCCACCCACCTGTTGTACCACCTGTTTTTTTTTTTTCATTCACCTTTAATCCCGTTTGAGCACCTGCTATGTCCCAGGAGCTGTGCTAATGCTGACCGCAGCTGCGGCGTACAGCGCACAGCTCCCTGGTGCACTACACAGATCAAGCGGAGGGCAGGAGCGGCCTGGGCAGGGAGAAGCAGGAAGAGAAGTCCCTCTGAGGGAGGTGAGGACCTGGGCCCTGAGGGAGGGATGGGGGAATCAGCTAGGAGAGGAAACCCCAGAGGGCAAGAGCCGTGAGAAGGCGCTCTGCAGGTGGGGACTGCTCTCATTTAAATGAGCGGAGACAAAGCATTAGTGTCCACCACCGATAGCGTGGCCATCAAACATGATAGCTATGCAAATTACACAGCGACATGAAAACCACTGATGCAATATTATGTATTAATAGGGGCTGGAACTTACATATTTAAATTTATATATAAATGTATATAAATATATATAAATTTAATGTATGGTTTACATAGTTATATGTATATTATATACACACGTAAAAAGATAAATATGCCCAATAATTATGGATTCTTTCAAGTTCTCTGTGGCATCATTCATTCCTTCTGTGGCCCACAGCTCCGTGTAGACCTCCAAAGTCCCTATGTATGAAGAAGCATATACCTCTGCGGCGTTCTCGGAGGCCTCTGTGGGTGCAGGACAGCTGTCCAAATCGCCTGACAGGGCATCGATGGGGTCTTTTGCATCTTCAGGTTTCTGAGAGATTAACAGAAATCACCCTCAGTGAAGGAGCACAAGGCAAAAATACCGTAAGGGACATTTTCCCACATTATAAAAAGAGGGGATCCTGCTGACATTCTTTTCCTAAATTAGAACATGAAAATCCTTACAGCTTTACTTTCTTCCCTTTTATACAAACTTGCTTAGTATTCAGAGCCTCACTTGTTCGATCTGAAAAATGGGTCTAAATGAGGGCTAAAGAGAGAAATCACACACACCCACTCATCTTCGCATCATACCAACCACAGGGCAGCCATTCAATAAACTTCAGATTTCTAAAAAGCAAAATAAAGTTCAGCTAGAATGAAAAAAACCTTTGTTTATGAGAACACGCTGCTATGGTTTTTACCTTGGAGTCCTTGGGTTTCTTTGCAGGTGGCTTTGCTGGTTCGCCCTTAAAAACAAGGCAGGTTATTAGTTAAACCTAGATCTTTGTAAAGGTTTCCTGAGGTGTTGTAATTGTAGACTCTATGATCTGAGGCCAAGCCTGAGATGCACAGCAAACCTCCTGCCATCACGTGTTAAAAATTCAACTTAGAATATTACAAAAAGTAACTTGTGTGTTCCTGTCTTATTTATAAAAGCTATCCTACGTTGGAAGGATGTGAGGGGCTGGCATGGCGTACAGTTTATTTTTCTTTTCAGGACTACAAGTATAACTCATCAGGGCCTTTACCCATCTGCACAGGCAAGGACATTAAAGAATCCCTTTCCCCCGGAATACAAGCAGGTCGGGTAGCCCTATCACAGCACGGAGGCTTCTAGCAGGATGCAGAACTGCCATCTTCAGGAATACAGAATGCAAGCAAGGAGAATTGATTTCTCTAAGAGACACCGAAGTCAGAGACACTTCAAGTCAGGGAGCCCTCAACCCCACCAAATGAATCAGTACAGAAGGGGGTGGCTCTAATTTAGGCTTCCTTGTTTCTCTCTCAACGGGCCTGGAAAGGGTTATTTATCATCTCACTGACTTGCAACAAGGAGCCAAAAGGGATGGGCACAGGCCCAGCTGACCTAAGGAAAACTGGTTTCATTTAGAAACAGCCGAGTATATTTAGATCTAGCAAGAGGACTTGGGACTGGGAATATGGTTTTGCCTGTCTCTACTCGGAATAGTGCTGCTGGGGGTACAGAGGAATAAAGGAAGACCCCAAGTTGCACAGGGGCCTTATCTGCCCTATGAATTAGTCCAGTACCAGCTCCTTTGTCTGCTTCAGGCAGGATTATAACTATCTTTTTATAGATCTTTCTTGCAAAGACAGTTCCTCTGTGCACATGCCTTGGAAGCTTACGCGCCAGTGAGTGACCGAACGCTGTTCAACTCTGTGCACGCCGCAGCGTCCAGGATAGTGGACATCAAATGATATGGGCTCAAATATTCAGAATCCTAGACAACCTGCTCAGGAGAGACATTAGTAGCACTCCTTCCTGTGACAGTTTTATGCCACTGTGCAAGTGCAGCCCCTCGTCACTGCAGGGGAGATCTGAATGTAAGCAGCTTTGTGCTATGTACCCACCCTCGACCTCTGCTCTCACTTACCTCCTCATTATCCAGGAGATGTCTGTACTCAGGGGGGATGGTGTCATCTCTTTCTCCCAGCTTGTCTCTGTGTTCGGCTTTAGCTCTTTCCTGTAAACACCGAATGGACAGAATATCGGCTCCTTCACTTAGACAATACTTGGTAAAATAGAGCGTTCAGGGGCGCCTGGGTGGCGCAGTCGTTAAGCGTCTGCCTTTGGCTCAGGGCGTGATCCCGGAGTTCTGGGATCGAGCCCCACATCAGGCTCCTCTGCTGGGAGCCTGCTTCTTCCTCTCCCACCCCCCCCGCCTGTGTTCCCTCTCTCGCCGGCTGTCTCTATCAAATAAATAAATAAAATCTTTAAAAAAAAAAAGCAACATTCGACCTTCATTCTACTTTCCTGAGACAGTCTTTTATTCTCTAACAATAAAACGGATCACTTCAACTGACAGTGACTTGATGAAAAAAGAGGGAACCTAGGTGCTTCCACACGTGTGGATTTCTACCTGTATTTTAAGATAAATGAAATCTTTATCCTTAGAAACCATGGAACGAGAGAAAACCCAAGGGTATAAACTATCTTTTGTCTTTATGTGTTTCACTTCTTAAATAAAAAGATCAAGTCCCTGTCCTTTGATATTTAGAGCGGAACTACGTACAACGTCGATGTGGAAGAGCAACCCCGAAGGACCAGCGTGCAGCCGGCCTGCACGAGTGTGCTGACGGCTCGAGTTGCGGGGGAGGAAGCAGCTGCTACACCTCCCCGTGTCCTCACCTCACGGGACACGTCTGTCACGGAGTCGGTGACATTCACTCCCCAGCCCCCCTGGAGGGAGGGGGGAACAGGCTGTATTTTTCTGCATCATTTCATTTCTCAAATACAGGTCAAGTTCACATCTATGGTCCTATAACAGAATGAAGACCTAAGGATCCTCTGAAATGCCCTGGGACATGGATCTGGCTGGTCCCTTAGTTCTAGGTTCCGAGCTAAACAGATCACGTGGTGCTGGAGACTGCCGGCGCGGATAAGTGCTTGCTGATGTGCCCGCAGGCGTGCACGGCTGACCGTGTGTGCCTTGCGGACACGCCTCTGCTCAGTGCTGACTCCCGCCCAACGCTTCACTGAGGGGTTTGTCTGCAGAGTTATGACGGCTCAGGAGGCTCCTACGGGGACCTCTGCCCCTACATGCACAGAATACGTCACCCTCAAGAATGTGGGTCATATATATGATAGATCCTTATTACCAGATAAAACCAAAAAAAGTTAATGGGGGAAGAGAATGTAAGAAAAGCAGAGCTGTACTTTTCCATCAAAACTGAGTCTGGTCTCAAACAGGACATCTGCCTGAGCGTGCACTAGAACAGTCCTCATTGAGGCCAGAAGTTCAACAGACTACAGAGGAGGAAAAAAAAAACTCCAAAGCTAGAAGTGCTTTTTTTTTTAATGTGCAAAGTAGGATACCCTATGCTATAAAAACCTTAAATTTCATATATGTATATATATTTCATATATTTCATATATATATATATTATTATTATTATTTTTTACCTTGACCTTATCCTCTATTGGTTTGTTGTCATCTGGATCAGGCTGCCTCTGTCCTAGACTGTCAGAAAGTTGATCCAAGGCATCGTCCAGTTCTTTGTCGTCACTCTGTTGAAAAGTCAATCGGAATTAGTCACTGGTTAGCCAAATCAGGTCCTCTTGGAATGCAGCCCTGACAAGGCCACTAAGAGTTCCATAAACTCGAGAGATTTTCACCTGGGAGACAGGCAGGCCCTTGGGTGGCGTTCCTTCTCTTCCCTGTCCACACTTCCATGGGCCTGTCTCCCCTACCTTACCCCCGGATGCTTCTCTCTCCTAAAATAGAAACAAAATAGGCCCTTCCAGAAAACGGGGGATTCCTGGCCCGATGTGTTGGAAAATGTGCCTTCCTATGCCTTTAGGGTATCCGACACTCCTGGTGACGGTCCGATGTCCCAGGAAAGAAAACACATGAATTATGATAGCTTATTTTCTGATTCCCACATGTATGCATTTAAGTAAAGATTTACAAAGAGTTTGAGTGATGTCTTCATACAAAATATTAACCGAAACCAGACTTTCTGATGGGAAACGGGATGGGAAAGGTGTCATCCTAAAACACACTTGTGAAAGGCATACGGGCTCAGGGCAGAGCCCTCGCGTGAGTCTTAAAAACTGAAGGGTAAACGGCAGCCTGGGTCATGAATGATTCTCCCTTTCTGTGCACGGCCACTTCCGTCCCTGTGGGCAGACAGACACAGACATGGCATCTTCCCGGTTTTAAGTGCTTCGTGGAAGCCCAGGATTAGAGCTGATCAGGATGGAGCTACCCACGGCTGAGTCTGGGCTTTGTCATTTGGGCCTCTGGATATTTTCAGATGGTCCTGAGGCTGACCCAACAGGATGAAAATTCGCTCAGGATCTCAGACTACAGCACGAAGTCAGCTTTGAGTCTACATCAAAAGGAAAGGAAGCATAGCTGACTCCACTAAAGTACTTCATCTCCGTCTAGCAAATGAGCCACTCGTTCCCCTCCAAAGACAGAGGGGGATCTGGTTTAGGGCGATCTCTTTGATGTGGTGTGGTCTCCTCGCCTCGATCATGTATCATTTGGTACGGTGCAGAAAATTAATCAAGGAAGTCTGGAAAAGCTTTGGTCCCATAGTCTTGCCTCAGAACATGTAAATAATTAAAACAGTACTGATGCTGAGGTTTTTGTATTGTTACCATGAAAATGACAAACTTTTCCTGGTATGAATGGGAGAAAAACTGCTCTGACATGACCTATTTGAATTTTTACGACAAGGAGCTCAAACACTGAACAATTCCATAAAATAAACTTGAGATTCAATAACGGGCAGTATTTATAGCATGTGTCAGGAAAAATATAAAGGAGGAGAAAATAATCAGGAAAGCTAAAGAGTTTGTCGAATCTAGTAATTCGAATATATACACAAGGCACCCTCCTGCTCTTTCAATTCTAGGAAAGCAGCAGTAACAGCAAGCTCCCGGACTACGTGCGAAGCACTTCGTAAACAGTGTCATTTAATTACTCCAGATGCTCTGTCATTTCCCCAAATCGCCAGTCTTCACTCTCCTAAACCCGAAGGTGCTTTATCTTCCGAACGGTTTTGTGTATTTTCATTTACTCTAAGGCAAGGGCCCTATTTTCTTGTTGCTGAATCTTCTTTTAGCTGCTGTAAAAGCCTATTTCTAAGCTGCTGCTTACCGCGCTGCCAGGGGGTGGGCCGGCAGAGTGCGTGGCCGGAGCTGGGGTCTGCGAAACCACTTCGGAGATGACAGCAGAGAGCTTAGCGTCTTCAAATTCCTTTTGTTAAAAAGAAAAAAAAGAAATATATATACATACACACACACAATTACATCTTCCACACACGTGTCAGTAATATGTTGCATACAAAACTACGCCTGCAGTGCCGTCACTTACTTTTTTTTTTTTTTTTTTAAAGATTTTAAGGAATCTCTACACCCAACGTGGGGCCTGAACTCACAACCTCAAGATCAAGAGTCACAGCTCCACCGACTGAGCCAGCCAGGCGCCCTTTAAATACAATTTTAATACACTTTTATTACTGTTTATTCTCTTCATCTGCATGGGTGCAAAGTAACACGTCATCTTAAAAGCAATTCTGACTCTACTTCTTCCTCCAGAGTTGCAGTTCCCACCATCTCCTAATTCCTCCTGATATTATGCCAAGTGTTCAAAAATTGAATGACTTAGAGTTGCATGGTCTGGTTACAAATTTTCGGGGTACATTTAGGTTGTTTGCAGTTTTTCAGCTTTCGTCTTTATAATGAGTTGCTCTGTGTAAGTTCTAGACTGGTTCTTTTTATGGTGTTGACTCTATCTTGCCAAATTGCCCTCCCTCTCCAGAGCTGCTAGAAATTCATACTGTGAAAAGCAATGAATGAGCATGCTTGCCTTCTGCGGCCTCCCTAGCCTCAATTAGATGTTTGTTACATATTTTTAATTCTGATACAAGGTGTATAATGATGTCCCAGTGTTGCTTTATACCTGGTATATGCCGTGTGGTTTCAGTGTTATTTTTTCTTAATGTTAAATAGTATATTATTTCAGAATCTTGCTGAAATAATGATGTATTCGCCTTCAAAAAATATACTAAATCTTTTATGTTCGTTTCTCAATTTTTTCCGTTCATCTATACCTTTGCATTTGGAATCAGAATTGAATTTATTATTATCATATAAATCAAACCATATGTTTAGTTGAGTTCATCTCTCCTAAAAATACTGAAAATGCTTTTCAGTATTTTTTCAGGTTTTTATGCATTTGCTTTAGCTTTTCGAACATACTTTAGAATAATTCTGAGTTATATAAATTGCTACTTTAAGTTAAAAAATTGGCTTATAGGGGCGCCTGGGCAGCGCAGTTGTTAAGCGTCTGCCTTCGGCTCAGGGCATGATCCCAGCATTCCGGGATCGAGTCCCACATCAGGCTCCTCTGCTATGAGCCTGCTTCTTCCTCTCCCACTCCCCCTGCTTGTGTTCCCTCTCTCGCTGGCTGTCTCTCTGTCAAATAAATAAATAAAATCTTTAAAACAAAAATTGGCTTATAAAATGACCGTAGAGATTTGTCATGATTCTTTTAAGACATGGAGTCAAACTATCTTAGATATTTTAATTCCTTCACGTTCTCATTTTACTGTTCATCTACTGCTCTTTTCTTTAATGTCTGACGTGTCACACTGTGTTTTCCTATCTGTTACTGATGTCCACAGCATGCACAATCTATCTATGAATGTGGTATCTACAACTAGGGATATCTACAAATGCACAAATATTCCTTTTTCATACTTGTCATTTCTTTTTCATGTGTTGTTATTGATTCTTTATACACCATTAAGCAGAAACGACAGTAAATCAACTTCTTATACTTTGTTTCTAAAGGAAATGCCTCTGGCTTAATTCTGAATATTTGATTCTTGAAGTTAAATAGATACTCTTTAATACATTAAGGGATTGTCTACTTTTTAAAGGTTTTTATTTAAAATATGAATGCATGGGAAATTTGAAATACATCTTTTATATGGACATAACTGATTGTTCCTCTTTGATACACTACTATGCTATATGGATTTCCCCAACATTAAATAAATCTTGAATTTCTGACGGCAGTAATTACTTTAATAATTCTATATTGTTTGTTAAAAATTATACATGTACAGATTTAAGTGACTTTAGTTAATAATGCTATATTAGTCGAGTTTTAAGATTAAGACCATCATTATTTGTAGAAGCAACTACGTAGGCCATGTTTTTGAGAACATATTTATGTCACACGGGACTATCTGGTGTTAAACATTTACGAGTCAATTTTAAACTTCTCTTGGAAGCAAACTTTGAGAATAGTTTTAATCTCTTCAGTTTTTCTTTTGCATAGGTGCTATGAATTTTGTATTTTATATTTTGTTTAAAAAAAGTATTGCACTTTTTAATAATTTAGTGGTTTTTAATAATTTTTAATAGTGGTTTTTAATAATTTAGTTGCTATCTTGTACTACTTAGATCTCATTTTAAAATTAAGTTTTGGGGACACCTGGGTGGCTCAGTCGGTTAAGCATCTGCCTTCGGCTCAGGTCATGATCCCAGGGTCCTGGGACTGAGTGCCCCATCGGGCTCCTTGCTCAGCGGGCAGCCTGTTTCTCCCTCTGCCAGCACCCATCCCCGCTTTGGCAAATAAATAAATAAAATCTTCTAAAAAATTACTAAAAGTAAGTTTTATTGGTAAGATTCCTACTATTTCTGCCAATGTTTTATAAAACATTGATTAATAACCAACTTGATTCTTACACTCATTTATGTTCTCGTTTTAAAATCTAATCACATTTTATTTGTAAACTTTTTTTTCTCTTTTACAGCTGTTGGTATCTTATAAAACTTTAGTTATTTCAAATCAAGCAACCGTGGGACAGTTTAGTCTCAGGCTGTGATTGTCATCTCCTACTATAGTTGACTGCTACTTTCCTTTCGGTGGTTACTTTATAATAGCTTATTTAAATGTAAAATAATAACTTATTTATAATAGTTTTATAATAGCCTAAATTTGAAATTCAAAATCCGATAAACCTTTGGTTAATCAGATTTCTCTTCTCCTCCATTATTGACGAAGGGATTTATGATAACGTATCTCATGAATACTGCTTTGGCTGCTTATCAACGATTTTGATTTGCAAATGTCTTATACTTGATTTTTTTAATAGTCTCTTCAGAATTTCCATTTGAGAGAGAGAGCGAGTGAGCACAAGTAGGGGAGCAGCAGTGGGAGAGGGAGAAGCAGGCTCCCAGCTGAGCAGGGCGACCAACACAGGGACCCTGGGATCAGGACCTGAGCAGAAGGCAGACGCTTATCTGGCTGAGCCACTCAGGTGCCCCTAAATTTCTCCTTTTAAATAGAATTTCTATTTTATTGTTATCAAAGAACATGGAATGCACAGCAGACACTCCTTTATATTTGTATATTAATAACGAGTCAGAATATGATACTTTCCTCCAAAGTTCTTGACACTTTCCCCCAAATAATTTTCTACTTTGACCTTTTGACTTACCATAACTGGTTATTTCTACTTCGTTCATGACAGATGCTAATAATTTTTCCCTTTGCTAGATTATTTTTCCAATATTATAATTTTTTTTAAAAAAGGGTTATTTTATCTCTAGTCATTTCACTGCTATACATCTTCTTGGGTATCAATTCACTGTCACATTTTCTTTGAATTTTTAAAAGAAAAACCCTAACTATTATAGTAATAATACAGACAGTATGAGGAAAGGAATGAAGGCATTGGCTCCCCCTAACTTGGTGGTTTGCATCACTATAACAATATGACTCCACATTCCTGGGATACCGCTCACTTTCTAGTCTTCCCTAAATCAGGACTCCGGAGCCTCTCTTTACTGTAATCTGTTTGTATGAAGGAGGAAGAGGGGAAGGTCATAGAATGGGGTGACTCGTACTGCCTGGCATGGTGCTTTCATAGGCGTCCGGTGAGGACCACACACTGGTTAGTAATCCCTTCTTTGAAGGGTTTATTGCTTCATCAAGTCCAAAAACTGAGCAACTCCAAGGAATCATTATTTCTTCTAATTGCTACTCATTCTGTTTCTCGACTGATATATTGTCTATGCGATAACCAGATCCCACAAAAAAAGGTCTGGAATTATACAAGTTTGGGCGCTCCAACAGACATACAATACATCTGCGTATAAATAAAACTTTAAAAATCCTATAGAAGAGGAACATGTATCATTACCCAACATTTCCTGAAATTTCTAGTAACAAAATTCCCTTTGAGGAATTATCTGTTCTACATAGGCTTAAGTCTTCCTAGGAGGCAATTATGGATAAACTGTAGAAATATCAACAACAGGTAAAGTTACTTGAGAGGTACTTTTGGGTAAATTCAGTTTTATATTCTCTTTTCCTAAGTATACTTGATGAAGAGTACATGCTCACTGGTTCAGTTAGTTACACTGTGGCAAATATCCACCAGGCTGGAACAGTAATTCATGATAGAACACACATCTCACGGCCACAATGGGGTGAAGGCCTTTAATTTTGTGACTATTTCCTCAGCTCCAAGGTCAGATTCTCAATCACTAGTTTCCATTTATTTCTGCCACCCTACAAGTAAGAAAATAAAACCAGGAGTTTCAGACTTACAAGAGATGCAGAGTTTGGGGAACCAGCGAAGTCCTTAGACAAAGCATCAAGGAGGAAGTCTTCACTCATGGGCTGTAAGAACCAGGAAATGTATCAACAAATGCCCTCTCACCTGTTTCCTCTTCAAAGGATGTCACTATTTATGGCTGATGGGCTCATTGAAAAGAAAGCCATGCCCTTCCAGAATTAACAATCAGGGCCAAGTAAGAAAGATACGCTTAGAGAAAACTGGCTTTGCTTACTGGAAGCGATTCCTTGGACATTTTTGTCAGGAGTGGTTTTCCATCTTTATCCTGTTTGGGAGAGAAAAACACGGCACGGATTCATTTCACTGGACTTATCCTGGGGGATTTATCCCAAGTACGAACCCCTGTAAACATCGTAAGGCGTCTACAGGTTATATCTGACAATGTACATTATAAATCAGAGTCGTCATTTCAGGAACAAGATTCTCTCACCAGGGACTAGGCTCTAACTAGTGCACGCCCACCAGCAGCTCACACGTACCAGGCATTCCCTAGGCACGGGGCTACAAAACAAACCGCGTGGCCTGTGACCTCAGAAGCCCACACACTAGTGCAGCAGAAACACAGGTGAGCAGCTGAAGTACGACGACACGAGGTACTGTGTCACGGCGCTCACAGGACACGCTGGGAGCACAGGGATGCACCCCTCACCTGCGTGGGGAATGGGCTTTGCCGGAGTGCCGGAAAACTGGTCAATTGCACAGGCAGGCCATTCAACTGCTATGCACTGATTCCGTGCGACAGCCTGTAGTAAGCCCTGGGGCTATTACAGAAACTGGGATAGACCAAATCCTTGCCCTCGGGAGCTCATCCTTAGGCTCAGATGATGCCCAGGCTGAGATGACTCTGAGCGCCACTTCCGAGAAGCGGGACCAAGTCGTGAAAGCATCTGAAGATTTTTAGCAAAGGAAAATTTATAAATGCGTGGTAAATCGTGTGGATCCACATATGCACGAGTAACTCGGCGCAAGGCTGCATCTCTGGGTAGCTGTATATAAACGCATATGAATCGATACACATTTAGTTGATTACGCTAAGTAGCCGCATCTTATGAACATGACGGACGTGGGTTCTGCTCCCGTGTGTGTCCCTGACCAAGTGATCGTACTTCAACTACAAATACATAACGGAGCCTCCCCGACTGTGTCGCGTGTTCTGTACGACCTGTACTTTCAAAATGAAGGAAACAGAATCATCATTCTACTTAATGTTAAACAGGCTTTCTTATTTTTTCAATGTGTATCTAAGAGTTGCAAATTTTTCTGCCTAGGGAATAATTATTCCTCATTTTACTTTTCCTGGTTACGTAAAGGTTTTCTAAGTTTGTCTTTGTTTCTGGTATTGTAACAAACCATGTATTAAATGGGAAAAAATTAGGCAGCTTAGGCATTAGATTTTTTTCACTTCAGGGAGGAGTGAAAGGTCACTGAGGAATATTTTAGCCTCATTCCTGGTATCCAACAGAGTATTAGCAAACTCTTTGGCATTTGAAACATTAAAAACAATCTCTCTATATTCCAGGCCCGTTTCCATGTCCCTGCTTTATGCTTATAAAATTCAGTATTAATTAAAAGAAAATAGAAAAACACCCAAGGATGTTTACCTTGACCTCTTCTAATCTATAATCAGGAGGAATTGTTTCTTCTTTTTCACCAAGTTTTTCACGATCCTCTTCTTTGGCTTTCTCCTGCATAGAGATTATACCATTTTCATGATTAATACATCTCCATAAAGGGGCGCCTGGGTGGCACAGCGGTTAAGCGTCTGCCTTCGGCTCAGGGCGTGATCCCGGCGATCTGGGATCGAGCCCCACATCAGGCTCTTCTGCCATGAGCCTGCTTCTTCCTCTCCCGCTCCCCCTGCTTGTGTTCCCTCTCTCGCTGGCTGTCTCTATCTCTGTCGAATAAATAAATAAAAAATCTTAAAAAAAAAAAAATCTCCATAAAGTGGATGCCTAAGTGGCTCCACGGCAGTGAGGTAAGTAACCCCACCGTAGGCCAGAACACACACACGGCCCAGTGTGCAGAGTTCCCACAGCAACCTCAGCTTCCTCAGCCTCCCCCACTTCCGCCGCCTCAGACGCCGCCGCCACGGCCCCGCTGGGCTGAAGGGCGATGCCGAGGAGGGCGGGCAGCTGCCACTTCCCTCAGGACTCCTGGGCAGTGGCAATGCACACGACCCAGGTGAGACTCAGAGAATGGGAGTACGCTATCTGTCCGCTGCTATCGCGAAGCACGGACGCTCACTCAGGTTTAGATTATCAAACAGGGATGCTCCCTAAGAGACAAAGCCAGCGGGTCCCGCATTGTGGGAAACATATATATGACTAGCTTCCTTGGGGAGTGAAGACCATCAGTGACAGCTCCTTTCTAGAAGTGACGGAGCTGCTGTTACCTTCACTTTATCGGCCACGGGCTTTCCGTCTTCTGGATCGGCTTCCTTCTTCCCCAGGCTGCCAGCCAAGGCTTCTACCGCATCATCTGGCCCCATGGCTTTCTAAAAGACATCCGTGGATACGCTGAGTGGGTGGTTGATCACTGCTTTTCAAAGAGACTACATCAAACGATTCAGAAGGGCATATCCTTATTTCAGGTCTCGAGAAGTACATGTCATCTTTTAATTTAATTACCAACTGAATTAGAATCCATGTTTCAGAAACCTAAAATGTTAAAAATTAGACCAGGTTTCCTATGTTAAGCAGTAAGTGGGTGTAACATGAATTGACACTGAGCCACTTGCATCATCTAATGCAGTGTTAGTTTGAAAATAAGACAATGGAATGGGTACTCCTCAGAGAAGCAGAAAGCCAGAAAGAAGTGATCTTTATGGTGAACATCCTAGAGATGGCACAGGAAAGATGTTCAGAAAGTCCTATGAGAGGACATTGTTCCCAACGCCCTGTGCAATCAGCCTGGCCCTCCTGGAGGTGGTGGCTTAGGCAGAGTCTCTGCAGAGACACACCAGCTCACGCTCTTTACGTGGCTTCTACTGTTCAAGGTGGACTCATGCTGATTCAGGTCACCGCCTGTGGCCGACTGACCTGAGTGCCACCATGGGAATGGTCGGTCTACTTGGGGTCCCACTGTTCAAAAGGGAATGTGCTCCTGCATGATGCAGTGAGCTCCAGCCATGCTCATTTTTAAAATGAAACTGGGTGAAGACAACATGAATGACATAAAGGGGCTAAAAGATTGGACGAGGGCTAAAAGATGGGACTTGATCTGACTTCTTCCAAACCCCAGGTCATGATCCATCCATTAATGGTTCATAAAATCAATTCAACAGGGGCGCCTGGGTAGCGCAGTCGTTAAAGCGTCTGCCTTCGGCTCAGGGCGTGATCCTGGCGATCCGGGATCGAGTCCCACATCAGGCTCTTCCTCTATGAGCCTGCTTCTTTCTCTCCCACTCCCCCTGCTGTGTTCCCTCTCTCGCTGGCTGTCTCTCTGTCACATAAATAAATAAAATCTTTAAAAAAAAAAAAAAATAAAAAAAAATAAAATCAATTCAACAGTTCATGAGGTCTTTTTTTTTTTTTTTGATGAAAGAATAGAAAATAGAATGTATCATACACAACAAGGATAAGTACTATTCATTAAACTTATTTCTATTGTATAGATACTGGGTTGAAATATCAATGAATTTCTTATTGCTCTTTTGGTCAAAAGTATGAAAGCTTCTGAATTAAAAAGTCTCAAAGTTTATTCCTATAAAATTCTATGACCTCACACAGAGTACATATTTGAATATTAGCGTAAAAGTGTCTTTCTGTTTATATGCCTCAACCACAAATGTAAGAAAGAAAAAGTTTTCCTGCTTAGCTGCACTGCAGAAGAGATCACCAATGAGAAAATGGAACCTGAGTGGAAGGTGATTTGTCGCCCTCTAGTGGTTGGACGCTGCATAGATTTTATTCCCAGGAGCGACAAAAATCCCCATTTATCTGACCTGTTTGGGATTCCATCTAAAATGCAAGATGCGCAGTGACCAACCAAGCAATCGGAATTGCTAGCTTGATCTAAGACACGTGCTCACACCCGAGTTTGGTTTTCTCCACTCTCTGCTGTAGAATCTTTGGAAATTACTACTTCCTGTTAAGCCTGCTCCCCTTGGCTTAA
This sequence comes from Ursus maritimus, assembly GCF_017311325.1. NCBI lineage: Eukaryota > Metazoa > Chordata > Mammalia > Carnivora > Ursidae > Ursus > Ursus maritimus. Next base: position 13,659,472 of record NW_024426663.1, read on the forward strand.
GAAATAAACCAAACGGAGGTAGCCAAGCTAGGAGACACAGTACTCTTAAGAATGAAGCAATCTAGAAATAGGACTAAGGACTGAAACTTCCATTTCTGTAGTATTTCATGTTGTCAAATTCGCAACTAGAACTCAGGGTTCTGGATTTCCTCAATACACTTTCTTTTTAAATGAGAACCACACAAGGTACACATTCATCTCCTTCCTCTGCTCTTTGTTTCCTTTTGCTCACTAATCCTCAAGCTCTTCTTGGGTTCTCTGACCTTTGTCACACTTCGTGGCTATTCATTCTGGTGCCCACGGCTGTCATAATTCCGGAAATTCCAACTAACTTCGGCGACGGTAATCTCAGCAACCATGGTCACCAGAGCTGATGGAGCAGACGCCCAGAAGGGATGGTCAGAGAATGGAAAAACAGAGCCCTTTTCTGTGCACTAAACATCCAGTGCTCAATGCCCTGTAGTCAGGGTCCAGAGGGAAAAGAAGGCACCCTTGAAGGCCCTGGCCGGCACCTGGGGCACAGGAGGTGGACGACACATGTTTAGGTCACAGAGTTCTGCTCTGGAATGCTGGCTATTGTCTTTGTGATTCCACTCACCACCTCTGTTCTTACTTCCCTCACTGTCTCGTCCCACATTCTCTCCTCCTCTCCTAGTCTTGACCACCGTGGCCTGTGGCTTCGTTCCCACAATGCAAAGTTCTGGAGCGTAAGGCAGGAGGGAAACCCTGGCCTTTGAGGGGATTTTCCCTTGGCACCAAGAATGTCCCTGGCAGGAAGCAGCCATTTCAGGGCACCCAGGGCACACATCCCACAATTTCTTCACCCCCTTTTCTCGAACAACTAAATGCACTAAACCCAACCAAGTACACCAAGCGCTTTACGCCTCTGTGCTGGCCTGTCCTTGGCTCGCTGTTCTCCCCAGGAAACCAGTGCTATTCCAGCTTCTCAGTGTGATCATGGCCCCCCCGCCGTGAGTATTTCCTAATTCCTCCTGGGGGCCAGTCCCTTCGCCCAAGCTCCCCCTGCCCTTTTCCATCTGAGAAAGATCAAAATGTACTGTAAAAAGCTTGCTGTCTGGCCCCATCCACACTAGATGCTAAAGTTACTAAGAGCAGGAGCCTTGTTTCTATCCCCGAGGCTCTCAACAGTTAAGTGGATTGCTCAAGGTCAGCTCAAAGCTTCGTTTCCCTCGTCCAGGACAGAGCGATGACCAGAACAGGGCTCATCATATCCTTGTGGAAGTTTAATAAGAAGATACTGTCAAGCACCCGCAGCAAGTTAACTCTTCAGAGTGTAGATTCACTAAGTCTGGAGTCATAGAGCCCAGCTCCACCAGCTGGTACCAAGCCGGCTTCTACCCGCTAACACAAAACCCACCGAACTCAAAACGAAAGAGCAACGACCTGATCACCATACTTCATACAAGAGTTAGGACTGGAGAGAGGCAAGTCAAAGAGGAAATGGAAAGGAACTGAGTGGATCTCCCTTCCCGCGGGAGTGGGGAGAAGTCACGATGATACGGGTGCGGATGTCGCCACTAGGAGAGTCCACGAAAGAGATGAGGCTATGTGTGGACTCCAGAGAGGCGCGAAGGATGGTGGAAAGTGAAAAAGCAGCATTAAGCATTATCCCCAACAGCGGAGGAAGCAGAAAGCCTTTCAGGAGGTGAACGAAAAACAGAGCGTGCGGCAGGTTAATGAAAACTTTAAATCTCGCCTGACTTTGTAGCAAACCCCGAAGCCACAGGAACAGCAGGCTCTGCGGCTCTGAAAGATTTTCTCATTTTGTTAGAATCAAGTCATCTGCTGGTAACACCCAGCAGCAAGTGCATGCGAGGAGGGACGGCACGCTCTCAAGACAACGCTCCACGTCCAGAGACCACTCACCAAGGTGGGTGGCTTGGGTGGCGCCGACTGTATACTACACATGGAAGTCCGAGGCACGGCCTCGCTCACGGGAGTCAGGGCAGCGGCCTGAGATTCCTGCGGAGAGAAGTCAGTACGATGAAGGGTTTCGAGGAACACCTCGTTAGTGAGACTGAACAACAACGGACAAACAATACAGCCTCCTATGCTATATGCTGCGAGCACGATTTTCTTAAACGCTGAAGGACTGCTGACGAGTGAATAAATCCAGGCATGTTAAAACTCGTCTCCCATTATTTCAACTTGGTTTTACCTCTTACCTTAGGTAGGTTACTTAACCTCTCTGAGACTCAGTTTCCACATCTGTAAAATGAGAACAAGGATAGTACCTACATCTCAAGGGTCAACATGAGGCTTTCAATGAGATAAAACATGTCCAGTGCTTTGCATACTATCTGGGAACACTGAGCTCAATACAATTAGCAACTATTATTATTCATATTATTTTCACATAATATATAACAATGTGCCAATTATATAATGCAATGTTTTATATGAATGCACCATTTTTATATATTTAGGAGCTAACCTTATCAATTGGAAATAGGTATGTACAGAGGGAAGAAAGTAATACCACCCCAGGGGTTCTCCAAGTATGATTCCCGGACCAGCAGCAATCAGGGAACTTGTCACAAATGCAAATTCTTAGGCCCCCACCCCAACTACTATGGAAATTCTGGAGGTGGGACCCAGCAATGTGTTTTAACAAACCCTCAGGTGATCTTGGTACTAACATTTGAGAACCACTGTGCTGTCTTATCACAAGAGTAAAATTTCAAACACACTGGTTTTAATCCATCCAGACACCTACGAACCCTTACCCTACCCAAGGTACTCAGTAGACGATCATTACTAGCGTACTGTCTCTTCTCTCAAGGAGAGAACTTAGAACTATGTATACATGTCAGAAGTGAAGACCAAGACAGCTAAAACCTTACTTGTGATAAATACTTAATAGGGACATAGAAAGAACAGAGCCGGGTATGTTGTATTCTGTTTAAGAAGGTTTGGAAGAGTGGTAAGGTTTGGGGAGGGAAAAGCAGGAGACAAAGGCTATATTTTAGCAGAGCTTTAAAGGCATACTGACATTCTGTGTAATCGTGAATTAGGAAGGAAGGTTATTCCACAAGAAAGGACCACATGAGAAAAGCCAAGGACTCACACACACAAGCACTTATTATCACAGTTTAGTAAGGGGAGGACACACCTTGATAGGGAGGGAAGCTGGGGCCAGAACACATTGGCTGGGACTTCTATTTTGTGGGCAATGGGGAGCTCCTGAGGATTAGAGCAGGGGAATGATGTGGCTACCAACATGCTTGCCCGGGAAGCACTAAGTCCAGTGGACACATGGGAGGGGCTGAAATGAGACTGAGGACAGAGGCCTCTGCCACCATGAGCTGATGACAACCTGAACTAGGTCCGTTTCAGAAGGAGGAACAGAAAGAAAAGCATGGATGTGGATGCTTTCCTGAAGGAATACTTATAGGACTTCAATTATAAAAATATCAGGGCCGGTTTGGGAAAAGAAAGCACATCTAGAAAAAGTCAAGATCAAAACTGCCTGTAGGGACACCTGGCTGGCTCAGTCAGTTAGGCATCTGCCTTCAGCTCAAGTCACGATCCCAGGGTCCTGGGATCGAGTCCCACATCAGGCTCCCTGCTCAGTCGGGAGCCTGCTTCTCGCTTTGCCTGCCTCTCTCCCTGCTTGTGCTTTCTCTCTCTCTCCCTCTCTCTGACCAATAAATAAATAAAATCTTTTAAAAAAAAGAAAAGAAAACTGCCTATAAAAAAGATGGCACAAATGGTCTCTATCAACTCCTTCATGCTAAAATAATTTTGGCCCTCACATTTTTAAGATTACAAATATTTTACAAAACCACAGAATTAGAGACTTGTATTTTTAGAAACATACTTCTGTTTTTTCAGATGGCTTAGTTTGTTTTTCTTTACTTTTAGGCTGGTTAAAGTCTTCTGAAAGTTCATCGATGAGTTCTGATTCACTCAGGGGCTGTAATATAAGAAACACTACATTAGGAAGGGACTATTTTTTTGTTAGAAACAAGATTTTCATAAAGACTTTTTTTTGTTAACACATATTAGGCCACATTTTAGGATCTAAAACCAAAATGTATATTTTTTAATTTACGAATCTAAGATAAATGTCATGCAACAACTGAGGAATACTGGATGCCTGAGTACCACAGAAACGTTCATGGTTCATTTAGTCAGAAGTTTTCCTGATCCTTCAATTTCCGAAGGATTTTGTTCACATAAAACTGCCTATTCTTTCCAATGAAGATCTGTATAAGTGTCTTTCTTAGGTGATTGGGATTTTTTTTTTTTTTTTTTTTACTATTTCCTAATGACTTCCTTCTAAATAGCTCAGGAAACACAGATCATATATTCCTTTCCTAAGACTATGTGGGATTTGGGCAGGAAGGTTCTCCTGTCCCTAGCTCTTCAGATGAAATTCACTTAGAGCATGTGGAAATTTTGACTAATACCAGTATGTAGAACAGAACTGCATGTGATTCTAGAAGCTGTGCCTCTGTGTTGGACAGCCTGAGTTTAGGGTCCTGGCTTTGCTCTTCTCTAGCTGTGTAACCTTGGGCTAGTCACATAACCTCTCTGGCTCTGTTTCCTCACATGTAAAATGAGAATGATAAGAGCGCCCTCTTTGCTCAGTGAGGCCCCAACAACGTAACACCTGGTAGGCATCCGGTGCAGTGTCAGGCACATAACCAGTGACCAATAATTGTTGCTGCTTATTATATCCTAACAGGCAACGATACGGCTTGAGCCCAACTTAAGGAAAGGCAGTGCAGAATCATTAGAGGAACTGATGTCACGATGCCAACCAAACTCTGAAGTGTGAACTATCTGGGGCCCTCTTGACATCAGCTCCTCAGGAATGTCACCCAGAAACCCATAACACTCTAATGATCACTCATGAGGGAATTATCATTAAAATATGTGAAAAGGAATCAGGCATATGAGCCAAGAGTCGCTATCACAAGTTCCCCTTTCTTCAATACTAGGTGGGCATTCAAGTGTCCACAGTGAAATCCTGTCAAAATTATCTCAACTTATACTTTACAGTTCTTTTATTCTTTAATTACCAGAAGAATCGTTTCCTAACCTTGGATTTTTCTTCATGCTCTGGCAATAGTGGTTTTCCATCTTTATCCTGAAAATAAAATAGAAAATTTGCTGAAACTGAAATAGAACATTTTGCTTTCATGGTCCATTAAGTGTGTTTTAGGGAAGGAAAGGAGAGGAGAGATTGTGGGGTTTTTTTCTTCTTTGAGTGATTTGTTTTTGAGTGAATTTCTTATATTTGAGTGAAAAATTTTTCAGGGTTTTTTTCTTACCAAGGATCAGAATAAAGACCTGAACTATTAAAAAAAAAAATTAGTCTCTGTTCTCCAACGCAGGGTGAAGAGGTAGATCTCATTCCTACAATTCTGTTTTCATTTCTGGAGATGAGGTTTCATAACCCAGAATATTTCTAAAACTGAGAAACTTCCCATATATAAGCACGTATGAGAACTAAAACATTTTTCCATCATGTACTTGTATGTATTTTTTCAAAGATAAATTACAAATATAACTACAGGAGTTTGTCCACCACCCTCACTTTAACCCAAAACCAACAACAATAAAACCACCTTAACTGAGGATAACTGGTCAGTAGTCATATATGTATGCCTACCCCTTAGAAGATCTATGCTGCTTTTACCCACACAGCAGTTACAGAAAAAAATTATTCCCAAATTGTCCCTTGTGCTTTAAGGTTAAGGACCTATGTCATGCAACATTAAAAGCGGTAACGTGTAAATTAGTGGAAATTTTAATGACCACATGGTTACCCCTTAGGAAATGATTCCTTAACTAACTTTAGAAAGCAGAAAAGAAAGGGTTCAGGGTTTTCCATTAGTGTATGAACTGGGACAGACATGTCCCTAAGCATTACGGGGACAGACCCAACAAAACATGATGTGAAGGCAAGAGGAGGGTATTCTGGTAGGCACCGCGGCTAACGACGTACCGTGGCTGGTTTTAATCTGTACTCTGATGGCACGGTTTCCTCATCTTCACCACACTTCTTCAGTTTCTCCTCCTTGGCTTTTGCCTGATCAAAGTGGAGTGGGAAATAAAACCCAGAACAATTTGGGAATGCAGATAAGAGGGTATCACTTCACGTACTTCATGAGTGGGGTAGCGAACGATTCCAGCGTGTCTATGTGCCTTGTAGACTGCAGAGCACAAGACCGTGAGGAAGGCTGCGTTAAGTGACGGAGAAACAAACCACACGCCCAGGAATCCCGGAGAGGTGTCCCTACCCTGCTCTCGGGTGCTCTCTGACCTTGGGAAGCCACTCAGTTTTTCTTCAGCTGTAACATGGGGCTACTGATAACTTTTATCTAGTAAGGATCGCTACGGAAAAGCAAAGAAAATATCCTTCGAGACAGTTAAGCACAGTACGGAAGTTAGTTGTCATTACTTTAATAGCCTTCATCTGTCTTACTGAGCGAGGCGGTTACCGAGGGGGAGACAACAACTAGTTCTCGTGAGCCTTAACCACAGTTCAGAAATGGGAGAAGCATCTCATCACGAATCATGGCAGATCCATGGATAATTCATTTTGCCTCTTTTGAAAGGACTCCCTTTTTTAAAATTTCTTTAAGTCCAGTGTAATTAACATACAGGGTTACAGTAGTTTCACGCGTACAATACAGTGATTCAACAATTCCAGACGTTACTCGGTGCTCATTGTGATACGTGTGCTCTTAACCCCTCACCTACTTCCCATCCCCCACCCATCCCCCCTCTGGTAACCATCAGTTTGTTCTCTACAGGTAAAGAGCCTGCTTCTTGGTTTGTCGCTCTTTCTCTTTTTGTTTGCTTCCTTGTTTTGTTTCTTATATTCCACATGAGAGAAATCATAGGGTATTTGTCCTTCTCTGAGTGACTTATTTCCCTAAGGTTTATACTCTCTGGCTCTACCCGTGTTGTTGCAAATGGCAAGACTTCATTCTCTTTAATGGCTGAGTAATACTGCATTGTACATATATGACTCATCTTCTCTGTCCATTCCTCTAGTGATGGACACTTGGGCTGCTTCCGTAATTTGGGTATTATAAATAATGCTGCAATAAAAAAGGACTCCCTTCAATAACACTGGGACTTTACTGGATTACTGGACCATGAAAAACCAACTGCATTAAGAGATGAAACTGTACTTCTATAGATTACTGGCTTCTACGATTAACATTTGCATTTTAAACTAATGGTGACTGATAGGAAGTTCTAGGATATGTAGTAACTAGTACCTATATGAAGCAAGGATTTAAATCACAAAACAAGGAGCTCCTGGGCACAAAGGAGAATATCATTTAGCAAATTCCAGCTCAACCCACCTCTCCATCTACACTTCGACCTAAAATTGTAGTTCTCCATTGAATGATTAGTTGACTGATTTAAAAAATATTAAGCACTTGTAGTGAGCCGAGCATTCTTCTAGGCTTTAGAATTACGGTTTTATTGTTCTATAAATTAACAATTCTCATTAAGGGATGAAAGGTTTGGGTTTTGTTTTTTTTAATATTTTTAATTATATTCTACTGCAGCGCATGGAGGAAGTCCTATTTTGTAGTGGTACTCCCCAACTCAAGAGCTTGGTGAGGTTTCCACCTAAAAAACAGCCTTCATGAAAGTCAAGGGTCACCTGTGAAGGACTGTCTTCTCCAGGCTTGTGAACAATGAAGATCCTGTACACAGTGAGAGCCTTTCTATTCCTGTTCGATCTTTATATTCTTTAAATGCCTGCACTGTAGGCATGTCTACTGACTGGAAAGCACCAGACTAGGTACTACACACAGAAGTGGGGAAGATGAATCAGGTATCATCACAGAATATTTTACATTATGATATAAGAATGAGTAGTAGGCATGGACGTCTTCCCTGAAGCATGACGCAGTCTTTCCGCGGAGACCCCTCTAGTATGGAATGTACTGGAGTGGCTCCGGACTCCTATGTTCAACTTTAGGAGGCTTATCAAAACATCCGACTATCCAGAAGGTAACACATTCAGCACCAGGCACTAAAAATTCAGCTTAAGAATCCAGAGGACTGGAAGATCCAGGAACTATTTACACTTTGTACATAATTAAAAAGGAAAACCAGTGGAAAACAGCAGAAGAGAAAGTGGAAACTAGTATAAAGAGTAAAAAGAACAGTTCTTTCTGTTAAAATTTTAGGAGTTGACTGCTGTGGAGGTTTTCCAGAGGAAATCTAATACATTTATACACATCCCAAAACGATTTACCCTCGTTGTTTAAGATATCATTTTTATGTAATATTTTTTATTTCTACAGATCTGATTTTGGTCACTCTAAGACTCTGTCTTGAGATTTCTGTTTATACCTTTCCACCCTAATTACTGTCTTACTAAATCACACCAATTATCTGTAAAAAGCCTGAAGCGAAAGTGCAAGGGGCTCCCTGTCCTGTAGCTCTCTGGGGGCAGAAAGGCACAATTCCGCCTGGTGTGACCCCCCCCCCACCAGGGTTCAGCCAGGACCGCCCTCTCCCTGAGACGTCTGGTCTCGGTGGGGGCTCTAAGGAGCGTGCGTCTCGCATTGTGTCTTTATGAAAGTTTCCTTTCTTCTCAATACATTACTTGGTCCTGGAGGACGAGGACTGCTTCCCCCGCTCCCTTGTGTTCGCCTTCACAAAGCTTGTCATGCCACACTGCGCCCGGTGAGCCCTCAAAGAAAGCTGAAGATAGAAACTGGCCCATTTTGGACCAGAACAGTCCCAGACTCAGGGAGAGTTGCCGGGAGTCATGAGACTCACCTTCCTCAGTGATTCAGAACAGGAAGTGACAGCAGAGGCAACAGCATTGTGACAGCGACATGGGCCAGCTCCCCTCCCTGCGCTGATAGGCTGGTGCTCCTGAGGGTCCCCGGGCTGTATTTCCATGTCCCCCAGCTACGCTGCCTTGTGGGCAATGCCTACAGGCAACTCCTTTCTTTTCTCTCCTCTTTTATCCCAGATGACTCAGTTGAAAAATTCTTCACAAACCGTAATTTAATGTTAGAACTCTTCTCCACCAAATATAAACTTGCTTTGGCTCAGAAGACTCATTAAGATGCTGTGTGGTGGGATAAATCCCCCCCAGTATCACACTCTGGGCCCACAGGAACTCCAGTTATAGACTTAATTGTTGCTTGATTTCATTCTAATTTGAGACAAGATTTTCACCATTTTCCTCCATAGTTATAAAAAGAAGGCTCTCCCCATCCCATCTACAGCATTCTCCCTCTTTCCTCATGAAGAGAAGCACCTGGCACCCTTCTGAAAATATAAATTCCCATGCCCACAAGAGCAGACAAACCTATTCCTCACCAAGCCACTGCCTCCACGTTGTCTCATCGGGTGTCACTGAAGCACTGGCAAGAGATCAGCATTCGCTTTAAAAATTAAAATTCTAGGCGGTTTGTAAGACAAACTCTCAACTTCCCTTCTTGGGTGCTAACTACCCAGGAATGAAGATCTGAGTTAACCAGGCTCTGAAAGTAAGGCAGAATGAAGAGGAGCTTGTTTTTAAACTCCGATAAAGAAAAGTGTGAGAATTCTGAACACGCATACTGCACTTAGTTTCAGAACCTGCAGACGGACAAGCTTTGTGTATGAACTCCAAGGCCAGTACCTCGTCGACTTCCGTAATGGAGCTGAGGTCGAGCTCAGGTTCGGGCTTCCGGCTGCCCAGCGACGCTGAAAGAGCCTCCAGCGCTTGGTCGCTCATTGCGTCCTGCTAAAAAGGAAAAATTCTGTGCGTTAAAAAAAGAGAACATCTCCTCAGCCTGAACAATCTATCCACTACTTTGTGAAATCCCAATTTCAAATACAGGAGCCCCGGGTTAGGGAAGGACTGTCGGAAGGCAATTTTATCTGAAACCTAGCAAAAGAGAGAAAGAGAAAAGAAGTTACCGGGGAGAGAAACTGGGGCTGGGACACTTCTCCAGTGTCTCACACGGTGTGTACCCTCAGCGGCACCCTTCACCCTTATTTATCAGGCTATAACTATAATAATATTATTATAAAATACTCTAATCAAGAGAAATGCTACAAGAAGTAAGCTTTCACTTTTCTAGTGTTCTTTTTTTTTTTTAAAAAAGATGTCTCTAAAAATAATTTCTGACAACCCTGTCCCTTAGCAAACTAGCTAAGCCCAGGAAGCTGGGAAACCGGGGGTGGCCCCGCAGCCTTCTCTGAAGGCACGGTGGCTGAGGGCTGTGGGAACTCCCACTCTCAGGGTGTGGTGCTCTCACTGCTGCCCTGAGCCCGCCAGATAAAAATAAACTGTCCCCTCCAGGAAGGGAGAGGCAGAGCGGACCCAACAGACACTGCTCCCCGGCAGGACCTGCTCTGTCTGCAGATGGGAGCCCGTTCCCCCATCCAGCCTGGAGCTGCAGGACCACCTTGCAAGCTTTGCGACAATTAAGTGACCGTGGTTCAGAGTAGTGAAAAGCAGCAGCTAGGACAACATCCCACTAGCGACTCACAGGTCCAACTCCATTAAAAAAATCACGGGGGAGATTTATGTTCTGAGAGTGCAATTTTTTTGGTGTCTTGTCTGTCTGTGTTTTTTAATGGTGAGAGACTCGTTTCACAACCAAGAAATCTGTGCTGAAATCATGAACAGCATTTGTAGAAACACAGAAGGCCTGCCTGGAGATAATCAATAGAACCCTCATTGGATTCACTAGTCCACACAGACCGGAAGGGAAAAAGACGCTTCTCGTCATGAATAACCTCTATTGGGATTATCCTGAATCAGCCAGATCAGGATCAGGAAAGCAACTGCTGTCAGATGGACTGTGGTTATTTTCCAAGAAATTATTATTCATACCTCTTCCACTTTTCTTTTTTTCTCTTGGGGTGAAGCAGCACTTTTGATTACGGTGGCTGGCTGGGCTTTTAAAACCTCTTCTGTGGCTTTCTGAAAGGCAAAGCACAAATGATCAGACTTAGAGATGAAAGAAGGGTCACCGTAATAACCAGAACTAAGAAGTTGTTTTAAAGTGTGATATGGTTTCTAACAAGCTCCCCCCCAATTCTCCCCCCTAATTATTTTGAAAACAATACCTCTTCCTTAGTTTCCTTTCCACCAGGGGTAGGAGAACTGCAGGTGAAGTCAGATGACAAAGCATCAATGGCATCATTGGGCCCCATGGGTTTCTAGAGGAACAGGCACCACGATGGGGAACACATGAGAGTCATTCAAGTTAAGGATCACAATACAGACGCAGCAAATGAAGAAGACTTGACATTCCTTTACCACCAAACGAAGTACGTTACCGACTAACTCAGACGGACGCCTGTGTTTGGAAGGGAATGGCTGCTCACTCATAACTATTTCCCTGTTTCCCCCTTTTAAATGGATTCCATGTTAGGATGTTCTCATTCTATTTTTATTAACATTTATCTCACCCTACAACTATCTTGGCTCCATTCTTCTTCCCCTCAAAAAAAAACTACGTAGGAACCCATGAGCACTTAACCCCCATGTCTACCCCTTCCTCGGAACAGATGAAAATTTCATCTGATTTAGAGATGAGCCATAGACACGATATAGAAAATTGATGCCCTATCCCCCAACTAAAGATTTTTTAAGATTTATTTATTTGAGAGAGAGGGAGAGCGAACTCAAGTGAGGGGAGGGGCAGAGGGAGAGAGAATCTCAAGCAGACTGCCTGCTGAGCACAGAGCCTGATGTGGGGCTCGATCTCATCACCCTGAGATCATGACTTGAGCCAAAACCAAGAGTCAGACACTTAACTGACTGAGCCACCCAGGCATCCCCCACAACTAAAGATTTTTTTTTAAAAAAAGGTTAACTTGGATCTTAGAAGACATTTATATAAACTCACCGAAGAATCTGGAGGAGGCTCTGGGATACCTTCTTTTTTCTGAAACAAACATTAATTTGATCAGGTTGAGAGCCCAAAATTAATTTTTACAACTGGCAAGAATGTACTGCTCCATGAGTGTTGTGGGTTGAATTATGTCTGCCCACAAGTCATATTGTTGAAGTCCTAAAGCCCTAGTACTCCAGCATGTGACTGTATTTGGAGACTGGGCCTTTAGAGAGGTAATTAAGGTTGAATGAGGACATGAAGATGGGCACTAATCCCCTATGACTGCTGTCCTTATAGAAGTGGGGAACCGTGGACCCAGAGGGAAGATGGCCATATACCAACCAAGGAGGGAGGCCTCAGTCCGTCCCTCCCACCCACGCTGCCCACACCCGTTCCAGTCTTCTAGTCTCAGGGCTGTAAGACACTGTATTTCTGTGCTGAAGCCACCCACTCTGTGGACTGAGGTATGGCAGCCTTAGCGAACAGATACCCTGGGAGTCACGGTAACAATTTCACATGCCACGTTATATTTCCTAAACTTAAAAAAATGTGAATATATTGATGGGATAAAGATTATGTTCCGAAAAGCAAACAGTAAAGTAAATGATTATTTAACTTACTGCCAAAAGTTCCCTGTATTTTGGAGGAAGTGTGACTTCTCTTTTACCTAATTCCTCTATGTAGGTAGAAGTCATCGGATCCTGGAAGAAAAACCACACACAGGGATATTATGTAATTAATTAGCTAAGAACGTTACATGCACATTCGGCAACCAAAGTACTGTTCCCATTAGTAATTTATGGAGCTACTAAAATGAAATGTAAACCATTAAAAAGCCAACGCTTTACACAACACCGAAATTCTAAGTTTATACAACACTTCAGTTAATTAGCTTAACCCATATGTGATGCTAGAAAATATTCAAACCGCTATATTAAATTTGAGTCTTATATTAAAATACATTTTATTTTAAAATGTTTTTCATTGTTTATTTCCAATACATACAAAAGTACAGTTAATAATAAATTTCTCTATAACCTAATACCCAAGTCTTTCAGGTGTAATTTCTAAGAAAAAGCGGATCAGATAATGTATCCTGTTTAACCCTCCACAATCTCATTCATCTTCCTTGTTAGCCAGGGACAGTCACAAACCAGAACTTTATTATATCTATGGACTTAAAACTGAGCACATTTTAAAACAATTATTCCCTCTGTAGGTATCCACAGACAATACACAGCATGACTTTGCATATTTTTTTTTAATTGAAAAAATATAGAATGCTTTACAAATTGACGTGTCGTCCTTGCAGAGGGGCCATGCCAATCTTCTCTGTATCGTTCCAATTTTAGCATATGTGCTGCTACTGAGCGCTACTTTGCAGACTTTCAAATGTTATACAAATGGTATCATATTCTAGCTATCATTCTGTATTTTTATTCAAAATTATGTGTTTGTAATGTTTCGTGTTGATACATGAATAATGCATTTTAACCACTATAGAGTGTTCCGTTATGTTATCTTGTCTGCTGTTGACCAAAATCCTTTCCAAATGTTCCATCTGTTCTTGTAACTCGTGGTACACGTGGGCGAGGCTCCCTCCAGGGAACCTCTCTCGAGGTGGACTAGCAGCTGAAGGTAAACACATCTTCAATAGCCACGAGCCCTACAGGAGTCGCCAGATTTCTACGCTCGTGCCAATCTGATGAGTGTGCAACGTTCTCTCCATATCGTAGTATCATTTCTCCACTTACTAGGGAATTTTATTTATTAGCCAAACAAGTTTTCTCCTGTTTTTTTCTACTGGGTTGTCTTTTTCGTTTAAAAATTCTTCATAAATTCTAGAAGCAAATCCTTTGTCATGTCTGTTACACGTATTTTCCTCCAGTCTATGGCATGTCTTTTTAATCTTTTTAGTATCAAGGAACATGTCATCGTTTTGCTTCTTAGGAGTTAGGCATGGGGATGAGGTGAGGGTGGTAAATTTCTAGAAGTCAAAACAAGTTCAAGTCACAGGATGGGGAGTATCTGAAGATCAAAAGAAGTTCAAGTCCAGTAAACTTAAATCTTAAGGACAGAAAAATCTTGGTGACCTGATGACGTGTATCCCAGCGCCAGTCACAACATGGACAATCAACAAACGTTTGCTGAACCAATGTAATAGTATAGCTACAATAGGACAAACCATTTATTCCCAACACTAATTTTTAGCTGCTCTTATTGACAGAGACACCTTCTTGCTTCTCTCCCATTTGACAGAACATTAGATATTCTTTGGTGTCTCGTGACCATGAACTTATTTGCTTTCCTACCCATTAATTATGAATCTTTACAGATATCAAAATCACATACTGAAACTTCAGGTCCAGTATACACTGTGTTATCATCTTCGGTTTCTTCCGGTCCTCCTAGAGTGTCTACTAAGTCATCCAAAGCAGCATCCATGTCTGACTAGAAAAGAAAGAGAGCAGGTATTTAAATGCTATTTGTAATACAGATTTCACTTCTGATTTATTTTTTTAAAGATTTTATTTATTTATTCGACAGAGATAGAGACAGCCAGTGAGAGAGGGAACAAAAGCAGGGGAGTGGGAGAGGAAGAAGCAGGCTCACAGCGGAGGAGCCCGATGTGGGGCTCGATCCCAGAACGCCGGGATCACGCCCTGAGCCGAAGGCAGACGCTTAACCGCTGTGCCACCCAGGCGCCCCTCACTTCTGATTTTTTAACTAAAAAAACAGAAACAAGAACAAAAACATTCTGTACAGAAAAACATCAAACATCAAAAGTTCTTTGAACATCAAGATAGTTAAAATCTGGTCTCTAATAGACTTTTTTTACATAAGGTCCCAGGGTACACATTCTAGGTTGGAAGGACAGCCATGTTCAAGTAAGAATCACAACTTCAGGGGCGCCTGGGTGGCTCAGTTGGTTGGGTGTCCGACTTGATTTTGGCTCAGGGTTTGATCTCAGGGTTGTGGGATCAAGCCCTGTGAAAGCCTCCACCCTGGGTGGGAAGCCTGTTTAAAATTCTCTCTCTCCCTCTCCCTCTGCCCCTCACCCCCCCCCAAAAAATCACAACTTCAGTAAGTCTAATGGCATTAACTACATGAACTAATGAATGGTTTGTTAAAGCTGCCAGCCCAATGTAATGACAATTAAAAAAGAAAAAAGAACAAAACACAAAGAAAAATGATGTTACTGTAGGCAATAGGAGAAATGCTTGGTATTTATTGCTTATCAGTTTTCCAGAGTTACATATTAACAAAGAACTCCAACAAAATCTCCATATAGCACCTCTTCCAAATCGAGTATTTCAAAAATGGATTGCCTGTGTTCTTTCATTCATTTGTGATTTTTTCTTCACTCACTTGCCCGAAGATATTTACAAAGCAAATTACCTGAAAGGGATGTTAAGCTTACAAGAAGTGACAATTTATTCTGTCGATATGGGCTTTAATCAGTATAATGAATGAACGAGCGCCTCCATCCTATCTCTCAGGTTAAAAATGATTCAGTGTGGAGAGTAGGCTGCATTTAAAAGGGAAAACAAGAATTCTGGGAAAGACCCTTTATTTACTTTAGTTAACTCATATTAAAAATGGTTATGTAATTTTTTTTTTCCTTTCAACTACCATATTCCCACTACAATTTTAGGAACTCCCTCATCATGTCATACATTTTGGGACCTCTTAGGTTTAGAATGATTCATCTGGAAATTTCAGAATAAAGAAGTGCCTCATCTTCTTTAGTGACACTTCTGGTTAAAGAAGTTATATTTCCAAGAGAGAAACTGGAAAGTAAACTTCATGGGAAGTAATAAGTTTTCAGAACAGAGGGTTAGAATATAAAATGTTACAAACAAACCCGGAAAAAAAAAAAATCACACTTCTAGCTTATAGCAATAATTCATTAAAAAGGTCTTTAAATTAATCCTCCGCCGCACGGTTTGCCCTTGAACAAAATCAGATCAAGAATAACTGCAGAGACTATGAATACACAAGAATGTCATGGAGAAATGCACTGCTGTCTTCCTTCATACCTTTCCAGATGGTCGATCTGGTTTCGATGCAACTGGTACAGCCGACGTTAATGATTTCTTTTCTTTTTTCTGGTGGGGTTTTAGAAAGAAATAAAAACTCCTTCTTACATGTCTTTATTCAAGAACTTAACACATTCAAATTGAATTATTAAATAATACAATAAAATTCAATGATATTATATATTTAAAAATGAGCTCATTAAATTAATAGCATCGATCATATACTGAGACCTGCTCTGTGCCAGATAACACATGTTGTATGCATTCTATCCTCCATCAGGACAGCGTCAGTAACATTGACTTCCATTTAGTGATGTGGACAGCAAGACTCAGAGGTTAAATAATTTTTCCCAGGCCACACAATAAAGACCAGGGCTTGAACCCAGTACTGCTGTCTCTTTCCTCACGGTTCTTGGTTGCCTCTCCCAGGGCCCACCGTCAGTCTGCAGCACTCCGGACTATTTTTCTCTAAGTGGCCACTTCTCCCTGTGGCTCTTTCCATGCCCACAATAAGACCTCCAGATTCCCGGCGTTAGCATGTCGTCATCCACTTCTTTCTTAATCTCCCTACAATGAATTTCCTTCCCAGCACTGTTTCAGCTGCTCTTTCAAAGGCTGCCAATAACCCTCCGATCTGTGATTACCCTGCTTCCCGCAGACAGAATCGTCTCTCAAGTGTGACCTCAGTAAGCACCCCTCTCCCAACTCCTCTCTCGCAGCAGCCACGGCCAAGATCATCCCGGTCCTCCTCTGGCATTTGTGCCGCCCGGTCTCTGCCGCCTCTTCCGCTTTGCCCCCAGCCCTACACACAGCCCACGTTTCTGCCCTGCGCTGGGGGCAGAAATCATTCTCTGGGGCCAGGGCCGAATGCTCGCAGGGACCGGCAGGAACTAGACGCGTGAAGGGGTCAGGCTGAAGACAACGGGAAACTGTCGCATGTGGAGGTCTGTGGAACGCAGGCTGCAGAGCACGCCAGCTCCCACGTTGAGTCTCTGGCAGGTCACCTCTCCTGCAGCTCGGGATTGTCTGGTGTGACAGGGACTGCACCTCCCTCAGGCCTTGTGAGGTGCAGAAGCTCCTCACTGAAGTGTGAAAGCCAGTGTTTGGCACGTGCTAAGCACTACCTAGGTACTTATTGTAGGATTAAGTGCTGAATAAGTGACGACTGGGACAGCCCGGTGATGGGTAGTAAGGAGGGCACGTATTGCGTGGTGCACTGGCTGTTATACGCAAGTAATGAATCATGGAACTTTACATCAAAAACTAGGGATGTACTGTATGGTGACTAACATAATATAATACATTATTATGAACAAACACCGTGGGGGTCGGTAGGGTGAGAGCCCGAGTCTGGACAGCCGAATCCACTTTCCGGCTTCAACCACAACCCTATGCAGATAGTCACTCGTATTTGTTCTCCCCTCCTTCCTTCTCCTCCTCTTCTGCTCACTCTCCATTCTCCAGTAGTTCAAAACAACATTCATTCCAAGTGCCTCGCTACACATCTCTCTCCAACATTCCAATTCAGGCTATCCAAACTCAGACCACTTTTCGTGCTCGACCAGTGCCCTTCTGACTCTGTCCACCGGTCAGTGGTAACCAGGGACCAGCCCACAATTTAGGGAGGCGCTCACTCTCATCATCAGAACTGGCCCTGCGCTTGCAGGAACCTGACAGCATCCCCCTTGCCTCACCTTAGGGTTACCTACCCTAGTTCATTCAGACTCTGAAGCCCCCGGTTATCTCAGAGTTGCCATTACCATTGTCCACAACAGGTGATCATCTTTTAAATCTGAAGATTTTACCTCTGCAATGCCTCCTGCATTCCTCCCCACTATCTCATTCCATCCCAGCTCTAAGTTACGCTAAATTAGGACTCATCAGCACTAGGCAGTGGTCCTTGACCAGCCTTCCGATCTCTGTTCCCATTTCATCCACACACCGCAGGCGCCCAGTCCTGCAGCTGGGTGCACTCGCATCACTGGTCTGCTCTCTAACCTTCAACACCGAAGAGCTACCACCCCTGTAAACTCCTCTCAGCATTCCCCACAGCCGTGCCTGGACCTGTCTTTCTGGTCTTACAGTCCCACCTCTCACCTCCCCGGTGCCCCACCCATGGTGGAATGCACTTTGTACCCAGGACACATCTTACGCTTTTCCACTCTGATGCATCTGCAAGCCTGCAATCCTAGTCATCCTTCATGCCCAGCTGAAACTGCATCTACTCAGAGTCCCGTGGATTCCTGCAAACTGACAGAATCCCTCGGTTCCTCAACCCAACAACTCCTTGTAGGGGCCTGTCTTAATCTGCCTTGGAATGCAGTCCCGGGGATTCAGTCTTCTTCCCATCCCTGGAGGGGCTAGCCTGCAGCTAGGGTGTCCTGCGGTCACACCACAATGCTATGAACAAGGTACATACCCCTCCCTCCCCAAAGAGAAGATCAATCCCATTTTTATGGGAAACAAATCAGAGGCAAACGAAAGTGAAATGCTTTGCCCCAAGTTCAAGTGCAAGTCAAAGCACACCGGATTTCCACATAAGACTCTTATTTTACTGTTCAGCTTTCACGTTTTCCCCTGCTACTTTATACCTAGCACAAAATTTCAGATTGATTACATTTTTAAGTCTTTTCCAGCAAATCTAATCGTCTGTCTTAAATCTATCCATTTTTCAAACCATTTCATCTAAGTACCGTTATCAACACCACACAGTAATGTGTATCTCAGAGTGGGGACAGGGGTGCAAGTCTCAAGGTCATATACAAGTATCTGCTGGAAGAAAACACATTTTTTTTTAATTTGAGTATTTTCATTTAAACGTTCATGTAAGTTTTGTTATCACTCCATAGAATATCTGCATTAGTTTGGACACAAACTAATGTGCCTCTTCCTTTTCAAGAACTGAGAAAAACTGACGTTTCAAGGAGAGGTGTCGTACTTTTATACTATGACTTTTCCTCACCATCTAGCCTGCAGGGGGATACCTTTTCCATTTTGAAAAGCAGGAAAACAGATAAATATACGCAACTTTTTAAAAAAGTTTCATTTCCATCTTCTTATTGTTGCTGCAATTACTTACTTGTGGCTTCCAGAGGGATAGATAGCATTTCTAGGGAGACATGACCTCTAAACGGATTACTGACTCTGCGTTGCTATGAGTAGAAACGGTAGCCTGCTTCTCATCTTCCATTTCCAGGCTAGTATCTGACGGAGCTCCTCAAACGATCTCGGGAAGACTCGCCCATCATTAGTCAGGGGGACACACAACCTCTCTCCTGAGAGGGCTGAAACAGCTCCTTTCAAAACTTCCCCTGTCAACTCATGGAGATGTCAGGACTGTTGGGGACTTACTCATATCAAGACAGATGCTGCCCATGGTGAAAGCTGAGAGAGGTGCTTGTTCAAATATAGCAATTTTATTTGATTTATTTCAAAGCTATGAATCTTGAAAGCAGGATCTGCGTCAAATCACATTTTAATTTACTTGGTACTGATACCATGCCTTACACATGGCAGGTGCTCTATAAATATTTATCGAATATATGAATTCTTACATCAGTTTTGCTATCCTGCTCATTCTATACCCTTTAGATGGGTGCTCTTCTTCACTAAATTTCACGTAAGAACAGTGCTCGGTTTTCCCAAATACGGGTTATTTGAGGTGGCAGCACCACGACCCTGAATGGTCCCTGAGAAGCAAACATAAAGCCCAGGCTGGAAGGGGCCTTCGGCGAGCATGCATTTCTCACGGCCAACAGGCGGCGAGGCCCACATACACTTTATGTCTGCCTGTGTGCTCTCACCTGTTTAGCTGGTGTGGCAGGTGCCGCGGCTACACCAGCAACAACCCCCTCCCCGCCGGCAGAAACTGCATCCTGTGATTTAGTCTAGAGGTGGAGAAAAAAGATGAACAGAACTAAGTATCTTTGAATGACTATTTTTAAGATCACGCATTGCAAATATCACTACTGAACCAGTTCACCGTCACGGACATCCTGCAGAGGAAGGGTCACTAGCTCTTACCGCATGTGCTAGAACACTGGGCACCAGAGCTCACAGAGACTCGAATGGGCCGGGCGGGGACGGCGATAAACTGGAGTGCACATACCAGGTATAAAGCACTAGTTAATTGTTGCCATAGAACCTGATTTTTCAGGAGAAGCCAGAAATACGGATTTTACGTGAAACATCATGACTTTGTTGGCAGCTCATTAAAAATAATTTTAATAATACTATAAGCCAAACAAAATAGATTTGAACAAAACACATGATGGCTGCATTACACGAATGTGTAACCTCTTTTGTCGAATCCATTGTTAAGCAGGCCTACTTGATGTCTTCCAAGAGCTCTCGGTAGAAGAGTTCTTCTCATAAACGTGTGTGCTTTTAATAGTTGACCTCCATTAGCTGTGCAAATATGGAACCTATTTCTGATTTTTGGTTCTATAAATTCATCTCTCCTACAACAAAATTCTCAACGCCTCTTTCAGACTTCCATGTGAAGAGCATGTGTGCTCCCACAGCCCTGACGAGAGGGGTCCGGGAGGCAAGCTCTATCCCAAGCTTCCAGTCTATGACACACCAGAGCCTGCTGCCTTGCAGTCACGACCGGGCACTGCTGGGCAGTAGAGGCTGGACTGAACGTCCCCGCAACCCACCTGATATACTTCTTGAGTTTTTCATAGGGCCGAGTTTCCACAAGGCTATTTGCAAAACCAGCAAAATGATAGCAGCAAATCATTGCAATACAGAGTACGTTCAGCATAGTTCCACAGAGTCGACGACACGTGACCATGTAGATAAGGGACTGGATGGTAGCGCTTTCTTATCAATGTGACGTATTTACCTTTGGTTTTGATGATTTCTCTGATGTCGGCTGCTCACTTGATCTGGACGCTTTTTTTTCTTTATGAACATGCTTGCTTTCTGCATCTGATGCGTGCTTGGGTAGGCTTTTTGGCTGAAACACACACACACACCCCCACCACACTGTTAACAAGATGGCAAATACCAATGCTTTTCTGTGTGATGCCAAGTGTTCCTCACAGTTGTGTTCTATGTAGTTTTGAATTGTACTAATCTCAATTCACGTGACATAAATGTGATTACTTTAGGTACAAAATTTGAAATATATATTCTTCCTTCCATTAGTAAGCTGCAAATCCTGCTATTGCCACATGGTGGCGCCATTATAGCCAGAAAACACACACAGGACAATTCAGAATTCTGTCCCTCACACACGCAAAAGGCTTCAGCGATTATCAAGTCCTAATGATGATCATTTACCTCTTTGTGTTCCTTTGGCTTTACTTCTTGGGTTTTTTTCTCATGAACCGCAGAAGGCTGTCAATTTCAAAAGAGGAAATCTCAATTACATTGGAGTTCTTTCTTTTACCATTTCCAAATAGGCTCAAGAACAAAAATTCCAATTAGACCCCTTCTGCCTCTCTTGGGAAAGGCTCACTTAGAGAAATACACATGTGCTACCCGTCAATGGTTACCCTCCCAACAGACTGGTAATGACAACGATAAGAGTAATGAAAAACTTAGTATTTCATTTAGAAAGATTTTTCAACTAGGTATGTCTCTCTAACTTACTCGATGTTTTACAATTCATACAGATCATTTGGTAACTGCGGGTCTAATCACAGAGCTGTCACATGAGTGAGCACTGTGACCTCTGAGTCTGTTGATAGGGAATCCCACTCTAGTTCTTTTAAAATTCTCCCTTCACAGGAGATGAACACTGTAATTTAATGACTTACCTAGTCTTTTCTGTATTACAACTAGAGAAGGAGGGAACACCAGAAACCCAATTCTCTTCAGATTGTATAAATAGTCAAAACATTTAAATATGGACTAGTGGACAATTTCCAGCTCGCTGGTGAATTCCTCCTCTACTTTGGAATTATCATCCTGAGGGGATAGGCAACCCAGAGGTCCTACATAAAATCAGATAAGCCTTACCTTCTACCCAGATAACTTCACCTTTGCCTCCATTTAAAGTACATCTCTGTGCATTCCCACAGGAAACCTTGTGCTCTTATCTGAGTATTTGCTTAAGCATGTTTGCTTAAAAGAAATAATGTGTAGCATCTTATGAAGGGGAAATATTTGCCCTGCCTGCAGACACCCTGGGGTCCATCTCCACATGGATACAGACTGGCTGTCAGGCTAGACAGCCATGAGTCAGGAAAGCCATTCCCAAGGGAAAGTCAGAGCTGTCTCCTGAGAAACTGATAACCAGTTCCACAAACTGAGATAAGACTGGTAAGATAAACCTACGGGCCTCTTAGGAAAGACTCATCTGTATGTCATCTAGGTGCTGCGTTCAAAAGACACATTTACTCTTGATGTCCCATCTTTAAAGGACTTGGATGCTCATTACCCTTTGTCCTTTCTCCTCTGTCCCTGCTGTTTTTTAACAGTTGCTTCACCTATAACAAAAATCTAGATCTGAAGAAAATGCCTTCTGAAACATACTGTTCTCATGTATAAAATACATTCATTTTAACAATATATGCATTTATTATAATTCTTCACTTATGTTCTCTATGGTCATGTTTAAAAAGGTAATCCAAACTTAATTAAATTAGCTGACAAAAATTCCTTTTCCCATTCAGCAGCACCAACAGAGGAAACTGGGTATCTGTTATTACTACTAAGAATCCAAACAACTCACTAGTTGACTTTAATCACTAACCTTAGTTGACTGTGACTTCTTTTCAGGCTCTGTTTTTGCAGGCTAAACGCAGAAAAATACAGAAAGGAGTGAGGAAAGGAATTAAGGAAGAAAGGAAAAATAGACATAGTTTACAAAGTTTAACATAGATTTTCAACCAAGAAAGCTCAAAGGTGATGACTTTGATGTAAATACAAACTTTATGAGTTCAGTTTACTATACTTTCCTTGGAATTTTGACTCTTAGATAAACACTTAAGCACTCGGATATTCTGCTCTTACCTTTAGAGAGCAGTTTATACCTTAATGTGTATCAAAGATATGTAAATATTTATTACTATGAACACTGTAGCTAATATATAACCAAAATAAAATACAAATCCTTCTCCTTCAAAGGCAACAACATAGCTCTGAGTGAAATGTCTGCCAATGTGCAACAGTGGGATGGTGACAGAGCCAAGAGCTGCAAAAGCAGTGACATTTAGTTTTAGTGCCAGACTATCAGTGATGGGTCACGAAGGCCTACCAGAAAGTCTGTGATGGGTGAGAGGGTTACTGAAGATCTGAAATCATCCTTATTAGTGTGTGCTGAGCAGCTGAAGTGGCCATTAGCAAACAGAAACGTCCCCTAGTAGGATGAACCACATCACCTGTTTTTTGGGTCTTTTCTTGTTAGGAGAATGCTGTCGTTCCGTCTGTTTGCTGATAAGAATAGCCTAATACAAGAGCACAGCCCCAAGTGTGATTTTATTTTATCTGACAATTAAATAGGTAACACATATCATAGGGCTAAATGTTTCTATCAAGTCCACTTCTACTCAGGGACCGCACCTACTCCATGCATCGGTATGAAACTCCAAGAAGCTGCAGACACCAAAATTCTAAAGGCTCCAGCAAATATTCCAGTTTGGATTTACTTTTTTTCAATGGTAAGAATCTGCAAGATTGCCATTAGTAACTTCTGACCCCTTTCCGTCACCTCCACGGTGTCCAGGCTGCTCGGGCCATTTGTTTCCACCTTTATTTCTAACATTTGGTTATGAACACATCAACCGTCACAAGTGTTGTCAAAAGTTTTCTGAAATTTTGTCAACATGGTATTATAATTCTGTGACTAGTGTAAAGATTTTTATTGTAAAATATAATCTAAATTTCTAGGAATACTTCAGAAGAGCTGGTTGTGGGGTCCCCGGGTGGCTCGGTCAGTTAAGCTTCCAACTCTTGATTTCAGCTCAGGTCATGATCTTAGGATCCTGGGATCCAGCCCTGCACCAGGCTCTGCAGTGACCATGCAGCCTAATGCCTGTCCCTGGCTTGTACTTACTCTCTATCCCAGGGGGGGAAAAAAAAAGAAGCAGCTGGTTGTGACTTACGCCCTCTACTGGAGTACTTTACACAGTTTTACCCAACCCAAGGTCATCTGTATCAAAAAATACAATTCCTTAAGTACATACATGAATTCTCGGTACAGGCAAGATAATGAAAACCAGATTAAACATTTTTAAAATTTTCAAAGTAAAAGATTAAAAATTAGGCTTAATACTTCCCACCATTTCTTTCCCCTTTTATCTATTTGCAGGTATTAACATAAACTCCTATTTTTTATTCTATTATCTAAAAAAGCCAACACCAAACATCCTCTTAATTCATCATGTCATGTGCTTCAGCCATGGAAATACATACGCTCCTCCCATAATGCATCCTTGTTACACCAACACATGTATTGTTTAGGGAAGAAAACAAAGTTCATAACCACAGAAATCTTTTCAAAGAAATTTTAAATTTTGGATCCTTTCAAACTGGATATTTGTTAATTAGTTTCTGTATCCGCTACTATGCTTTTTTGAGTTTATGCAAATTCAATTTATTAAATGATGAAGAAGGAAAATAAGCCAGCTGGTACTGTAGTGGTTTGGATCTATTAATAGCTTCTACTCTGTAATTTGGTAATCAAGATTTTACATGGAAGAACTCTGTAAATCAATTAAGAATTCACGCTCACACATGCAAGCAGCTTATAATGGCATATTTTTATTAGTACTCGCTAACACATTACCTAAATTTATTTTTGCTGAAGGTGGTGGGGCTTAACGTAACAGCAATGACAATAATAACCAATGCTTATCGATTACCTCTTAGTATCAGGGACTGTTCTAAACTTCATAGGTGCCAACTCACTGAGTCCTCACAAGAATTCTATGAGACAGGTATCATCGTCACCATCATCCCCACTTCATGGATGAGAAAATGAGGCACACAGAAGTTACGTAATTTCCCAAGGACACCCAGGGTGGAGCCGGGATTCTGTGTGTGTAATCACCGCGCTGCACTGCACTGTCTCTCCAGTACTGGCCAGCTCCTACGGGGTGCCTGCTGGGGGACAGGCTCTATCTAATACCGTATAGTGTTTGTTTTCTTACACAGCCTTGTGAAATAGGTACTATTATCCAAACTGTACAAATAAGGAAACCAAAGCAAAGAGGAGTTTCCAAACACCACGGCTGGCAGGAAAGGAGATTGCACAGCAGGCCGTCTGGCTGCATGGTTCCCGCTATGCAGTCTTGCAGCGGTCACACCCTAGGAGAAATGATCTGACTTTACATCTTAAGCACAGCAGTGCTTATGTGACCACCAGTGCCAGGGGCAAGAGAGGTAGAACTCAGATCTAGACATATCACCCCCTTTTGAAGTAGGTAGACTTTTATTTGAAAGATTTAGAACAAGACAAGGATTTGGTATAGGTATTATCTTGAACTAATATATTTTCTCTAAAAGCTCAAAATATTTGAAGAAATATGCTCAAGTTCACAAAAATCTTCAAGAGAAGGCTAGTATAAATGCTATGACCCATACATCAGAAGCACATGAATCTAATTAATGAGAACAGTGTAACTGAAATCTACCCAGAAAAGACAGCTGACACCAAGAGTGGTCCTGAGGCAGCCATCGGTGATATTTCATCATCAAGACACTTAGTTTTGTCCCTCCCTCTTTTCTCCCACCTTCTTCTCTCTCTTCTCCCCCCTCAGGTTCTGTAGGACTGCCAGGAGTTTTCACAATTAATGCTGAGTAATAGCTGAAGGGTTTGCAGACACTTGCTCCGAAAACAGGACACACTGACATAAGCATCACTCCTGGAGCAGAGTCAGGGGCAAAGGATTAGAGTCAGGCAACGGGTCAAATGAGAACCACAATAATAAAGAGGAAATCCTAGATTTGTGGCTCTCCTTCCTGTACTCTTCATGGACTCTGAGTTCAATGATAATTTGTTTTTGGCTGATGCTTCTCCTATAGACTTACCATTAAGAATGAGGTCAGATTTTTAAAAATATTTTAAGATTAAACTTGGCCTAAGTAAGTAGTGACAACTAACAGACGAATTAAGGATCAGGTCATGCATATTCTGAAAACAAAAAATTCATGTAAAATACTAAATAATTTTAGATTAAAAACTTTTCAAACAAGATGAATGCTAGATGACATTTATAAGAGATTTGAACAGTACATTTCAAGATATTTGCAATGCCCTTTAAAAACAGTTCAACATGAGACCATAGGATCTCTCAACAGCATGAAATTACAGGGCTAATACTAAATATGGCATAGGATCCTACCAAGACAAGCAGAGAAATATGGAAGACAGAAAGTAAATCATGTCAGCGATTTTAAACAAGGGCAACTTATTAACAGAGTCTGGTTAGCTCTTAAAAACACCCAAGCATACTGTCTCATAAAAATTAGTTGAGAGCATCTCAATAATATCCCTGCTTTAATTCGGGACCCCAGAATAGTCCCAATAAACAGCTTGAGACGTGGTAAGGAAGGGGGAGGGCTGGGGCAGCTTCCGGTAACTCTTCTGAACGAGGTTGACTCTACGTGGCCACGACACTAGACAACATTCTTTTATTTCTTCTTCTCAAATTCCAAGAAATAATAATTAGAATAAATCTAATTATCTAAATCTAAAATAAAGCTCAAAGGTTTATCAATAAGACGTTGCCCTGCAGGACTAAAATTTCACAAAGAAACTTAAGAAAGTATCCCAAATAGTAGTATCTGTGTGTCACTTGTCACTTAGCGTAAACTTAGTGTCAACTTTCTCTCTTACATTTCATTTTAAATGGCCAGAATAATAAAACCTTTTAATAAGAAGCTAAGAATTCATCTTCTTCACTAGAGCCACAGAAAGGCACTTCGATCATCTTATCGTTAAAAAACTCCATCACGTCTAGGACCAAAAAATCTCCAGATGACTACTCTTTTCTAGATATTCTGAAACAATGTATAAGTGTACAGAGGATATTTGAGGCAAATATTAAAAGCAAAGGTGGGTTTCCAAAGACCCCTCTAAACTAGGAAGAAAATGTTTCCTTCCGTAGCTTAAGCTTGTTAGGACACGTAGCTCCTTTGTCAGTTAGTTTACATTTGTTTTGCTTTACAAAACAATCATTTCAAGGCATTCACCCAAGTACACCCGGGAAGACCCTTCTTCATACCTTGGTTTCCGTGGGATTCATACTGGAAGACTTGCTGGTGGAAGCAGAAGGAGCTGACGCCTAGAAAGTAAAGAAACAGAAAGTCCGATTTTGGTTAACCTACAAATACTTTGTCTTTCCACGCCTCTTTTTTTTTTTTTTTTTAAGATTTTATTTATTTATTCTACAGAGAGACAGCCAGCGAGAGAGGGAACACAAGCAGGGGGAGTGGGAGAGGAAGAAGCAGGCTCATAGAGGAGGAGCCCGATGTGGGGCTCGATCCCATAACGCCGGGATCACGCCCTGAGCCAAAGGCAGACGCTTAACCGCTGTGCCACCCAGGAGCCCCTCTTTCCACGCCTCTTAACCATACTTGCTCTTTACGTTGGTTTTCCCTCTTCTAGAGGACAACTCCCACAAAACCCCAGTAGGTGATATTGCCCAGCGGCCAAAAGCCTTTACAACCAGATCAAATGGGTTCAAATTCTGAACATACTACTTATTAAATAATCTTGGGCCATTTTCTGATCTTCAGTTTCCCCTTTCTTAATTTTTCTTTAGTAGATAACCATCTTGGAAGTTTCTTACTACCTGGTACATAAGTGCTCAGTAAATATTTTAATTATTGTCCGTATTACTTTCCAAAAGAACACAGACTTTAAAAATTGACAAGATTTTGTTCAAATGCAAGCTCTGCCAATTACAAGCTCTGTGACTTTCAGCCTTAGTTTCCCAGCTATATAAAATGAGGCCAATAATGTCTCTTTTGCAGAATTTTAAGTATTTGAGATAATATATCCAGCATTTTGTAGGTGTTTATTAAATTACTAATGCATTATTCCTAAGATATTACACAAGACAGAAGGCGTAGGACGTAGTGCTGCAAAACAGACTCAGAAGGATCAAGAACTGTCCTTCCAGTGTCACATAAGGAAGAGAAGGTGGGAGTGGGGTTGCAAAGGGGATACTGCTATATTATCTATCTCATCCAGGCCTCTCCTGGAGGGCAAGAGGTGATGAATGGTAACTGAAGTTTCAAGACACACCATTCCTAGGGAAGCAAGTGGGCAGCAGAATTAGTCCCTGCAATCTAATCACCCAAGTAGTGGGATGTGCATATGGATACTTGCATGGTACTGACTACTATCCTAGTACATCACCCTGGTTAATAATAAATCAATCACTACCTTTGGGAATTCCAACCTAGGCTCATTTAAACCTCTTTAATATTTGAGTCTGTTAGGTTTTAGAGCTTAGGGATTCCATCTGGTGTAAGTTGCCTTCTTAAGTAACCTGCTGTCAGTAGACAGCTGCTGCCCTGCCAATAATACCCAGAACCTGTCTCTGACGTCTGGCCCCGAGCCATTTCAGAGGCTAAGTCCCAGGACAGCATGAGCCCATCCCGGCTGGTCCCCCAGCTCCCCCACCCCAACACACTACCACTCAAGGTGATTGTATGAACCTACTGTAACTCATGGCCCAGGAACAAAATCAACTTCCCCACAGACCTACTTAACGTAGAACGTGCTGGTGCTATGAGTCAATTACTACAATTTACAGATCAAAAGCCCAAAGTTTTAGTATATTGATTTTTCTTCCTTTTTTTTAAGATTTTATTTATTTGAGAGACAGAGAGAGACAGAGATAGTGACAGAGACAGTGAGAGACAGCACGAGTGGGAGAAGCAGGCTCCCGCTGAGCAGGGAACCTGATGTGGGGTTCGATCCCAGGACCCTGGGATCATGACCTGAGCCAAAGGCAGACACCCAGCCGACTGAGCCACCCAGGCACTCCAGTGTATTGATTTTTCAAACAAACCATATGAACTTTATTCCTGAGCACTCCTAGGCACCAATAGGGCACCCCCTCACTCCGAAATATACCAAACCTGGTCACTGCAGCAGGCATGGCGCTGTCTCTCTCACATTCTCTTTGGGATAAAGAGGGAGAAGATGTACCAAGGTAGATTTTCCCATCAAATTAATAGACAAATACATGAATATTCATTTTTCCTTAAGATTTTTTTTAATTTGTGAGAATTAACGTACCCATTTGCCACAGCCCATTCCTTCAATGATTCCCTTCAGTTATATAAAATCAAAGACCAAACACTCTACATAAAAGTGGTTTTTAGGGGTGCCTGGGTGGCTCAGTTGGTTATGTGTCTGCTTTTGGTTTGGGCTCAGGTCATGATCTCAGGGTCATGATCTCATGGGTAGTGAGATCAGACCCCCACCAGGCTCAGGCTCAGCAGGGAGTCTGCTTGAAATTCTCTCCCTCTGCTCCTCCCCCCTCTCTAAAATAAATAAATCTTTTTTAAAAAGTGCATTTTAAAAAGTGCAAATCTTTAGGTAAACATTCTTTCTAAACCTCTATGTTTATTAAAACATTCCTGAAATCATACAGCCTTGGAGTTTTCAATCTGCCTTACTACTTTATTAAGCAACAGCTGGATGTAATCCTCAAATCCTATAGACTTCCAAAGCCCCCCCACCTGAGAACAGTAAAATCTACATGGATAGCCATGAATAAGCATGGAGAGGTAATCATGGGAATTTAGCTGAAGGCCTTGGCCACACCTGTTCTCAGCACAGATCCCTCCATGGAAGTTCTATCGTATCACAAAGCCACTAAATACTTTGAAACTTAAATAGGAAAGCTACTTCATGGGATCTGAAAACAAGGAAAATAATCCCACCCTATTGTGAACCCATTCAATTGCCCGAGAACCGTGGTGTGTTCTATTTTATTTATAAAGACAATGAACTTTTAATATTTGCTATCTCTGGGGGGGGTTGAATACATTTTCATTTTAAATCTTCTGTACTATTTGAATATCTAATCATGGGTGTGAATAACTGATAGTTAGAATTTTTTGAAGAGTTTATCCACAAAGCTTTGAACTGAAGAACTTCAAAGATAAACCTCTGATAGGTTTTTAAACAGTTGGAGAAAGCACCATCTCATAGAGGTTAAGTGCCCTGTCAAATTTTCCACAGTTCACTGGCTCCACAAGTATTTACTTATCCAGCACATAGTTTGTGCCAGTTACTACGTCAGGTGACAGGAACACAGTGGTGAAATTGCTAGACGTGTTCCTGTCATTGCAGAACTTTCAGCCTCATCAGAGAGGCCATTAATAGAATAGCCACTGCAATAATTACTTGTGGTAAGCGCTATAAAGGAAAAATCACAGACTCCCATGCAAACAGAGACCTGGCAACCAGAGTTAGTTCATGACACAGTTGGGACAGGTGATGCTGAGGAAGTGACGTGGAGAGTCAAGGATGAGGGGGCATCACCCAGGCAAAGGCTGAGGGCGGGGGGTGGGGAGTGCTCTGACCCGAACGTGCCGGGGCTGGGACCTAGGCCACCTGACTTCTACCTCAATGACTCTCTGCTGCAGGACCTACCACCCAGGCAGTCCGGTTAACGTCAAGGGGCAGACAATTTCAAAGCACAGCCATCAGAGCTCATAATACCAAACTGTCTCCGTGGGATTAGTGTGTCCATCGGAGTGAAGTGTGATAACAATACTCCCTCTCAAATGACCCGCGCAAATCTCTTCACATCTAGAGTATTATTAGTCATTTATAAACTTAAATTAAAACATGTATCAGGGTAACAAAGAACAGAGAAAAAGTACATTATAATCATACTCCACCCACGCATTCGACAATTGCTATTTTAAAAGCAATGAGCTGGCCGCTGAGCATACACGGTGAAGAAGACACCAGCTCTGCCTTGAAAGAGTTCGGAGTCCGGAAAGATAAACCAGCAGCAGGTTTATGTTACAAATGAAGTGCTCTAACAGAGGTTGGAAAAGAATCCTATGCGACAAATGTTTGAGTTCTAAGCTTCAGGACCACCTCAAATAATCTTGCTGTATTGTCAAGTTGCATTAAAATAAACCAATGCTGATGAGAGAGTAACTGCAACCTAGAAAAAAAGATTTAATCCTGTACTTAATCAATATGACATTATTTAACAAAATCTCTTCAGATCTGTTTACTTGCTACAGTCAGAAATTTGGAAATTTACTGCAGTAAACACTTACAGATAGGAAGGGAAGATGGTATGCTTTTAAGACCCTTGGAAAATAGAAGCTGCTTTCCTTCAGATGCCCATCAGCTGATGAATGGATAAAGAAGAGTGGTATACATACACAATGGAATATTACTCAGCCATCAAAAGAATGAAATCTTGCCATTTGCAACGATGTGGATGAAACTAGAGGTATTACGCTAAGTGAAATACGTCAGAGAAAGACAAATACCACATGATTTCACTCATATGCAGAATTTAAGAAAGAAAATGGATGACTACAAGGGGTAAACCATAAAACCAGAAAACATACCATAAAACAGACGCTTACCTACAGAGAACAAACTGAGGGTTGCTAGAGAGGAGGTGGGGGCGTGAGTTAAATAGGTGATGGGTTTTAAGGAGGGCACTTGTGATGAGCCCGACCTATTACGTTAGTGATGAATCACTACGTTTTACTCCTGAAACCAAAAGTACACTACATGTTAACTAATCGGAATTTAAATAAAAACTTTCACCAACCAAACAAAAAAAGAAACCGCTTCCCTTTTTCACATTTTTTGCAAACGGCTCCTGAAGTCCAGCCTTTTAGCCCTCTTACCCATTTCGGACAGATTAGTCTTCCTGCCTGGCACGCTCACCCACATCTAAATTAGAACCAGTGGGGACGCCTGCTGCCCACTGCATCACACAGAAATCCTTTCTCTTGCCTTTAAAGACCGCCCGCCCCCGCTCTAATCCCTCCCCATCTCCCAATGCAGAACAGCAGCTCCAAGCAGCCAGCCACCCCTTTCTCAGAGCACACCTCACTCGTCGCTCCCTTGCTATTTTATTCACACATGTGTTACTGGTTTGCTTTTCTTCACAGAATACCCAAACCCTGCATACCCTTCCTTTCAGGTGTATCTCGCTAGCTCCCAGCCCTCGCGTTAACTTCCAGCATTACAACCACCGCGAGCTGTCCCGATGGGCATCTTCTGTGTCCACTTCCAGCACTTTCTACAGTCAGGTATCCGTGTCACTGCCTCAGGAATTGCTCCTCCACTAGAGGGCGTCCCTTTAGAAGAGCCACCTGTTGGGTCCACTCATCGGCTGACCCCATTCTTACCCATGGCAGGTTTCTGTCCATGGCTTTTCCTTGATTCTGCACGCTGTCTAGTAAGGACCAACCTCAAGCATCGTGTGGAGCTGGATGTGACTGCAGACGGTTGTGAGCTCACGCACAGCTGCTGTTGAATGGGCTGGACTGGGCAAATTAAGGGATCCCTTAGGAGGGTCTGGGTCCTAGAGGGTTTGCTCATCCATTCCACTGCCATTAAATCCGGCTGATGAAAAAAAAATCACTTCCTCAGCTCCTTAGTTCTCGGTCTACCACAAAAACAGAGTCCCCTCCCTTGCCTGGGGGTGCCAGAAGACTTTCAGTTCTTGGCAGGTGCTGTCAGCTGGCTTGACAGAGTCCTCCTTACCTTCCCTCACGTCATTCGACCTCACCTTGCTCTCTTCCCAGCCCTGGCTGGCGTGGTACACACAGCGGGCCAGCAGATGAGTCAACGGGTGCTCCTGAGCCCAACCCATCTTCCTGTCCCCACCCCTCCCGGGCAGCATCCCCAGGTCCTCCCACCGCAGCACGAATCACCCTTCCCACATCCGGCTGCCTCTGCTGTGGAGCCTTACTAGAACACCTGCCACACGTACGCACATGCCTCTTCCACCTGCTGACCCACCCACAGTTCCATTTTGAATCCCTGACCGTCTTCTGCCTCATGGCTGCTATGCCAGAGCAACTCCGACCTCTCTCCCCCGCTCTCTGAACCCGTTTCCTTCCGGAAGCCTCTTCTGATTGCTCCATTCTTCCCTGTGTTTCAACCTCAGTCACTAGCCCTCCGCCTTCTTACACTGTTGCTCCCTCAGAAAGCTGATTTGTCCCAGGACTTTACCATTCATTATGTGAACAATCCTCTATACCTTTCCGGGAGCCCTACTTAATCACCAGACCACATTATTTTGCCTAAAATGAGGATATCGAGAAAGACAGATGCAGGTTTCACTCCCTGCTCCAGCGCTTCCTGATCCACATTAACCTCCCGCAGCCTCCATTCCCGCAGCTGTAAAATGGGAGTAAAACCACCTGCCTCTGGAGTTGCCGTAAGAGCCACATGACACAACGGAGGGAAGTCATCTGGCCCTGAATCACCTGGGTTCGGGTCCAGGGCTGCTTCCAGTCCTCATCACCATTCCGTCCTTGTCATTTCTATTGCCACCCACACTCCTATTCTAATCACGTACCTCCCACACCCGGATTACATCAAGGCCGTCTAATAGTTTCCATGCCTTGTTCTCCCCCACCCCCCCGACCTACCCCATTCTCTAGCTTCCATTTCTTTCTACGGCTGCCTACTTTATCTGAAAAAGTGTGTAGCATATTCTCACTGTGATGAAAGAGTAAGCTCCCAAGTTTCAC
The DNA here is from genome assembly GCF_017311325.1 of Ursus maritimus. Taxonomy (NCBI): domain Eukaryota; kingdom Metazoa; phylum Chordata; class Mammalia; order Carnivora; family Ursidae; genus Ursus; species Ursus maritimus. Next base: position 13,693,028 of record NW_024426663.1, read on the forward strand.
ACTGTGTCCTAGATAAAGTCCAACATCTTCTGCCCGAACTTTAGACTCTTCACTACTTGGCCTAACCTACTTACTCCACTCTATCTCTCACTATGACCCATACCACGTCTTCCCTCCAGCTAGGATGGTGTCCTTCCTGTTTCACAGGCAACTCATCAGGCAGCATGACTCACTGGTTAAGAGTGTGAGGGGGGCTCTGGGCTCAAGAACGTCTGGTGGAATTTCAGCTGACGGTGAATTCATGTGCAACCTCAAATAAGTTACTGCACCTCAGTGTCCTCACCTATGAAATGGGAACAGTAATAATTCTCACCCCATATGGCTTAAGAATAAGTCAGTTAATGTACATGAACTAGTAATAACATTGTTTGGCAAATGGTAAGCAAGGGGCAAACGCTAGTTATTATTACCACCACCATGGCCATCATGCTCCATTCCTTCCCTGGGCCTCTCATCTTGCTCTTCCTACTGCCTACGAAGGCTTTTCCCTGCTCAGGCCCCACCCATCCCTACCCTTGAGGATTTAGCTCAAGATACAACACCTGAATCTGCTTTAGCTCATGTTACTTTCTCAACCCCTAAACATGTTTGTACTTCTCACCTGGACACTTCCTCACCTGCTGTGTTGAGGGTTCCTGCGCTCATTTCTTTTTTTTTTTTTTAATTTTTTTAAAGATTTTTATTTATTTATGTGACAGAGAGACAGCCAGCGAGAGAGGGAACACAGCAGGGGGAGTGGGAGAGGAAGAAACAGGCTCACAGCGGAGGAGCCTGATGTGGGACTCGATCCCAGAACGCCAGGATCACGCCCTGAGCCGAAGGCAGACGCTTTAACGACTGCGCTACCCAGGCGCCCCTCCTGCGCTCATTTCTAAGTACATGTCACTTGTTATCAGTGAAGCTATAAAACGATCATGAGACAGGGGTCATTTCTGCTCCCCACAATGTCTACTACAGTGCTAAGTACATAGTAGCAGAGAGGAGCTAAAAAAAAAAAAAAAAAAATCACTGTTGAGAGGTTCCTGGCCAGCTCAGTCAGAAGAGCTTGCAACTCTTGATCTCGGGTCCTGGGTTCAAGCTTACATATTGGGTGTAGTGATTACTGAAATAAATCATTATTGATTCCAATCTTTGTTTCCATTTTCCAATCATCAATTAAAGTTTCATTTTAACAAAGATATAGGTTTTGTTTCTAAAGACTAACTTGTTTTAGGAAGAGAGTGACCTTGACCAGGAGCAGCGGGAGGGGCAGAAGGAAAGAATCTCAAGCCAACTCCCTGCTGAGCCCAACACAAGACTCAATCTCAGAACCCTGAGATCATGACCTAAGCTAAAATCAAGAGCGGGACTCAACCAACTAGGCTGCCCTGGAGGCCCAAAAATATCGTTTAATACCTCTCTTTTTTAAGCTAGAATTGGGAACATAATTAATACATTAGAATACTTAAGTTTCAATCTTCTGGCTTCTCAGTGGCCCTGACTCCACCAGCAAGCCCATTAAACCTGTTAAGCATCTAGTTTCCCATAAGGGAATACCATGCACCCTACAGCGTTATTATGAGGGTCAAGTTAGATACCAAATATTAGGGCAATTTGGGCAAAACACAAAATAAATATTAAACATTTTCTAAATAAATGATTTTTAACTTTTAAAACCAGTGCTGCTAGATGCACATAAGAAAACCAAATCATCTGTTACTGAATAGATAAGATTATTTTTAATAACAATCTCAAATAATGAAAGAAAGAAAATGATGGATTTTTTATAAAGAAGTTCTTTCGTCACGAACTTATAAGACAGACCTGAACCTGAACTCCACAAGGTCAGGGGCCATGCCTGTCTCAGTTGCTGCACATCCCCAGAGCCTGGCAACAGCAGTTGCCTAACAAGTATTTGTTAAATAAATTATGAATTTGTGCATGAATAAACACAAGAGTATTATCTGATGGCTCAAAACCAATCTTACATAAGTTTTACTCCATCATCAGAAATTTTATTCAAAGCACAAGCCAGAAAACTGGTTAGAAAAACATAATTCAAATATCTAGTCATTTCCATCACTACTATCTTCCAAAGGGAGTTGTACACCTTTAAAAAACACATATATACACACAAAAACAGCCCTAAGCCACTTCCTCTACAACACCTGGAACAAACGATGGCCAGAAGAGGGGCTTTCTGAGGAAAGCACGGACATTCCTCAGAAACACCATTTATGGACCCAGGTTTACATTTTTCTTTCTGTAATGACCCGATTATTCACTTCAGGATGAATATTCAGAGGTTTAAGTCTGTCCATTGTTCGCCATGCTGTCACACCATGACATACATTCTTCCCATGCCTTTAATTATTCAGGGTAATAATGATGTTCTTAAGGAGGACTCCAATACAGTCACCTAACAAAGAACGTGTTTAATTGTGACACAAAACATGATTCCAATGAAACATAAACAATGAATCATCTAGGAATGAAGTGGAGCCATCTCTCTGGGGGGAGAACACACAGATCTACTTTGTTCCAGAAGACCTACTTAAGGCACCCACTTACACCCCAGTGTGTACATAATACGAGATAAGGTTGATTGTGATAGGATCTTAAGTACAACGTGATGTTACAAGACATGAGAAGAGGGAGAAAACTTCTGAGACGTGTGTTTGGAAGATAGTTAGGAAAGGCTTCACAGGAGAGAATAAAACTATTATCTACACAATCTCCCATGTGCCGGAAACGGTGACAGTGACAGGTGCTTTGCATATCTGATTTCAGTGTATCTTCAAAAAATCCTAGGAGGTAACCATTATTGTCTGCATTGTATAAATGAGGAAACTTAGGCTCAGAGAAGTTAAGTAACTTATCTAAGATTTCACAGTTAAGAAGGGCTTGGATTTGAGCACAGACAGGACAGTGATGGCCATGAACTTTGCTGTAACAAGTGGACTCCTCTTTCTCCAAAAATTAAAATACTTGGATTTAAAAAAAAAACGAGATAGAGGCTGAGACGGGACAGTCATTCCAGGTGAGCAAAACAGCTTGAGCAAGCCTTAGAGGTGGGAAGAGATACTCGGTCCTGACTGCAGTAGGCGAAATGAAGTCGAGTACTGCAAAATGAGGCAATCTGAACACTACCTGGGGGAAACGGGGATTCCGTCTCAACTGTACATTCACGAAATATATTAAAAGGGACACTGAGACTTAAGATAAAAATAGAAGTCTCAGCTCTTCTTGCTCTGGGAAGTGGAGAGCACATGAAGTTTTGGCCTCTGATGCAACATGTGGGCAAATCTCAAAATAAACATCCAAACGTTGCCTGGCAACCACGACAATAGCCAAGTCTCATCTGTGAGCTAAATCCACGCCAGAGATTACAGAAGTTTTGGCCACACCCTGTGAGTAACTGATTATAAGCTCTGACACTGGGCCACCCCAAGTGCTCAAAAAAAAAACAAACAAAAAAAATCCACAAAAGACATGAAGTTGAACTTCGGGTATAAGGCAACTTTCACTGCTTTGCACACTCTGGTTTTCCAGGGTTGTTTCTTTCCTGAAATGGTAATTATTTTGTGGGCAAAGGAAAGGACAAGCCACAGAGCCCTGTTCAGTCATTCTAAAGAGTAGAAAGGCAGCTTTTTTTCTGAAGTTGTGTTCATGCTTCTAGGGATCCTGGGCATGAAATCATTCCAACTGTGTCTGACTTTGCCCAAGATAAAGCAGAGAGGTTAGACCGGAAAAAGACAGCCTATTTTCTTCTTCTTATCCTTACCCTAGAAAAGGTTTATCTGCCCAGAATTTTCATGACTGTGAGTCAAGCAATTTCAGCATAATAGAAGATACATAATGAACAGTGAGGAAGACTGACTGCTCTTGGCGAGCTGTGTGACCTTGAGTCTTAACCTCCCTGGAACCCGGTTTCCTCATCGGTAAGCTGTCAGGCTTGAGAATTCTATAGTTCAGCAACTCTGATATTCTATGCTACAATGATGTGGAGCTTATTACATAATGCACCCAATGAGAGATGGTCAAATGGGAAAGAGGGGAGTTTAGCCTCTGGAGTCCCACACACCTAGAGTCTAATTCCAGCTGTGTAACTTCAGCAAGCTGCCCAACTTCTCCAAATGTGAGTTTTCAATTTGTTAAATGTGTATAAAAACAGTGAGGATGAAATGAGGGTATGTTTACAAAGTGCTTGGCTCAGTGCCAGCACATGGTAAATCAATTCAAATCAGTGATTTTCGAAAATTTTATTAATATCAACAGCCTCAAAAGTTTCTCCTTCTTCAGTCTCACCATGGTAGAGCAGTTCTGTGGTGACCCCTGCTTTGAGAAGTTACGTACTGTTATTTACCTTTCTTAAGGAAAAAAGGGTACTATTATTTTACATAATGGAATTTTCTTTGGATTTGATCTATGTTCTAGATCTACATTCTAGATAAAACGGGAACAGGAATCTTGGTAGCAGGAGCACAGATTTTTACAAATCCTAAAAGATTATGCACTCGTTAATGTATATATGGTTACTGATGGCATGATTATTATTAAAAAAATATTCTAAGCTCTGCTGAACAACTGTCTCAGAGCCTTTCAGCTTGGCTTCCATTGGGTTTTCAAACTCATTCCTTCCTGTAGACCTAATGGTGAGAGAACTTGAGAACTTTTATAAATCTTTGTGTTATAAAATCAACTTCCAACCTCAATCTCTACAAGGAGGACAGACTCTAACAGGAAACGAGAGGGAGCTTATGAAGAACTAATCATGTGGGAACTGAGATGGGCCTGTCACACAACATCTAGCTTCCCACTGAAGCACGTTCTTAATAAGAAGCCTTAAATAATAAGAATAACAAAGTTGCCTTGTCCAAGCTGATGGTCAAATAATCAAAATGGAAATGTAACATGAAATCAAATGTCATTCCAGAAACCACATAAGCAAAACAAATTCACACATGTCTGCTGATACCAAGTTTAAGGTTTTCAAATACTAAAGAGGGAGTGGTGTTTAGTGGTGAGTGAGAATGGCTCTGTGGGCAGACACTCGAGTTTGAATTCCAGCTCTGCTACCAGCTGTGTGAACTTGAGCAAATGCCTTAACTGCTCTGTGCCTCAGTTTCCTCGTCTATAAAACAGGAATAATAATAACAGTACCTTTCACTGCATTTTATCCCACTTTCCCCTAGGGAAAAAAATTCAGTGAAATAGAAGAATGGATTTTTTAAAGTAAGCTTCTTTTGAAACTGATGTAAATTGATCATTTGAATTGATGAACATTGCTGCTTATCTAAGTAAAAAGTTCTGTATTTCCTGAATGGCGAGGGACTTCTCAGGGATGTACTATTTAATCTGCAATTTAAAAATTACATATTCAAAAATAGCTAAGTTATCCCTTCTCTGCTGCCTACTTAAACACCTAAAAAAAAACTCTGTCAACAAAACTATCACTTGCTAATTCCAGTGCACAACATTCTGTTTCACACAAGCAGGAAACCTCATCCATCAGAGAATTTCAACCGTATTAAGATATTGAGTATAACAAAAGGGAACATAATATTGATTTCTAGTGTTTTTGAATTTAGATACATATTCATCTCTCAGTTAAACTACCTAGATATAAACTACTGAGTGGAAGATATTATAAGACTAGCCTACTGAAAAGAACATTAGAATCAAATAAAACCCTGCTATCTGTGTGACCCAGGGTAAATTATTTAATCTCTCTGAGCCTTAGTCTTCTCATTTATAAATCTGTCCTCGTACCCTCTTACCTAGTGGCAAAATATGCAAGCAACTCTTTAAAATTTTTTAAAGTTAATTTTTTTTTTAGTAATGTCTATTCCCAATGTGGGGCTCAAACTCATGACCCCAAATCAAGAGTAGTGTGGTCTTCCGACTGAGACAGCCTGGTGCCCCACAAAATTTATCCTCTCAAGAGGATGAAATGAAGCCTTCTGTAAATCACTTAGCACACTAGTTGTCTGATAAATTAATAAATGGTTGGTTTCTTTCTCTTTCCATTTATTTTTAAATATCTAGATCCTGGAGAGCTTCTCCAAATGACATACATACTATTGGACCTAACCCCTCCCCCAGAGCATTCTAGAATTATTTTCAGATTATCAGCACTACCTAGAATGTTCTTTGTTAAGCTTTTATTTTTTTCCTATTGATTGTCTCTCCATTTTGAATAGCAAATGAACCTTCAGTTCACTGGTCTGTAGGAGAATGTGGAGAAGTACATACACAGAGAAGATGTGGTTTATCACTAGTTCAATTGGAAATCAATTGGGGTATTGTGCAAAGATTTTAATTGCAAATATTTGCAAACATCACTGTTTATCACTTTCAGTCTCTGGAAATATTTGAAGAGGTATAAGAATATGACTATCAGAAGGACTAGAGAAGGAAACAATTCTAATGTGTGAGGCTAGAAATCCTGTCTCACCACAAGAACATTATTTGAGAATAATTCAGCACCAATCACTGCAATAATTAAGCAAGGGAAAGCCTCAAACTCAACAGCCAAAAGAAGTTAACCCTTCCTTTTGGATCTCTGAATATTCAGCAAGGGGATACATTGTTTCTTAGTGATACAGATAACTTTATGGCAAAAATCCCATACAATAATTACTTGATTGACTGATTTAAAATTCAAATGTACAGTAAGATATCATATGGATGATCATTTAGTTTTGTAACACTGCTAGGGAAAAACAATCACTAATTTGAACCGTTGAAACTTTATGCAAAATATATAGGTATTTGCAATAATTTAAACATTCTGTACTAAAACTGTGCGTAAGGCAACGTAACTGGCCAAGCTTTAACACCTTAGCTCAGTGATTCCTGGACCAGGAAAAGTCACTCACAGACAGTATGGGGGGAGGAGGGAGATAATGAACACTCGAGAAGCCTGTGAAAGGTAACAGTGGGAGGAAGAGAGAAAAAGGGTGTAGACTGAAAAGGTGTAAGCCTCTCAGGTGATTCTGAAACTCCTTGATATTGAGAGAATCACTGCTTTAGACAGTTTAAAACAAGATGGCTTTACAGTGGTCAGTGAAATACCAACATTTTCTACCACCTATAATCCACTGGCACTTCTTTCCTGGGGACAAACTTAGTCTCTTCATACTTTCATTGGGTTAAAAGGAAGGAGCCAGACTACACAAGATATTAGGATTCAAAAAATTATTTTGCAAAAATACTTTCCAGCCAGCTTTTAGAGGAAGATTTTTGGTGCTGATATTCCCAGCCGAGGTTAATGAAGAGCCTAGATGTTCCCTAAAAAGACAGCCCTGCAATACCTCAAGAATACCTGTCCTCTCCAGTCTGTGTGTTCTAAAACCCAGGGACACTCGATACTTGTGATTACACCTCCCTCACGCTTCTTACACGATAAGGCAAGAGTACACAGTAGACATCACCAACCTCAATATTGCTATCATTTTAGAGGCAGGTATTTTGGACGAAGAGAGAAACCCCTAATGCTACACACATCCAGTTTGCAGCTTGGCTGTAAGTGTATATATATATTTTTTGTTACATAAGGATACAATTTTCAAATGACTACTTGAGTTTTCAGAAAATAAATATTTGTCTATCTTTGTAGACTGGGGCCTAAAATTCAAATGCAATTATTTGCTAGGTGATGTGAATGAGTCTGTCAGGTCAGTATGAAGAGAAGGTAATGTGCTTTGTGACAAAGTAGAACATACATTCCCCATCTAAAGACTTTCAAACATTAAAACACATTGTGCATGTCTAAAAATATAAGTCTGAATTCTGATGGAAGAAGCCCTTTCTATCCCAAGTACAAAGAAATAAATACTGGATTAAATTGTGACATAAAAAATTAAAGACAGAGGGGCGCCTGGGTAGCGCAGTCGTTAAGCGTCTGCCTTCAGCTCAGTGCGTGATCCCAGTGTTCCGGGATCGAGTCCCACATCGGGCTCCTCTGCTGGGAGCCTGCTTCTCCCTCTCCCACTCCCCTGCAGTGTTCCCTCTCTCGCTGGCTGTCTCTCTGTCACATAAATAAATAAAATCTTTAAAAAAAAATTAAAGACAGAGATAAGTAAAGAGATGGTGAATAGAAAAGAGAAGAATCCTGGAAGATAAAAATTTTGGCTACCCGATTCAATTTCCTGCTGTAGACCAAGCCCCCTGATGCATCTCTGTAAATAAAATATTATGAAAAGATGCACGTGTCAAAGCACGCAAGGTACCGTTCCATATCTTAGCGTGAGAATATTTATATTCCAGGATTCTGACAGTGACTAGCTATAGTAATGGAGTTATAGCAAAATATTTTATTTGCCATGCTGGATATAAACGCAATTTTCTATTTTCACGATAAGGAGGAAATATAAAAAGCACATGTAACTGAAAAATGTACAAATAATTCTACTCCCCGCTGTCCCCACTGCTTTCTCTGGCTACCCTCTTAGTACAGGCAATAAAGAAACACTACGTCATAGACTGAGCTCCCGGTTACTACGGAGGAACAGGGATCTCTGCCCCCTCCACTAACAGCTCCGAGCAGAGCAACTCCAGAGGCTCTGAGGTCTGCTCTAGGTCTTCACACTTCTATCACTTATGCAGGGAACCTCAACCCATCGCAGAATCCAGAGAGTTTACAGAATCCAAAGGGTATGCTTGCATACTAAGCCGGCCACAATCTCTTACGGCAATTTTGAGTGAAACAGGATTGGTCTAGGCCCTTGCTTGTGGGTCATGAACATTATCAGTCAGTTAATGAGGAAGCCTCGGTATGATTCAGAAGTCTGATCTCCTGTGGATAGCTAGAAGTTTTAGTAAATTCACTGAGATTTTACCGCACTGCTAAGGTCTTCCTCTGGCCTCTGGCCTATAGGAAGGCTCTGTATAAACCAACTTCCTTCTTAGAATGGTGGTTTAGAATGGTGGTTATCAAACTTGACAGGTGTACAAATTTATCCAGGGATTTCATTAACCATAGATTCCTTGTTGATTCTGATTGGGTAAATCTGAGGGGGAGCCTGGGAAACCTCCATTTTTAAATAAGTATCCCAGGGGAATTTGATGCAAATACTCTCCAGATGGCACATTATGAAACACGGTCTTAGAGAATTCCAAGGGGGTGTAGCACATCCTAGGACAAGGATTGGGTGAGCCCTAGGGCCTGGAATTACCCTCCTGGCCTGCATTCTGAAGACCAATAACCTTCTCTTTAGAGGGCTTTAACAAATCTCTTCAATTAAAGAGGCTTTGCTTAGATGACAGTTACAGTCTTCGTTCCTTAGGAATCCATCAACAACATATCTCTAAGGTATCACTACTTCTTAGGTGGAACTATTTACTTTTCCCCAAATGTGAGCTACCTAATTGGTCGGTCCAGTTTAAATTAAAAAAACCCACAGTCTATGCTCTCCTGTTTACATATTTATCTTTGTATCTGCTTTTTCATTATGCTTCACAATGCTCTCAAACCACATGAATCTGGAATGTATGTCTTAGCACCAATATGTGTCTAACTTTATAAGAGGAACATATTTACTCCTATAGTTTTTCTGATATATTGAATTAATAATCTGCATACTAGGAAAGTACAATGGTTGTCACAAACAATCGCACTTCATGTTTTCTATGTGAACAGCTTTTAAATTAAAAATGTTAGGGGCGCCTGGGTGGCTCAGTCAGTTGAGCATCTGCCTTCGGCTTGGGTCATGATTCTAAGGTCCTGGGACTGAGCCCCTTATCCCAGTGGCAGGCCACCTGCTCAGCAGGGAGCCTGCTTCTCCCTCTCATCTGCTCCTCCACCCCACCCCCATGCTCACTCTCTAAGTGCATAAATAAAATCCTTTAAAAAAAGATGTTAGCTACCCAACGTTTCTTAACAGGGTACTAACTGTTTGGGCTGAGAATTCTTTTTTTTTGAGATTTTATTTATTTACTTGAGAGGGAGCAAGAGTCAGAGTGAGAGAGCACAGAGGGAGAGGGAGAAGCAGACTCCCCGCTGAGGTGGGAGCCCAACCTGGGGCTCGATCCCAGGACCCTGAGATCGCTACCTGAGCCAAAGGCAGATGCCTAACCAACTTAGCCACCCAGGCATCCCTGGGTGGACAATCCTTTTTTTTTTTTTTTTTTAAGATTTTATTTATTTATTCGACAGAGATAGAGACAGCCAGCGAGAGAGGGAACACAAGCAGGGGGAGTGGGAGAGGAAGAAGCAGGCTCCTAGCGGAGGAGCCTGATGTGGGGCTCCATCCCAGAACGCCGGGATCACGCCCTGAGCAGAAGGCAGCCGCTTAACCGCTGTGCCACCCAGGCGCCCCTGGGTGGACAATTCTTAAGTGAGCAGGACTGTCTTGCTCCCAGTGCTAGAGCATCACCAAAAGCACACTCACATATTTTAAGATACCCTTTAATTGGGTGCTACCTCCCCTGGTTAAGAACAAGTAAGCTGGGACGTTATGGGATCGAGCCCCACATCAGGCTCCTCCGCTAGGAGCCTGCTTCTTCCTCTCCCACTCTCCCGGCTTGTGTTCCCTCTCTCGCTGGCTATCTCTGTCGAATAAATAAATAAAATCTTTAAAAAAAAAAAAAAGAACAAGTAAGCTAAGCTATTTTTATGGAAAGCCATAATTGCTCAGACCCATTATTTCCAATTTTTTTTTAAGATTTTATTTATTTGTCAGAGAGAGAGAGTATAGGCAGGGGGAGCAGCAGGCAGAGGGAGAAGCAGGCTCCCTGCTGAGCAGGGAGCCCGATGCGGGACTCGATTCCATAATCCTGGCATCATAACCTGAGCTGAACGCAAATGCTTTAACTGACTGAGCCACCCAGACGTCCCCATTATTTCCAATTTCTAAGGGTACTTTACAACCTCTTTTAAGACATGCTGACTTCTGAGCAAGTCCATACACTTGGACATCAGAGATTTGGGCGGGGGCTGTGTATAATCCTACCGTTAGCAAGGTGATGTTGTTGCCCTGGTGCTCTCCTGCCTACACTACGCAGTAATAATAAATTATTAGAAAGTAACCGTAATACGTTTCAGAACAAGAAGAGATCAGCATAATCTGTATGAGAATAGAGTGGTGATAGTTACTGCTACATTTAGTGAAAACTACTGTATTCTAGACATTAGCTGAGTACTTCACATAATGTGATAATAATGCAGCCATGAGGTTAATACTCTTATTATACCCATTTTACAGATGAAGAAAGTAAGAATTTGACCTCTTAACTACCACTCTGTATTGTTTCTCAGGACATATTTAACAGCTCTCTATAAAATATCTTCCAAAAAATGAGCTTCAGGACATGAAAAGTTATCACATAGTTAAAGTCTCATTTGGTTACATAGTCTCATTTAGCTATGTCACTTCTGTTCTTAGAACGCCAGCTTCTTGCTATATTGTGTGAAGACAGGATCCATATATTTGTATCCCCATAGCATCTACCATGGTTACTTCTGCATAGTAAGTGCTCAATAAATATTTCTTGAATTTAATAATAAAATTGGTTGTCAAATGAAAACACATCAATAGGAATCCTTCTTCTTCAAGCAATTCTGAAAACAATCAAGGAACTAAATTCACCACTAATACTATATAACCAACTCTTCTCATGCACTAGGAATCTGTTCTAAAATCATGTGAACTGAGCCACAGCTAACATTTATACTTGAATGTGTTGCTTCATAAACACTGTTGCGCAGTCTGCAAAGCTCACTTTTTGCTAATAGATACCAAGGGTCTTAGCTGTGCAAACAGGGATTCCCACTCCACCCTGATTGCTATTGGCCCCTTACCCTTTCTCCATTAGTCAGCAGATGCAGCCTTTCCAACTTCAGCATGATTTTGCTAAATGTCACTACTTTAATACTATACTGTCTTCTGGAACCCAGACATCACTCCCTTCCCACCACATTCCCAGCAACAAATATCCTTTTAAATACTGAAAAATCAGTGTGCAAAAGTTGAAGTCCGTGCCCACAAACAAAACATCAGGAAGAGACACTCGGTACTTATACACCACAAAATAGTTTCCCCCTTTGAACAGCAGATGCCACTCCTTACTGACCTCTGCAATGCAGAGGTTTTCACTGGACAAAACACATCATACAGCAGAAAATTTCCAGAGTGGCTGATTGACCATTCTTGTTCCTCTGATGTATAGGTGGGTTCCTAGAAGACTAATCAGAGAACCAAAGGTCTGGCCCCTTAAGGAAGTTTCCTGAACTCTGCCTTATTTTCTCAAGCTGTAAAATAGGAATAACGAATTTGCCTCTTGCCTGTTCCTGAGGAACACGGGGACCCTAACAGTCCAGAAGAGATTGTTAAATCTCTATGAAAACACCTTGCATTCTTGAAACACAGATACAAAGTACCTCTCAGGGATGTTATCTGACCACAGTCTCAGGTTGTGTTCAAGGAAACAGAACCAAAACATGTTACAACATATGCCACACCACACCCACTATGTATCAGGTACATGGAAAGGTTATACAGAGTGAGCTCATTCTCTAAAACGGAGGTCCGTACAGTAGTGAGGGCAGGGCTGGGGGGGG
>NW_024426663.1:13705585-13868026 GCF_017311325.1 Ursus maritimus
TCAGGGAGGGAGAGGTGGACAAGTAACACAACTGAACTCAGAGCCTAACTGGAAAGAAATACGCCTTCGGGGTCAAGAGACAAGTAAGAACTCCGGTCCAAGCCGGGGGGAGCCAGACGCAGGCAGCGAGTCTGGGCCGCGCAGGGCCTGGCGCGAGGGGGGCGGCTCGGGCCGCTCGCCTGGGAAGCGGACGCGGCCTCGGAGGAGAGCGGCCGAAATCAGTACTCACTCTGCGTCCGACTCCCGGGCCCAGAGACTTCAGCTGGGTGTGCAGGCTGTTTGCATTCCTGGCTGGGCTCGGCCCCCGCGGTTTCTGTTTAGAGCCTCAGCCCGCAGTGAGCCACGGGGCGGGGCGGTCCCGGGACGCGACGCACGCTGCTCCCCGCCCCCGTCCCCCGGAGGCGCCGCCCCGGAGCTCCCGGCGGGTCTGCGCAGCCGGGCGTCCGCTCCTGCCCACTCGTCTGGGGCAGGCGTCCGGGAAGCTGGCTAACTCAGGAACGTCGCCTGGGATGCGGGCCACGCGCCGTGCGCGCCGTGCCTGCTGGTGGCAGAGGTCCCCCGCGCCCGCGCTGTCACCCTGTGACTCCGCGGGAATAAGGGAGCCAAGAGGGGCGCTCTTGCAAATATACGCCTCCAAATATCTCTTTTTAAACTATAGAACGAATCAATAATGCCCATCACCAGCGATTCGCAAATACATTTCAAATAGTATAATGGATATTATAAAGAGCAGTTTAATAGAGTCAAAATTCTACTAAAGTACACCACATAATATATTATTGTGATTAAAAATATCAAAACAAATAATAAGAAAAATGGATTTTAAGCCAATGAATAAAATAAGAATTCATAGGTCCATACTGCTATAAATGAACGAATGAATGAATGAAAAGGAAATGCTTTTTGTTCTAGAAGAATGGCAACTAAAACAGAATGAATGATGGTGTTCACAGAAAAGAATTAAGAAATTTTAAAAGAAATATGGAAAGCCAACTTTTCTCAAAGCCACAAATCAGTCACAGTAAAGATTCTGGATGGAGCTTGGGGTGTGTCCAGAGGAGGAGGTGGTGGTCAGTGGGGAACAGAGACCTCAGGCCCAGCTAGTGACAGCTGAGCAATGACTCAGTGCTGTATCTTAAGCAAAACTATCCTTGGGATCATGAGTCTGAGGTGCTAGTTTATTTTTCAGCACATTAAAATATATACATAATTACTAAAATAAAAACACTTGCCTACTCAACACAGAGTCATCCCCCAAACCACATGTGCTATTGTGGGGTGAGGCTGACATTGAATGCCAGAACACACATAGTTTATCCAGCCTCTCACTGATCTTACGGTTGAGAAAACTGGCACCTGAGAGGAGAGATATTTATACCAACACAGGAGGAAAATCACAAAAGAATTTTCTGATGGGTGCTTATTCCTTCGCAAATCTTCTCCCCTGTAGCTGGGAGAAAAGTTGTTTGTGTCCTCTTCTGTTTTAAAGGCCTAATATTGCTGAACAACATATCATGATTCATTTGCCTTCCTGTTCAGTGAGGCAGTTCTCCTGTTTTCCTTTCTGTAGGAGGCATCTGCCAGTTGGCAGCTGGCCACACATTTGAAAACCCTCACTACATATTGATAAATTTCCCACCTAATCAATATGCGCCTTCCCAAAGTAAAATCCAGAGCACTCACAATCCCAGATTCCCTTGTAACAGGGTTGAGGCATGTGACCTATGAGGGTCGACCTGTGAGACTGGAAGTGAGCAATGCGAAGAGACCACGGCCCATCAAGAAATCTGTGTCTGACAAGGTGTATTAGTCTTCAAGATTGGCAGTGGCAGTTTCTGGCATCCGGTCCTCAATGTGTTAGGTACTCAAGCTGTGGTGGCAGCAGCAGACGCTCCCATGGTGTGGCTGGGCCTTGTTCTTAGCTGNAGATTCCTGCTGCTGGAGCCTTCTGGATCTTTCCACGAGCTACCCCTGCCATCCTTAAGAAATTCTACTTGGGTTTGAAACAGACTGGATTCCAGCTGGAACTAGCAGCTTTAACTTTAAATGTATCTTCTTAATACAGCCACATTCCCAATGCAAGTTCCACCTTGGTTTCCTCACCTGAACAGGAGGTGGTTATAATACCTATTGCCTGAGAAGTTGGCCAGCCATATAATCACAGGACTGATTATGGCTCACAACTCTTTTCATACTGGCTTTAATAAAAGCATGAATCATTTCTGCAGCCTCATTAGTCCTCATTATTAATTTATCAAAAATCAAATATTAAGCACTAAACATCTTACAATAATTATTTTGAGGTAGAAGGACCTATGGTTGCTTAAGCACTTTGGGTCTTCCAAGCCCAGAACTGCAAGACAGAAGTAATATTATTCATGCACATAATTACCCATTGCTTACGAATGCTCATAAAACAGTCCGGCAATACAGGGTGACCATTCTGTATCACACATCTATTATGCGTTACTTCAAATTAAATATTTAACTTTTCAGACAGACTGTAAAGTTTTCTTTATAATGGTAAAATTATCATTTATTTTATCTTTTAAGTTCAGCGTGTCAAGAATCAAGAAAACCAAGACTAAATCTCACTGCCAATTATTTCTACTATTTTGTCATGTCATGTGTCAGGGTAATATGATGTTGCCTGCATGTGTTATAATAATTAATTGTATAATACAAGGCTTCAAGTGATCACAAATGTTATTACCCCCAGCTTTTCTAATTGATGCATGGGAATGACTTTTTCTTTAAAGTGATGATGATGTTGGAGCAGCTGGATGGCTCAGTTGATTAAGTGTCCAACTCTTGATTTAGGCTCAGGTCATGATCTCAGGGTCCTGAGATTGAGCCTTGAGTCAGGCTCTGCACTCAGTTACGCTTGAGATTTCCTCTCTCTCCTCTTCTGCTCCTCCCCCCTCTCGTGCTTGCTCTGTCTCTCTCTCTAAAATATATAAATAAATCTTTACAGTGATGATGCTGCTGAGTTAAAGCCCTTTCAATCAGGCATCAAAAGAGGAAA
This sequence comes from Ursus maritimus, assembly GCF_017311325.1. Lineage (NCBI taxonomy): Eukaryota > Metazoa > Chordata > Mammalia > Carnivora > Ursidae > Ursus > Ursus maritimus. Next base: position 13,708,611 of record NW_024426663.1, read on the forward strand.
TCAGCAAGTATAATATATACATACATACATACACATATTTTTTTTCTTCCAATACTCTATAAATGTTAAAGATATGAGAAAGAAAGGAGGGAAGAACAAAGCCCTGGGGAAACTAATGTTTAGGAAACTGATGAAGCAAAGCAAGCCGGGAATCTATAGTGAGAAACTGCAACAGGAGAGAGAATAATGTAGGTAGCAGGAAGATGACCATGTTTTAGAAGCTAAGGAAAGAATGTCAAGTTTGACATTAAATAAACACTAAATATGTGGCTAAAATGTCTCTACCTCCCACTACGTCTCCCCCCTTCAGCTTCCTGAGACAGCAGCGTTTGGGGGAGATGCCAACATTCTTTATAACCTCAGAATGATTAGATGATAACTTTGTGTGTTAAAAAAAAAAAAAAGACAGAAAGGGGATTACTTCTTGTGGCTAACCTCAAGAGAAAACTGGGTGTGATTTTCTACAATGTACTAACCACCACCCTGCCCAAGAGTTTAGATAATTCCAAAATCTGGAAATCACCTGCAGGTGATCCAAAATCTCATAGGGCTGGGGTTTTCTAATGAGCCTCCTCATTTTTAGAGGCATAAGTTAAGCATAAGTTAAATAAAAGTACTTTAAGACAGGACACACTTGAAAAAACTTTTTTAGTTCCAGACAGTCAAACAACAGAGTATGAGGCTAACGAGAGTAGTCATAGCAGAGACACATTTTCCCAGCACCTACTAAATGCCAGGCTCAGGGCTAAGAGTTTTATACATTTTATTTCTATTTTATTTAAGCCTCTCGGCAGATCTGTCAAGAGTAGTCCTATCCCCATTTTACAGATGAGGAAACTGAGGTTCAGTGGGGCTAAGTAAGCTTGCTAGTAATAAGTGGCAGAGAGGCCAGTCGGGTTTGGCTGTGCAGAAGACCTCTTAACCATACTGAGCACTGATGCTGTAGTGTCCCCAAATCTGTTCAACTCTGGCCAGCTCCTTCTCATTTCTCAGCTGGACTTTGGTTTGGGCACCATTTAGGGGCCTGCAGAGCAGCTGGGCCTCCAAGAAGCGCTAAAATATGAACTCTTAACCAAGTAAGGAACCAACCTGAGAAAGTCCGCAGACCTCCATAGGAAAGCCACCAGTTTTAAAGGAAAAATGCTTACTTAAAATAGTTGTATAGACAGTCCTGACGTAAGTTAAGGTTTTTGATGATCTCAGACATAACACTGGAAGACCGCAAGTTGAAATGGGCTGAACATAACTATTTTTAAATGTTGAAAACCACTAGCTAAAATTGTAGTCTTTTGTTTTTGAAATATCTTGTTTCAGTGATTTTTATAAGTTGCAAAGCTCTGAAGTGCTGTGTTACCAAAGAACGCTCAGTTAGAGCTTCTAGAAGTCCAGCAGCATCAAGGACCCTGTATGAACAGGAAACCTGGGTTCAAACCCCACCTCCCTCCTACTGGCTTTGTGATCTTGTCAAGGCTGCTTAACCTCCCTGAGCCCTGGTTTTCTCAGGTATAAAGGAATAATAATTATAACATTGTGAGGAGATTACATAAGATAATTACACTGAGCATTTAGCAGAGAGCCTGGTGGGGCTAATGTGCATGAAGAGAATCTGAATTATTTTCTGACGAGATGAGAGCACTGCATTTCTACTCACAGCATGTGTCAAAGTCCTATATTATTTATAGATATTATGATAATATTTATAGGACACTTATATGCCAAGGAGAATTAAAGCACAAATGGTTTTACTAGGTTTTAAATCATTATTATTATTATTAAGATATTACATTCCTCCCCCCCCCCAAGCATAGAAATGATACTTTGTTCAAAACTTATTGACCTAAGGAATGACTGACCTTGGTGGCCGGGGCTGTTCCACCAGCATGGGTTCTGGAAGGTTGACTGCTCTCAAGGCTTGTTGCTTTTTTCTTAAAAAAAAAAAAAAGAAATTAGTTTCAATGGGGGAAACCGTCCTAACAGTGTAGACAAGGCAAATTTTCATATCATTACAGATATCTTCTCAAGCAAACTTCAGACTAATATACTAGTAAGCCACACAAAAATAAATGTGTTTTCAAATTTTTCATCTCTTTGCCTGAAGACCATATAAGCATTGAAAAGGAAGAGGAAGTTGAATAAATTCCAATTGCTCAATAGTCAGTGATTCTGGAGAACTGCAAAAATCCTCACATGGGCAGCTGCCATTTCCTCCAAGGAGCACTTCCAGAAACATTATCACTTGCTGTGGTGCGGGTGCTTTCCCTCTTACCGTGCTGGAGAAAGTGTGTGTTAGTACAGTCTCTGTGGTGGGTGATTTAGCAGTAAGTATCAAAGCAATTCTACTTCTAAAAATTTATCTTAGGGAAATAAGAAGAGAGAGCAAAAGCCTTTTTTTCTTCAAAGATATTCATCATAGTATTACCACATCAAAAAGCTAAACAAAATATAGGTAATAATAATGAATGTTTACTGACTACTTACCACATGCCAGGCAATGATTCTATTAGAATAATATAATGAGGGGCACCTGGGTGGCTCAGTCGGTTAAGCACCTGCCTTTGACTCAGGTCATGATCCCAGGGTCCTGGGATCAAGCCCCACATCAGGCTCCCTACTCAGTGGGTAGCCTGCTTCTCTCTCTCCCCCTGCTCGTGCTCTCTCTCTCGCTATCTCTGTCTCAAGTAAAAATAAATAAAATCTTTTAAAAAATAAACAAAATTTCTAAAAAAAAATACAATGATACAATATAATAATACAGTAATGATGCTTTAGTAAGAGTATCTATTTAGAGCATTACTGTAAGCACTCTAAGTGTTTTAAAAAAGTAAGATGTGTCATAACTCAATCTTTGTAGGAATCGATACATTGCTGGTACTATTGTTATCCTCATTTTATGGGTGAGGAGGCAGGAATGGGATGAGTACATAACTCGGACATCGTCACGCTGGTAAAAAAATAGGATGTCTGCTTCACTCCCTCTTCTCTTCCCTGTCTGTACTGCCTCCCACAACAGAGGGTTATGTTATGGACATCTACAGGATGAAGTATTACGCAGTTACTAAAAATCCGGTTTAGAAGAACATTTCATTAAATGAAAACATATTATGCATATTTTATATAAAGAAAAATCGGCTTATAAAATAGTACGCACGGTAGGATCACTGAAGTTCACGAGGTTATTTTCTGCACTTAAGAGCGATTTTTAAAAATACTCTTCTTTGTGCTTTTTTGTATTTTCTTATATAACTATACTGTTTCAACTGATAAAGGAACAATAAATGCAGGGCAGAGAAAAGGAAAGGTAACATACACAGCTTCTTTCTTACAAGGCCTTGATGTATACCTCTTACGAAGATCCATATTTCAGAGGGGTAAGCTTACAAACTATAAAGTTTTATAATGTCAGCTGGTGAGATTACGCTCCAACAGCTTAACATATGTGAACAATGTACCATAAGCACTGAATACGGGGGGACAGTACTGCTCATACACAGCGTATTAAAAAGCTGTATGTCAATACGGTAACATTTTTAAAAATATATAATTGAGAGCAACCTGGCTTAATTCTTTAACATTTAGCAAAATCAGTATTTTTTGAAAATGCCTGCCATGGAATCTTGGGCTGAAGGCTTCTTTTCCTTCAGGTTAAATATTGCCTCAGCAAGCAGAAAAGTCAAAATTTAGCTTGCTGTCCTCAGAGTATCATCTTTCCATGTCCAAGCCTGACCCCATTCAGAGCACTTCCGGAAGGTCACCGAAGCAACAGGCTGGACACGTGCTCATGAACTGGGTATCCCAGGAGGCCTCCCAGGCATCTGCAGGAGTCCCAGGCTCCCAGGCATCACCTGCTGACTGAAGTCTCTCCCAAGCACACATGCAGCGCCATCGCCAAGGGAAGAAAAAAGTCTCAGATAAATGGGATAGAAAGAAAAGAGGCTGTGAAAAAGGTAGAATTGTGACTGTGGTACAGGAGAGGGTGAAAGGAGGGGATGGCCTAAATTTAATCCAGATCACAAGTCTCTTTTCAAAATATAAACTATGTTAACAAAGAGCTTCCCACAGCCATAATGTATACATGGATTCAGTGTAAGGGAGTGGACCTAAGAAATAAAGACAAGAACACAGCAGTGGGGTTATTGATTTCAACCTCACTGTGCACTTCAACCTCCTCACTTTCCAGTGGGGAGACGGAAGCCCCGAAAGCTCAGGCCACCGCCCTGTGGGCCACAGCTGCCCTGCACTCCAGCTACTAGCCTTTGGTCTCAGCTACAATCAAGGAAGATTGCGTTCTAATCCTGCCCTCGCGGCAGCTCCTCTCCACTGCGTCAAAGCCCCCATACCAGACCCTGGCTCTTCTGTAAATGAATTCCACTCTAACACCGCAGCTAGGATTTGCCCAAGGGAATTAAAATAACTTTTTTTTTGGCTGAATTATGAAACTATTAAGTTAAAAAAAAATCACTATTTGAACTTAACATACATGCTGATTTTTATTTTACCTTCATAAGAACTCAAGGTTTACTTTTTATTTTAATTCATTACCGCAGTATCTTTTAACTCAAATGAGGATCTCTCAGCTTTCCTATGGGTATGACCTGTCACTCCAAAGCTTGCCTTACCCTCTGACCCTGTATAACCTAGCTTACAAAGGACTAATTTAGTTTAGCTGAAGCAAGAGTAGAATTTGTAAAAATGATCTTTTGTTATCTAATATTTATTAAGCCCTTGTCAGTGTCAGGTTCCTAAAACACAATACAAAAGCTGAGAAATGCACACATATACCAGAGCACGGACTCCTCATTCTCGGGTTAGTAACCAACATTTAATTACAGATGTTTTGGCTGATATGAAAGTCTTGGCCACCTTTGTTCAATTGTGTCTGACTTCATGCATCCTTTCATTCATTCACTCATTGGGCGGGCATTTACTGAACGCTGCCTACGAGCCTGGTACTATTGTAAGCAGTGGAGATGTAATAACCAATGAAACAGAAAAAGCTCCTGCTCTCATAGTGCTTACATTCCAGTAGGAGCACAAAGACTCTAAATAAGTCAACAGAAACAAGATGATTTCAGAGAGTGACGCGTGCTGTAAAGACAACGAACAGGGTGATGTCACAGAGAGTGACTTGCTGGCTGAGGCTTGCCCCAGACGGGGTACACAAAGAAACAACATTTGATTGAGACCCGATGGCACATAATCCAATCATGAAAATAGGGGATGGGGGAGGGAGGCATTCTAGGTGGACAGAGTCCCATGTGCAAAGGCCCTAAGACAGGAATGGGTTTGGCAAGTTAGAGAAACAGAAAAAAGTCAGTGCAGGTGATGCAGGGTGGGCCCGGGCATACACGGCATGACATGAAGCAGGATGCTGGATGGGGATATTTAAGGTGAAGTGATACAGGTGTTGCATGGCCCTAGAGTCAGGTATGTTTGAGATCACTGGTTTCTTCCAGTTTGAGCCTGCTCCCTGATCTTCACTGGTGACCATCTAGCCCTTGTGAGTCCCCCCTTATCTGCAGCTGAATAGTTCTCGAAGTCCTCTGGCTTCGTATCACCTTATGTCAGTCATGCAGGTGTCTCCTTTACCCTCACCCCCCATCCCCTTACCATCAGCACTGGCCCCTGGAAGTCCCACTCTGGCCTGAACAACTGTCCCACCTGGTTAGGTCTGCATCTCCACTAACTAGTGATAGGGCTGGATGTACCCTCAGAAAGAAGAGAATTCAGCCACTCACAGGAAGCAGACACTCTCACCACAAGCTCATTTGGCTATGACTCTGCGTTTGTCCTAACATACAGATAGGCTCTGTTCTCTGAAAAATTAAGACATTAAATGAGGATAGGATGTCAATACTTTAATGACTCAAATTTTGAGTTACATTATTTTTTTTTCATTTCCATACACCCATAGACTAAAGGCCATCAGGAAGATGTTTCCTTGCCAACCAATCATAACCCTTGTAATATTCATGAGCACTTCTTTGTTTAAGTTATGTTTTATAGGAAAGAAACGATCAGGAAGAGACTGCCCCTTACGCCGACCCATTAGGTCCCAGGCCTGGCTGAGTCACTCCCTCCCTGCCGCTGATTGAGCAGGCCACGGGCCTCAGTCCCAACGACTGACAGAGAACGTGTGTGATCTCCCCTGCGGTGCAGAGTGCATCAGGCCGGTTCCGTGGACTATGAATCCACACATCCTTTAAGCAGCCTGTCCAGCCTCCAAAAGTGGTTCAGAGTCGGCCAGCCAAGAGACCCGCAAAAGAGGCAGCACGTGCTTGAGAAGGTCAGTGAATACACAGATTAGATCCCTTCTCTCTGCAGTTGCAGAAAGGAATGAAAACAATGAATTCCATACCTTTTTTATATGTCTGCCATAGTTCATAATACATATTTTTTATTCAATGAGTCAGAACTCAAGTCTTAAAAACTGTTTTCAAAGTATCAATGACGAAGAGCCAAGCAAAGAGTTGCTGTGTCACTATCTCCTAAAATCTCAGGAAACGCCTCATGAGTGATGCCTGATGTCATCCTGAGACTTAGTGACCACAAAGAAAGGTGCTAGGTTCCCTAGAATAAAGGCTCTATCTTTTGATTTGTGTGGCAAGAATCCTGGCTCCACCAAATGCCCGCTGAGACCATTGGCAAATGTATGCACATTTCTAAGCACTATTTTTCTCGTCTGAAAAAAGGAATAACCGTACCCATCCCTGGGACGGAGACCGTGCAGATCAAAGGAGATGAGGAATGGTGTGAGGTCTGTGGGCCATAGGTTGAAAGTCCCTACTCTAGAGGGACCCAAAATTCTTGATCAAGCAGCAATGGAATAGGTTGACCTCCCCAAGTGCAACCCCAATGGGCCTAGTTTTACCTCATTAAGAATCTTAGCGGCTCTTGAGAATTTTCCATATGCTTTTATTATTTATATAGTCACAAAAAATATTTTCTTTCATAGATAGAAAAAAGTGATTTTTTTCTTAGGACTGGCCACGATTCTAATAATGGATACCAGTAAGTTATGTGGGAACAGTTTGATCCTTTTGAGGTTTGCTTTTAAGCTTTGTTAGGTTGGACAAAAGCAGCCTTCAAAGTAGGACTAATTTTTCTTTTTTCAATACAGAGATTATACCCTTCTGAGTACTCTCCCCAGGGACTCTGACTGGTGGGAACACATCATCCTCCCAGGCCTGTGTGAGCTCTGGAGATTACGTGACGGTGTAAATGTGAGGCACCTAGCCCACAGCCAGACCTAGCATGATTACTCACTAAATGCTGGCTAAGGGGGGCCCGGGACTATTTACCCTCATAGTAAAGGAAGGAACTTAAGTTTGTAAGCTGGGCCACATGCTCCTTTCAAGTACAGGCTTGTTTCCCTTTTATATTTATGAAGTTTGTACATAAGGAAATTTGGATTCAAAAGTATAATTTACATCCAAAAAGGAGGAGCGCTCCTACCCTGAACAGCTAAAAAACTCCCAGAGAATAATATGAAACAGTGGTTTTCAGACATGAGATACCAGGCAGCATAGGGTGCTCTCTGACCAGGAAACGAGTGAAGGGAGCCCTAGGACTGCCCCAGCTTACTGCCTGGGAAGTTTCCAGGCGGCATGAACATGAAACTTGGAGGAGGAACCCAAGCAGAAGCCATCAATTTTTATGGGTTGAGGAGGTAGAGCTGGGAGTTCCATAGACCAAAGGGGCTTAAAGGGTTCACAGGGAGAGCGCCAGAAAGAAGAGAGCTGCACGAGAGAGCCCCAGAGGTTTGCATGTGCATGCCTGTGAAGAAACCCCACGTCTGGGTCAAGAACACCCGGAAGGTTGGGGCGCCTGGGTGGCACAGCGGTTAAGCGTCTGCCTTCGGCTCAGGGCGTGATCCCAGCGTTACGGGATCGAGCCCCACATCACGCTCCTCCGCTATGAGCCTGCTTCTTCCTCTCCCACTCCCCCTGCTTGTGTTCCCTCTCTCGCTGGCTGTCTCTATCTCTGTGGAATAAATAAATAAAATCTTTAAAAAAAAAAAAAAAAAAGAACACCCGGAAGGAGCAGAGGTATAACCCCAGAGACCAGGAATACAGTGTGTTCCCAGCAGTCAGAATCATTGATAGAGTGTCTAGAAGGACAAGTTAGCCCTCCTCTAAAGGCTGCTCTGGTCCAGCCAAACCAAGCTTAAAAGCAAACCTTAAAGGATTAAACTATTTCCAGGTAACTTAACTGTGTCCCAGAACATAGCTCAAGAAAACTAACAGTGGCAACAAACAAGCACCCCACAAGATGAAATTCACATCTGTTTGACATCTAATAAAAAATTACAAGGCATGCATAGAAAGCAGAAGCATAAAACTTTATTTTCTACAGGTAGGAAAATATGATGTTCAAAAAGCATAGTATCTTGACTGCAATGCTGGCTGCAGGAATCCATACATGGAGTAAAATGGCATAGAACTTACATACACAGGTTGTTCCAATGTCAATTTCCTAGTTTTGATAATATACTATAATTACATAACATGTAACCAATGGGAAAACTGTATGAAGAATAGAGGGGACCTCTCCATACTATCAATGCAACTTCCTGAGAATCTAATTATTTCAAATTAGGAAGCTTTTGAAAAGTAAGTTAAGGAGACACATGAAAGATATTTTCTTAAAAACGACCCAAACCAAACTTCCAAAGATTAAAAAAAAATGCAATGTCTGAGATGAAAAATACACTGGGATTAAGAACCAATGAAATATTGCAAAAGAAAAGATTAGTGAGCGTGGATGCATCGCAATAGAAACTACCCAAAATGGAACAGCAAGTAAAGACTAGGGGATAGGGAACAGAGGGTCAGTGAGCTGTGGGACAACTTGAAGCAGCTAATATTTGTATAATTGCAGCCTCCAAAGACGAGGAAAGACATGGAGACAAACTAAAATATATGAAGAAATAATGGCCAATGCATTTCCAGATTTGATGAACCCACCAATTCAAGAAGTTCAACAAATCCCAAGTAAGACTGAGGGGTTGGGTATGAATAAAGGGGCAAGTTGGTTTTTAGAAGCCCATTCCCGAGAGACTTCCAGCGATGATGAAATCTACCCGTGTTGCAAGAGCTCCATGTCCTCCCCCAGCTGACACGGCGCCTTCCCTGCCAGGGAGTTGGTCAGAGTTTCTGCAGCCACAAACCCAGTGATTTCTTCACCAAAAGTGCATCGGGCTTTCTGCTCAGCGGGTTGCCTGCTTCTCCCTCTCCCTCTGCCTCTGTCCCCACTCCTGCTCACTCACTCTTTCTCTCTAATAAATAAATAAAATCTTTTTAAAAATGCAGGAAAATGGAGCTGGTCTACTTTTCTATCAAAGTAATAGCAAATATTCCCTGGGGAGCCCTTATGAGAGCAGGCTAGGGGCTTCTCCAGCTTACAATGGTTTGTAAGTAACAGATCAAATATTATACACGACAAAACTTTTGAGCACACAGATACACAAGAACTTTTGCATCAGAAGAGTATTGAAATCCTCAAAGGTTCAATGTGGCTGCTGGCATGCTCAAATCATTTCTCAAGATATTTTTGAAACTATTTGTTGAACTGTTTTCAGAAACTGCAACACATTATTTGATTATCCTTAGATGCAAAACATTTATCCTCTAAATGGAGACTTCACTTTCTGAAACTCCCAAAAGTTAATCAGATTCACATGTGGCAATTATGAGAAGGCTATTGAACTGGATGATACTGATTGATTTTAGTGAAAAAAAAAAAAACATTGAAGAAGAGATGAAATTCTTCTGTGCTCTGAATGTGTAAGTGGAATTAGTTTCAACATTATCTGAACAACAGAAAACATCTTAACTATATAAATTTTCAGGTTACCACTGGATTTCATTTTATTGGTATGAAGCCACCATTTTCTTTCCTTTTTCATACCTCTTGAAAACGGATGCTTCTTAAAATCACTAGAAGAGGAGAGGTGGGTGGGGGGGAGGCGGAATTCAGAGAAAACATCGTGATGAGCACTGAATGATATATAGAAATGTTGAAGCACACTGTACGCCTGGAACTAATAAAACACTGTATGCCAATTATACTTCAATAAAAAGATCAGTATAAGAAAGCTGGGGTCAGAGATGAACTGAAGGTTTTATTTCCTTTCTTAGCATTTTCTAATCAGTGCATTTTTAGATCAGTGGTTTCTTAGACTTGATGAAATGTAGTAGTTTTCAGGATAAAAACTCTCATTAAAATATATGTTTTGACATATTTGTTAACAAATCAGTTCCATTACTTAAAAGTTACCCTATTAAATGACAAGAAGTATTGTGTTTCCACATGAAAACACATGCTAAATTGGAAAATCGTTTCTAGAAAATGACTGTCTTTCAAAAGGGTAGGCAGATTCCCCAACACTAGCAATTATAAAGCTTGACTTTTATCTACAAATGTTCCTTTATACCATGGTTGTAAATAGTGTACAAATAAGAACACGTTCCCTTTACTACCAAAAGAAGTATAAATGTATGCTACCACAAATGCAGCACAATAAATAGGATATGTCAGCCCCTGGGACACACTGATAAATAAGTCTTAATGAATAAATCTTACCATTAACTCATTCCATAGAAATTCACTTATTGAATGAAATGCCTCATGCACAACGGTCTTAAAAGCACACACTACGGTAGCTGCGCTTCACTGAGTTTGGCTATATTCTAATTCGTCAGTACCCATTCATCACCTCCAAGTCAACTCAAGTCTTTCTAGTCCTGCGCGGGCTGCCCTGACAAGCAGCCAAATGCTATCCTTCTGACTCTGAGTCTGCTGTGACTCAGTTTCCCTCCTTGTTGCACTTCATACCCCCCCCCCCCAGAGAGGGGACAGCATTTCATTACATTTCAGATTCCTGGGAATTGTAATGATTTGCTCTTTTTTAATTCTTTTTTTTTTTAATGAAGTATAGTTGACGCACACTGTTACATTAGTTTCAGGTGTACAACATAGTGATTCAACTTCTCTATGTTATGTTAGGTTCACCTCGAATGCAGCTACCATCTGTCACCATACAACACTATTACAGTATCTCTGACTACATTCCCCATAATGTGCCTTTTATTCCTATGGAATGACTTAATCTTACTCCACGAATTTCTTGAATGAAAAAGAAGTTACAACACAACGAAGAAAGACAGAAGGAAGAGTTACACAAATTGGCAACAGTAGTAAGAAGGTTTTTGGTGTTGGTCTTACACCGAATTCTTTTTTTTTTTTAAGATTTTATTTTATTTATTTGACAGAGAGAGAGACAGCCAGCGAGAGAGGGAACACAGGCAAGGGGAGTGGGAGAGGAAGAAGCAGGCTCCCAGAGGAGGAGCCTGATGTGGGGCTCGATCCCAGAACGCTGGGATCACGCCCTGAGGCGAAGGCAGATGCTTAATGACTGAGCCACCCAGGCGTCCCTCCGAATGCTTAAAATAGGTAATTTTATGAATGCTATCAGATACTAGTTAAAAGCACAGACTGTAAACTGAAGCAATTCTGTACTTACTACCAAATAAATACCTGTGTGACTTTGGTATTAAACACCTTATTTAATCAAGCTTTGCCTCAATTTCTGCATCAGGAGAATGGGATTACTGTAAGAGGGGGGTATGTGCGTGTGTAATGGCTTTATTTGCGTTAGCTATTATTATCAAATGCTCTCTAGTTCTCAACTACCTTTACCAATCAACAGAAAAATAGTGCTGCATAATTCTCTTCTCCTCTTGTCAAACTACTTCTCACTAAGATGTTAATAATTAATACATTTATCTCTCCTGGGAACACAGACAATTTAAAAGCAGAGCCTGGGGAAGGCAACGGTTAACTCAAAGGTTAAATAAGCTGCTAGCGGTGAAATTACAGACATCAACAACAAGCCAACTGGGAAAATACTATCAGATGGTACCTCCTAAATCTATCTACTCAATAAGATTGCCCCTTCAGGGATGGGGATGGCGTGTACATCTAAATGTCTTTAAACTGTGTGTCACATTTTGGGGGTATTTTTTGTATTCACATGTGTGTGTACTTCTCAGAGGAAAAGATCAGTTTTCACCAGATTCCAAAGGGACTATGAACTAAAAATAGTTAAGAATCCTTGCCCTCTAAGCTGTCTTACTTAAATCCTTACTGTGTCCATATCTAAGAGATGCACTTCTATTCAAACATGCACACGTGCACATGTGCGCGTGGAAACACACACACACACACACACACACGCAGCAGCAGCAGCCCCAGCCTTGTTCTGGAATTATCTTTTAGAAGTTCCAAAGAAACAAGGCTCACATGTAAAATACTTCTCTCTTTAAGGTCTAAGGTCTCTTCCATTATTCTTTTATTATCTGATGCTGTTTTCTATTCTTTTCCTTCTGACGAAAAAAATAATATTCAGAATAAAGAAAAAAGTAGAAAGAAGGAAATACATATTACTCAAAATCCTGCCAATCAAGACAGCTACTTTCAGTTATTTTTCTATTTTTGTGTAAATACAAAAATATGCACAATATGCTAATAGATTATATAAGTGAAATCATTAAGTCTTTCATCTCTTTTTTAACCTCACATAAACACTTTTCTCAGTCATTAAAAGTTCTTTGAAGCACGGTGTTAAAGATGCCTTGGTTACTATATCTGAGTCATCACTTCACCAATTCATTACCGCCGTATGTGTGTTTCTCTCCTAGTTTGTTATTATTATAAATACAATGACACAGATCATGTGCCATCAAGCACACTCTGATTACGTACTTGAAACAAATTCTAGACTTGGAATTTCTGGGTCAAAAAGGTTTGTTTTTCTTATTTAAGTCTCTCAGTTATTTTCAACTTTAAAATACCATTTATGTTTTTATTAAAGGAAGAGCTTAATTATATGTTTCAAATCTTATAATTTGGAAGTTTTCAAATATTTGAAGAAAATTTATATAAGAAGTCAAAATCAAGCCTCTTAAAAATACGCGCGCACACACACATACACACACACACACACACCTATGCTAATTTACAAGGAAAAAGTCAACAACGCACCACAGCGAAGAATTTCCTCCTTTTAACCACTGGGTGTCCCCTGAACTATATGTTTAGCATTTGACCAGCCATCATACCTAACAAGCATCTCAGGGAGCTTGTGTCCTTATGGCTGGTAGTAAGAACCTTCATTATCTTTTAAATGAATTATTTTAAAATTTAGTAGTCATTCCACTTCCTATTCAGCTTTCATTATTCAGTGAAATAGATGTATGGTTTCAGATTTTACCAAGACTACTCAGTGTTTTAAGAAAACACACAAAAAAGTAACAAAACTATATTCAGTGAAGCAATTTTTATCCCAAGTACTAAATGAAACCAAAACTGAAATGTGAATATGAAACCATTTTAGCCTTCAATTTCCCATAAAAGAGATGTGTTTCTTCAAAATCGTATTTGCAGATTTCAGATTCCAGAGTGATATATTTCTGGAATATACTTAAGTCCAAAAATTCTGCTCCTTGAGCTCCAATTAGACCACTTAGGAATCAGAGGCTTGATTTACAAAAGAGTGAGCCCCGGGAGTGCAAACCCTGATGTGAATAACCAACCAGGAAGTTTGGAGTCCTAATGATTAAGATAAACGTATGTTTAGAATTCACTCCTCAGTTCTTTCCAAATAATGTCTTTCGTATATAATACTATTCAATTAACAAATGAATCCATTTACTCATTAACAATTGGCAAATAATCCAAGAAATCTGTAACACGGGATACATCTTGGCCACACTTACTCTTTTTGTAAAAGTAAACACTGATTTCAACTTCCTTTTTTCCCCCTTTATTGGATGTTCATTACATAAACCCACGTACATTGAAGAGTCATCTGCAGAATCTCCGCTTAGTCAGCACCCTCACAATCCTAACAGCAACAGCTTCGAAGGGGACAAACAAAATCCCAATCCACAATCAAGGGCCTTTCCACAGTCCCTGTAATTGGGCAGTTATCAGCCTAGAACTTTCTTCCAGTCTCCCCAATGATGACACTGCAACATCCAGGTCCCTCTACCCTTTTAATTGCTTCTTCTTTGACTTGTTCACTGATTTCTCCTTCCTACCCCCCCTGCACAGGCATTTATCAACATTTGCTTTTGCTTCCTCTCTTCTCTCTCTCTACATTCTTTTCTTCAGTAATTTCAGCCAAGAATGTTGGCAGTGAGGGTCAGAAAGACAGATAGAATGGGAGCTTGAGCAATTTCAAAGGACATATTTTAAAACTGTTTACAATGAGGAAGACTGAACTAATATGTAGTCTAAAGAGGAGTCATTAAACAAAGAGTAAAAGAAAGAAGGAATAGCTGCACGGAAAAGGTCCTAGGAAAAGAAGGAAAAAATGGGATTAGTACCTGCCTCTCCAATCAGAGGTGCTCACATGATCCACGACTCTGAAACTACACCACTCTTAATGTGCTTCAGAGTCACGTCGTCCCCAGAACATGGCAGAGCAGAGTTGTGCCAAGCGTCAGGGTGGGGATATCATGAGAAGAAGGAAGGAAGGAAGGAAGGAAGGAAGGAAGGAAGGAAGGAAGGAAGGAAGGAAGGAAGGAAGAAAGAAAGAAAGAAAGAAAGAAAGAAAGAAAGAAAGAAAGAAAGAAAGAAAAGGAAGGAAAAAAGGAAGAAAGGAAGGAAGGAAGGAAGGAAAAAAGGAAGAAAAAAAAAAGAAAAGAAAAAAGAGAACAAGAACCAAGAAAGAAATGCTTACGTGTGCCAGGCACTGTGCTAAGCACTCTATAAGAATTACCTCAGTGTTACTCAAAATGTGCTCAGATGACCATTGACATAAGAGCCATCTGAGGTAACTGGTAAAAATAAAACTAAAAGGAAGCAAAAAAGACAACAAAAATCCTGATTCGTTGACCCTACCTTAAATCTGCTAAATCAGAATCTCTGAGGATAGGGCCCAGGAGTTTGAATTTTTCATACTATCTCTAAGTGATTGTTAGGCATGTTAATACCTGAGAACCACTGTGTTATTTCATGTAATGCCCTGGAATATTAGGAATAGAGTTTTTAATAATTTTTTATGATACTAACACATTGCTCTATGCATTTGCTAAGCATTCTGTAATAGTTGATTGAAACATACAAGACTTCATGACATCAACTTTCCATTATGTTTTGTTCTCACTAAGAAACTATTTTTAAAAGGCTATAATGAGCTATTATGCACATCGTTATATGATAAAATGTTGACTTTATGACAAGAATCATACGTTTATCAGTCCTCAGATCAAACAGCTATTTTGCTGTTTCATGGGCATGATTTCAGGTTATTGTCCCCTTTTAATCAGTCATGCCACTATCTTTGAGATGCTAATAAAATCTAAAGAGAAGAATGAAAACAAATACATACTTTAAAACAGTATATTTCAGAAATAATACTTAATCAATCTGTCCATCAGGTTTCCAGGACTTATGATTTACTCTGAGGCCAGTAAATTTAACTTCCATTTAGTTCCTTTGCTATTTTGTTAACATTTGATTCCAATTCCATGTGCCACAGGTACAATCTTTCAGAGACAATTTTGGTGGGACCTAAGGTCTTAGGGAATTAGGCTCATAAATTCAAAGTGTAATAATGAAGGGCAGATTATGACTGTATGGTACAATGTTGATATATTTATATGCTCACTGATGAGGGCAAAGGACTTATTGGTTTTTTTTTTAGACTTTCCCTATCCAATAATATAACAATTTGTATATCACAGATACTTGATTTAAAAGCACATTATTTTCATAATCTTTATTAAAGCTATATCCTTCACTTCTGATAAAAGAATTCATTGAACGATGATGCATAAAGTCTCTACTTTTCTAGTTATTGGCATATGTTTCTGGGTTTTACACATAGTTTTGTGTTTTGTTTTGTTTTGTTTTAAACAAAACAGCTACTGAGCTTAATGAACTACCAAACTTCCTTATTTTTTTTAAAATGGGGAAGGTTCTACAATATATAATCAACAAAAGAATTTGCATCCTGTCCGATCCCATGGTTAGAAATCAACAAGGGCTGACTTTTATTGCCGTGAGAGCTAAACCAAAATAAGAACAGTAATCAAATAAGACATTTCAGGAAAAAATTAATAAGAGAAACAGATATATAGGCATATCCGGGCAATTTTTTAAATTGTAAGAACAGGAACAAAATTGTATATGCGCCAAGGCAGGAAAAACAGGGTTTATAAAAATAAAACTAGGCTTCCCCAGACACTTCCTTTATAACTCTACAGCCAGAAAAATCATGGAGCAACAGGTATGGAATTTTGAGGGAACAGAACTGCGAGCCAAGGATGTTGTACAATTCTGTATTTATTTCTTGTGTGAAGTCAGCACCAAAGCATGCTTAGATCCACATAGACTCAGAAAATCACCATTCATGCTCCCTCCCTGAAAAAATTATGTTAAAAAATATTCCAGTCAATGAAGAAATGAATCAAAATTTAGAATTCAAGGGAAAGAAAAAAAAAGAAAATGAGGAAACTGCAGTGCAAAAGAACTTCTGGCACCTCCCTTGGTTAAACCTACCCCATCAACCATGCAGTTGGATTCTGGGCTGGCTCCTGGTATGGGTGTCCAGGGGAGCCGGGTAGGACTGCCCTGAGGCACATCTTTGGCTTTACCTCTTTCTGCACTATGAGACGTGAGCTTACACGGTCACCATCAACTACCCACAATTAATATGGACTCTGTTGTCATGACCCATAATCCCTTAAAACGATGTATGCTGTACTACTCTTCCAGAATTTTCTAAGAACAGCTATACCACTTGCTCGTGGGAACACTGTCCCAGAAGACTTTTTGAAGAAGTATGTGTTTCTCCCTCAAAAACACAGCAACAAAATCAAAACCAGATTAAATGCCATACTAAATGCCAAGACACCTGAATAATGATTTTCTTAAGTTATCCACAATGATGACTCTTTTTAGCTGGAAAAGATTGATCTTTCACAAAGCACACCATTTATTATTTTCTAGGCCTTCCTAATGATATTTCTTTGTTATCTCAGCTTAACCATAATATATACAGAGAAAAAAGACTTAGGGAAATACACCATGACGGAAGTAGTGGCTATCTCTGTAGGTGCTAGAACCCTAGATGATGGTATTTTTTTCTTTAAAGTCTTCAATATTTTCTTTAGTGATTATGTTTTAGCCGTATAAAAAGTTGCTAATGTCAGGGGCTCCTGGGTGGCTCAGTCACTTAAGCTCTGGATTCTTCATTTTGGCTCAGGTCATGATCTCAGGGTCATGAGATGGAGCACTGCATTGGGCTCTGCACTTGACATGGGGTCTGCTTAAGATTCTGTCTCTCCCTCTACCTCTGTCCCTCCCCACTGTTCTCTCTCTCTCTCTCGCCAAAAAAAAAAAAAAAAAAAAATTTGCTAAAATCAGTACATACATTGTATTATCACATTAAGAATACACACAAAATTTTATACCGATAGTTATAACTAAGTGGTAGATTAGGTAATACTGTTTTTCATAAATACATATTGCTTTTATGATTTAAAAAAAAAAAGACTAATTGCAGAGCACCTGCGTGGCTCAGTCGGTGAAGCCTCTGACTCTTGGTTTCTGCTCAGGTCATGATTCATGGGTCCTGGGATCAAGCCTTGAGTTGTACTCTACGCTGAGCAGGGAGTATGCTTGGAGATTCTCTCCCTCTGCCCCTCCCCCTGCTCATATTCTCCCTCTACGTCTCTCTCAAATAAATAAATAAATCTTTAAAAAAATAAAAAATAGAAAAGACAAATTTCATTAAGAGAAAAAGTGTAAAAAATGTTGGAGTCATTCAATATTTCATGCATCTTAGAAGGAGGAAAGGCAAATACTGAAGAAAAGAATGCCACCAATGCTATTATTCATGGTAAAGAAAATCTGCCCCATATCTTTTCCTCTAAGGTGCAATTTCTGTTCTGTTGTATTTATAGCTCCCTTTCTGTGCCCCTGAAAATATATCTATTATTAAATTTGAGTTCTTATAATTGGCTCTATAAGACTATGCCTATCTTATGCTTTAAATTCCATTCCTCAGGGCTTCACTGAAATATGCTGCCAAAATGCTCACCCTCCCCCAGTGAGGCCAGATGTGTTAGTCAAATACTTTAAATAGATTTGACTGCAGGTTTGGAAAGGATTCTCTGTTCCAGTGTCTTTAAAGGGGCTGGTGTTAAATGTTTTCATTTTTCTTTTTCCTGCTCTAGTCCTTGTATCTTTGGCTTGTTAGTCAATGCAACTTTTCGTTTTATAATTCCTCTACATCTGAGAAGGACTTAGCGCATTCACAATAACTAGTACAAACAAGTAAGCGAATTCGTTCTCCTAGACACTTACTGTAGTCACTCCTCAAGCATTTGTATTGCAAATGCAACACGACAAATGATAATTTGGTTACAAGATTCCGTTAAAATTGCTGCCAACTTCTTAGGACCCTTAGTGGCTGTATAGGGGTCAAATACCAACCAAGTAAGAACTATTTACGATCGCTGGAGACAAAGAGCTCTAACCTTCACCCAGAGCATTCATCCCCAGGTGTGTTTACATACAACAATATAACAGTGGTTCTTACCTCACCCTAATCATTTTTTCTCCTGGTTATATCTTCCTGAAGTCCTTCTACGTACCCTTTCTCTTGCACTTCCAAATAAAAATGCAGCAGAATAATAAAGTGAGAAAGAAAAAAAAAAATGCCAAGAAGTACCCCTGAGCCTAGAAAGCCCATTTTCAAATGGACTTTGTTTCAAAGGCCTGGGTTTGTCTGTGGAAGGCAAACCCACATGTTTGCACACACTTAGGGATGTGTTATTTAACCTTTGGAAGCATATACTAGTCTGCAAATGGATTACCTAAAACCCAAATGAAGCTTCTGAATCTCATTGCTGGTTCAAAAGAGCAGTAGGTAATGAAATATTTGGGAGAAAGAATAGTTTCAGGAAATCTTCCCGTGGTGATTTTGAGAAGGAGAGAGGATGGTCACCAATGGCGGATGGTAGGCAGGGCAGATGACAAATCTAAATCACACACGGTTTATAACTGTGCGCACAAAGGCCAAAACAACACCTAATGCAAGATGGTTTCCTTGAATTCTCTCCAGAGCCACAGGATCTCACCAAGAACTAATTTGTATGTGACATAAAGAATGAGAGAGTCCCCGGAGACAGACCGTACTGAAAATATACCTTGACTAGCAAGTCATCCCACACACAGGCCTGTCTGCCTTATCAGATGGACATGGACAGAATTTGGGGAGATGATAAACAATCTTCACTCTCTGCCTCTATGAATCTCTACGGTGATTTACGCCGCAGGAGCGGGGAAAGCCTCTGCCCCCTTCACTTCCGCTGGCTGAGACAGAGCAAAACAGACTCCTGTGTCCAGGCTCAGCACAAGACAAGAGTTTGGGAATCTGAACTTCTCCCAAGCGTTATGAAACAAAACCAGAATTCCTTGAATGGCTGACAAAGAGAAGAAAAATTCCTTCTTCTTTTCCTTGAGGTAGAAGTTCAGCCTTTGGTTGCAAACTTAAAGTGCAGGCTGCCTCGACTCACACAGAAATCTCAAATTATCCCCCGGCTGCATTTGTAACAGAGCTCCTTACGAGTTTTCTCAGGCCCCTTATAAATATGGAAATAAGGTACTTTAGAGCCTAGATATTATGAAAAAAACAACAAAAACCTAACACAGTTGTTGCCTAAACCAACAAGGCCTGTATGTTCAGAATGTAACATTTAAGCTTTCGAGTAATAACATAATTAGTGATACATGAACTAACCTACTAGTCACTTGACCACATTAGAAAAGATTTCTTTTTGTGTAAATAGTTTAATCTCAATTAATATTAATAGAGAATAACATCCAAAATCATTATTCTGAGGTCTGAAGAATAAAGAAACACTATAGTTTTCAATTGGTAAATTATTTGATAGATAACTTATCTGGGAATATATGTAAAAGGTAGGGTAGATAAGGAACTGAATGACATTCTATAGATTTCCATGGTAGTAAAAGGGGGAAAATGTGGTTTTTCATATGGGAATTTACTTTTTAATAATTTAACCAAGAAACAGGATAATATCTTAATAAATGTTTACTCTTACTTTCTAGTTAAAATAATTTAACCAAGAAACAGGATAAAATCTTAATAAATATTTACTCTTACTTTCTAATTTTAAAGAAACATCTGCCTTCCATGGGTACAAAAAATTCATTACAAATTTGCTTGTCAGGAAATAAGCTATTGCAGGGGCACCTGGGTGGCACAGCGGTTAAGCGTCTGCCTTCAGCTCAGGGCGTGATCCTGGCGTTCTGGGATCGAGCCCCACATCAGGCTCCTCCTCTATGAGCCTGCTTCTTCCTCTCCCACTCCCCCTGCTTGTGTTCCCTCTCTCGCTGGCTGTCTCTATCTCTGTCAAATAAATAAATAAAATCTTTAAAAAAAAAAAAAAAAAGAAAGAAGCTATTGCAAACAACACTTTGGCAGAACATCGAAGTTGTCTGACACAATTTGAGCGTGCTATGGCAAGAAACTCTCACCTATTCTGGTGCTCTCCTCCATGAGACCAACTGTTATATAGACTTAAACAGTATAAGATAAATAAATAAACACAATAAAAATTAATAATTAAAAAGGAAAGACTCTAAATGATATTCTCATGGGTACTGGTAATGAAAACGACAGTAGAAAGTTCCGCGAACCGTAGTGCAGAATCTATAGAAGGTTCTAGCTATAACAGCCTCCTCACACACTGAATATATCGAGATATATTAAATATTCCAAAACTGCAGAAAGAAGAGGAGCAAAATACCCAAAAACATTTTGATAACACAGAGAAAAACATAATGATCATTTTAAGCTTTCTAGCTTTCCACGCACCTTCCAGGAACCTCGCTGCTTTACAAGTTGGAAATGACCATGACAATTTCTATCGAATGAAGATGAACATATCTATCGGGATTTAAAATGTAAAAGCAGCAGAAGGGAGGCAAGTCCAGTACCCTTCGGAAGGACAGCACATTCGCAGGACCCTTCCGTGGAGAAGTCGGCCAGTGTTGACAAGGCACATAATGGTGTGCCATTCGGTGGAAGAAGAAATTCAGTGTCAAAGAAAACTCATCTCCCACTGGAAAAGTTTGGTTTTACTCCTGTTTCCACAGAACTGATCCAAATCAAAATAGTCTTTCTCTCTTCCTTTTTTTCTGAACCTGAATAATGGGTTCTTCCAGGCCATCACTGTCTTTCTTCCTCGTGTACTCTCATGAACAAAGATGTCCTTTACCACTACGGCATTTGGTTTCTCCCCCTAAATCTGCCATGTTCACCAATATTTAAGGTTCAGCAAGTCCTACAGGGAAAACACCCTCGATAACTTGCTTCTGTTCCTAAATTGAAACTATTTCTAAAGGTTCTGTCCCCAGCAACCCTTTATTTTTTATTAATTTTTAATGATTTCCACTTATATTCTTTTTTTTTTTTTAAGATTTTATTTATTTATTTGACAGAGAGAGAGACAGCCAGGGAGAGAGGGAACACAAGCAGGGGGAGTGGGAGAGGAAGAAGCAGGCTCTCGGCGGAGGAGCCTGACGTGGGGCTTGATCCCAGAGCTCTGGGATCACGCCCTGAGCCAAAGGCAGACGCTTAACGACTGCGCCACCCAGGCGCCCCTCCACTTGTATTCTTGAATCAAATCTTAGTTAAGACTAAATCTGCCAATATTCCAGTAGGAGCTCTTTGCAACCTCATTATCTGTTTCAAGATAGAATTCACAATTAAAAGCAAGAGAAAAGGAAAGCCCAGTATTGTGGGAATTACCTCATCTGATCCTTTCTTTTCTCCTGACTTGGAAGGCGATCCACTGGTTTTTTCACTGACATGCTATAAAAATATAAAAAGAAAAGAAAGAAAGATAATGTTTAAAAGAAGGAGGTAATACAAGATAACATAATAGTGACTTTAATCCCGAAGGGCTAAATATGTAGCCTGTAAAAACAAGGACCCCTTTAATCTTCCTTCTGAAAATGCTGATAATTCTACACTGACATAGGTGGCTTTCAAAAATCAAGAGAAGCTACAGACATTCATTTGGGATGTAGAAAGTCAGTCTATAATTAACCAGACACAGATCTGATGGTGATTCCAAGGCGGCATCTCGTCTCCTACAAAATGCCTCACACAGTTTTAAAGCCTAAATTGCCAGTGTGGGAGACATGTTGTTCCTCACGGAGTTGTGACGTCTAAGGACCATGTGGAGCCTAAAGCCATACTTAAGCCTCAGTTCAGCATGGGCTTTAGGGAGGACCACAGCTTCCAAGGCTGCCATCACTTGGGAATGGCTCTTGGGAATTCCTCAGAGTTCTTCCCCAGTTATCTTCCAGGAAGACAAACCCTGCAGGGGGAAGACCATACCCACAACTTCTATTTATTATGGCTTTAGGATTTCACTATGTCCAGAAACAGAATTATTTTTCTTACCAGGACAGTGGGAATGAACGCAAGTATTTTTATGTGGTGCATAAAACCTTCAAGTAGCCTACATGCTCGTCTGTCTTGATGATAAGATAAAATAGGCCATAAAGTTGATTGACTTTTTTTGAGAGATTAAAAAAAGAAAGATTATGTTCCCAATAAGGGTTACAAAGAATTGTTTCATTTCTTGCCCATTGCGGGATTTGAGAGAAAGTGGGAAAAAATAACCTAAATATAAGGAAATAAAAGCTCACCGTTGGGTTCAATCTCGATTATCTTCAGTTAAACCAAAATATAAAACTGTAAACATTCCCTAAAGCAAATCATAACCTTGATATGTAAGTCAAAGAAATTATTTGAATTAAGAAAAGTGGTAGTAACCGTAATATTAATAATATCATTCTTTACTATTATTTATTATTATTATTATTATTATTATTTACTTTCAGACATCTTATTTGATACAAAAAAAGAGGTTCACGTCATTTTTAGGGATGAAAAAGCGAAGAATAAGAAGAATTCAGTGGTCTTTCATAAAGACACATACCTAGTAAACGGGAAAAGTTTGCATAGCAGGTTTTCTGACTTACAATACATTGTTTGTCACTATACCATGCTAAATAGAAAAAGGCAATGTTTTCTTTAGTCATATCAACATATATTTGAATTAAAACAAGAATCCAAGAAATATTAGACACATGGATGAAACCTTGCATTTAGAGTTCTCTGTATGAAAAACTAGGAGGGAATCACTTTCATGCGTGGGAAGTTCTTCCCAAAATATAACACTGTCACAGATCAGTGAGTGGAATCCACTCACTGAAAAGCAGCCAGGCTTCAAGAGCTGGTGAATGAAGCCCTCTACAGGGCCTGTTCCAACTTGATGTCCTAGTCTAGCATTTGTCCACAGTTGAGGGCAATCAGTATTGAGTAGTTAATGAACCTGGAAAAAAAATATCTAAAAGCCCACATATAGATCAGTGCTAGATGGTGAGAGATAAGTTTTAGAAGATTCCTGAAGGCCAGACTAGGAGGAAGAATCATGCACCATTTGCAGATAGAATTTAAGAGGGATAGGGGCGCCTGGGTAGCGCAGTGGTTAAGCATCTGCCTTCGGCTCAGGGCGTGATCCCAGCGTTCTGGGTTCAAGCCCCACATCAGGCTCCTCCGCTAGGAGCCTGCTTCTTCCTCTCCCACTCCCCCTGCTGTGTTCCCTCTGTCGCTGGCTGTCTCTCTCTGTCAAATAAATAAATAAATTCTTTAAAAAAAAAAAAAAAAAAAGAATTTAAGAGGGATAGATCCACAGTGACAAATTTACCTAATCTGTCTCCTTGCAGAATTGGTGGATTTAGAAGCCTATCACACTCATTATTATCTCCAAATTCCTATCTTTCTCAGACAGATACTAACAACAAAAAAATGCACTGTTTTACTGAGGCTGTCGAGTGCCTCCTTTACTCCCGAGTGGGTATTAGTATTCCACTTTGCAAATGAAAAAGCTTAAAGAGGCACTTGCTCTTGTCTGGTAGAAGGTTCCCTGCTCTCCACAAGGTCCCCCTCTGCTTCCTGCTCATGGGGCAAATATATATTATGACGCGCTGCCCCGCAGTAAATGTGCAGACAGCCCTTTCTCCCTAAAATTTAAGTATATACATGTTTTTCTTTAAAAATTGTTAAAAGGGGCCCCTGTCAGGCTCAGTCTGTAGGGCATGCAGCTATTGATCTCTGGGTCATGAGTTCAAGTCCCACATTGGGCAAAGAGCTTACTTTAAAAAATGCAAAAAAGTAAGCAAATAAAAATAAAAGTTTTTAAAAAGTCATTTCCTGAGGGTGTTCCAAAATTTCAGTCCTCCAGATTAGCCAATACCATCGGTTATTTGTTTCCACTTAAATGCTCAAAATCCCTCAAATTACGTAGGTTCTATATAGTTTGGGAGAGATATATATGGTAAATACTTTTTAAAATGTTTGGTTATAATGACAGCTTAGAAAAATTACGTACCATAAGAATTGTATTTAATGATTTCAAAAGAAAGATTTGCTCTCAATAGAAAGCTTTTTTACAACATAAAGAAGTATAATGACATACAAAACACAATCAAATGAGAACATTTTTTAGAAACCTTATGGATTATATTTTCCCAGGTTTTTTTTAATTCAGCCTCTTTTTTTTTTTTTTTTTTTTAAGTAGGCTCCACACCCCAACACGGGGCTTGAACTGATGACCCTGAGATCAAGACCTGAGCTGAGACCTCAAGCCAGACATCTAACCAACTAAGACACCCAGGGGCCCCAACACACCTTTTCATTATAAAATTTTTCTAATACCCAGAAAAGTTAAAAGAATAATACGAGCACTGATATTCTTACCACTTAGATCCAATAACTATTAAGATTGTTGCTACATTTTGCTGTATTTGCATATATTATAGATAGATCTATCTCTCTACCTGTAGTTGGATATGTACCTACATTTGGAAGTAAATTGTAGGTATCCTAAAACTTTACCCCTAAACATTGCAACTGAACATCTCCTTAAATTGAAGAATTTTCTCCAAGTAACTTCAATATCACCATCACTCTAAGAGAATTAACAAGAATTACCTAACACCATTCAATTTCTAGTAAATAGCAACATTAATGCATGAACCATTGCCCTGACCATTTCTTGGGACTTATTCAATATTCAGTAATCTATTAACAATGTAAAATCAGTTATATCTTTTCACTGAGAGATATTCAAAGTGCCTGATTTTTTAATTTATTTTTTAACATTTGTTATTATCTTTTTTAAATTTGAGTATAATTAACACTCAAAGTGCCTCATTATTTAATTCATAGCATAATTAAGCACTTTCTGCGTGACTGAGCTGATGCAATGAAATATTTGGGAATGATTTACGTCAGATTGGATCCAACTTAGGAAACCTGCCGCAAGCCTAAGAAGAAAAGAGAGAAAATTTTGTCCACAACAGCGGGCAGTGGGTGGGGTGGGGTGAGAGAGGTGAGAGAAGCATGGAGAAGGAAAGCACTGATAGGTCCGGAAAGAGAACCAAACCACAAAACTGATAAATCCATGGAGGACTTTTCTAGATGAGGGAAAGGAAACAAATATGTTCCAAGCATCTACTTACTCTGTGCTAGCCCAGGGCTAACCATTTCCCCTAAGCGATCCCCACAGCAACTCCAGTGTCACCTCATTTGATGGATAAAGAAATCAAGGCTCTGAAAGGTGAGGTCCTCCTCCGTCACACCACGTATCCGGATTATATTCTATGAGCCAGAGACTGGGCTACTCTGGATCTAGGGAAGAGCTAGCAGAGATCTTGGGATTCACATCAAGAAAGACTCAATCCAATGCTCTAAAATGAAAACAACAAACCAAAACAGAACCTTCCAATTCTGAAACTGGTTTGCTTTATAAAATCAAACAGTCCTGTTTGCAAAATCAGTCCTGTATTCATAGCTGGAAGCCCAGCTCAGGAAGGACAGGAAGCTAACCCTAATACAGGAGAAACCGCATGGGGAGAATAAGGCTACAGAAAGCAGTCGACGCATGGAGTTAAGATGAAAGAGGTGGTTTGTGTGGCAGGAGTTCAGAAGCAGGGAAAAAGCAGATAAGGGACTTCGCCCCATCTTCCTTCAAAAAGGAATAATTTTCTGAACCCCGTGGATCACTGTGTATTTGGCAAGTATAGCTGTCCTCTGTTCTCATTGGAGGAGAAAGCTTTTTATAGGCTTAAAATCTTCTGCCACAGCAAACCCATCAACCTGTCAGGAAATCAACAAGAGCCAAGAGCAGTAAGGCCGGTAGCCTCTGCTCTCCGCCAGCCAAGGACCTGGGCTAGTAAGCATCTGGGCACCCTCCCCACCGCTACCCACATACCCTCTGACAGACACACACACAAGGGCATAGGTAACACAGAAGAAAATAAAAGCAAACTTCTACACATATATAAAAGAAGAAGGAAGACAGAAAAAAACTGAGTAGCTACAAGCGCAAGCCCAGCTGAAAGAGTGCAAATGCTGGGTGCTTCTGAAATGCCTTTGCTTCTTAAAAAAAAAAAAAAAAAAAAAAAAAAAAGAAAAAAAAAATCAGAGTTTTGTTATAGGGGTGACAAAAACATTCTAAAATTAAATAGAAGTGATGCTTGCACCACTCTGTGAATATACTAAAAAATATTGAATTGAATTGTGTTTTGATGAGTGAATTCAGTTTGTGAATTATATTTGAATAAAATTGTTCTAAAAACCAGTAAAGGTTATTCGAAAACAACTCAAAAATTTTTCTTCTTCAACTTGGAGGCAAGGCCACAGAGATCAATATTTGCATGAAGCAATAAGAGGTTATCTTGGTGCCCTCTGGACTTTCCTCGTACACAGAGCTCAGCTCTGTCACTACATACCACTGCATATGGTAAGAAAAGCTCATTTCAGGGCCCTTCTAAAGGTCAGAGAGCTCTAATTTAGCAGTGGGTCCCATCCTTCAGTGTAGGTCACAAGCACCTGGGACACGTGGGAACACTCATGCCAGAGTGCAGGAAAGACAACTGGTTTTGAGAGATTTGTGGGCACCATGACAGGAAGCAGAGGGCTCTGCTCTTCAAATCACCCCACTGAGTTGGCACCCACGGGGAGATTCCCCTGGTCAGGCAGGCTGGGGCGGCTCTGGGGCTCCTGGGTAAACTCCGATTGCTCAAGGAAGGAGCACGGTGCCCTGTGTTCACACCAGCATTTCCTGACTAATTCTGAGCCCTGCCCTATTTATGGCATGTCGTATCTTCCTATCTGCTCGTTAGTCTCAATTTTCTTAGTTTCTTTAGCAAACAAACTTTATTTTATACTCTCTTGCTTACTGATTCCTTCATAAATGTCTATTTTGCCTTCCCAACCAGATGGTAAACTATATTCTTATTTTTCTGGTCCTGTGGTAGGGGTGTGACAAATACTTCCTGACTGAATGACTCTTATTTCCGTAAACCTCTAAACACTGCCTGAGAAGTACTTTTGCTCCATTCAGGTCAGTAAACTAGATAAAAGAGAAAGAAGCAAAAAAAAAAAAAAAAAAAAAAAAAAAAAAAGCTTGGAAAATTAAAGGACAACATGTAAATTAATAATTCCTGCAAAATCCCATAAAATCTATTCTTGTATATATTCTGCTTGCTAAAACAGTAATGTTCAGCAAACAAACAGAAGGACCAAGATGTAAAACTGGGTTTGCTTTAAAACCATCTCCCTGGAGCTGCTCTGGGCCTCTCTGCCCTCAGGTGAATTCCTTGCCCACCCGGGGCCCCTGCTCCCCCTGCTCCCTGGACCTGGGATATTTGGGATGGGTGGTCTTGGGCTTGGGAGGCAGTGACAGGGGACTGGAGGAGGTGAGTGGGTAGTCTTCCCCCTCCTTTCTGCCTCTGGGAGGCTCTGTAGTAGTGTCTCCTGCAGGATGGGCCAGCCACAGTTGGGAGTTTCCACAGGACGATCCAGCTCCCTGCTAGTCCTTCCTGCATAGAAATGATAGCAGCTTCCTGAAATTTCTAATCCCTGGTTGCCTCCCCAGTTGGCTTCCCATCCTCTTCTGTTACCTGGGTAACCAATTCCCTGCATTCCATTCTCTGACAACTCAGATGGGACAGAAAAAGCTTGGATGTGAAAGGCTATGTGACCTTCGGCAAATAATTTAACCTGTTTTCTACTTGTAAAACGAAGCTAATAGTACATAGCCCAGGGGCTGACATATTTCTGAAAGGAGCTGATGTTAATGAGGAGCCTGGCCCACTGCCTAGTTCATTTTAAGAATACAATAAAAGTTATTCCACTCCCTTGTTTTTCTCTGGCATCAACTGGATTGTGCTGAATTATGAAACAGTAAAATGCATAAGAGACGTAAGTAAAGGTTTAAAGGTTTCATTTTCTAATGCTATAAATGTTAGAGCAGAGAATTCAGTTTCTTACTTTTCATAAGTACAAAGCAACCAGGTTCATCCGATAAATTTGTGTTTAGCACTTTGTCTCTTATGGTTGTATATTATATTTGTCTCACATTTCCATATTACATCTAAGGAAACAAAGTACACAGCGAATAAAGAACTCCTTTTCCAAACAATCTAACCAAGCTGGTCACAGGCATGACCCTTAAATGTGTAATTCCCCATGTTTCAAAATACTTTCGGGGGCACTCCTGGGTGGCTCAGTCGATTAAGCCTCCAACTCTTGATTTCAACTCAGGTTATGATTGATCTCAGGGTCTTGAGAGCCAGCCCTGCGTGGGGCTCCGAGCTGGATGTGGAGCCTGCTTATGATTCTCGCTCTTGGGGCGCCTGGGTGCTCAGTCATTAAGCGTCTGCCTTCGGCTCAGGGCGTGATCCCAGAGTCCTGGGATTGAGCCCCACATCAGGCTCCTCCACTGGGAGCCTGCTTCTTCCTCTCCCACTCCCCCTGCTTGTGTTCCCTCTCTCGCTGGCTGTCTCTCTCTGTGTCAAATAAATAAATAAAATCTTAAAAAAAAAAAAAAGATTCTCTTATCTTGTTCTGCCCCTCTGCCCCCAGCGCCCATCCTCCCCCTCCCCCTCTCACGTACTCACGCTAGCTCTCATGCATGCTTTCTCTTTGTAAAAAAAATAATAAAATAAATAACATAACATAACTAAAATAAAATAAAATACTTTGGGAGGGGAGATGTGAGTGTGTGTGTGTATGTGTGTGTGCTGGGTTTATTGGTGGGGCTGGGAGCTAAACAAAGGAAATGTGGCACAGTAGTACTATGTTGATAATTATTAAAGATGATGGGTATATGAAGAGTTCATTATATTATCCTCTCTTCTGTGATAACAGTTTTGAAAAAGTGAGAAGCCTCTTATCTCAAGCATATGTATCTCCCTGGAGTCACACAAAGACAATATCTTAGCCATTTCCCTTGGTTTTCACACTAAAAACTCTAAACTCCTAGAGAAGAACAGAGTTGATTTATTTTAAAAATCGGTGAGAAGCTAGCTACCATGTGCTAAGTATTGTATAGAGAATAATTACTCAAGAAATTTAAGTAAATAAGAGATCTGGCCTGTTAATACATGATATCTTTCTCCTCCTCTAAAAACATTTGCTATCAAATTCTAAAATTATAGGATAACATTCTTTGGGATTCTCATATAAAAGACACATATTAAGGATTAACTGCATGGCCATAATTCTGAAATCCCGATGTCCCACCTAAACTCCATGTATGCTTTTTCCTAACACTTCAACATTCTCATGGATAAGTCAAGATGACACTGTTAAGGGCACATGCTCTTTTTGTCCAGTTTTCAGAGGTAGCATTGATTGCCTCTTTGCCAATTCAGCATCTGGGGTCTATCTGCAGTAAGGCTTTCTGAATTTTCTCTAAATCAAAGAAGATGCCATGGGACTTTCAATAGTTACTTTTATTGCTTTTGTAGTAGTCATTAGGATGCACTTGTGATTTTTATCAATGAGAAATGCACAATTGCTACGTCCATGGAACCCTTTACAGAACCCAACACATAGTAGGGGAACAATAATTACCTGTGAACATATTTGGCCTTTACCAAATTATTTTTGTGTTCTATGAATCCTCAACAGTCAAAATGAATTCCATAGTTTTTTAAGGAAACTCTAACCATAGGCCCCTTTTCTCCCTGGGATAAATGCCTCTTCCATCTGCGATGGCAACTTACATAAATGGTGTTC
This sequence comes from Ursus maritimus, assembly GCF_017311325.1. Classification (NCBI taxonomy): domain Eukaryota; kingdom Metazoa; phylum Chordata; class Mammalia; order Carnivora; family Ursidae; genus Ursus; species Ursus maritimus. The sequence continues at coordinate 13,738,816 of NW_024426663.1, forward strand.
ATTGGATGGAATTATTTCACATTTTTCTTAACTAAAAGATACCTGATTCACTTTTTTTTAAACAATAGAATACAAAAAAAAAGAAAAAAAGCAACACAGATACTTGAATACAGTGCTATGCATTCAAATGGGTATATGTAAGCTGAATGGGGATTTAATTTTAATGGCTTTACAGTTTTAGTTTGGCAAGATAAGAGTTCTGGAGCTAGATGCTCGTGATGGTTGCACAACAATATGAATTGTACACGGTGCCTGGCTGGCTCAGGTGGAGGAGCAGGCTACTCTCGATCTCGGGGTCCTGGGTTTGAACACCATGTTGGGTGTATTTAAGATTACTTAAACAAATAAAACTTAAAAAAATTCATATATATATGATTTATATGAATATATATGAGATATATATATATATATATATATATATATGTATTTAAGAACACCATGTTGGGTGTATTTAAGATTACTTAAACAAATAAAACTTAAAAAAATTCATATATATATGATTTATATGAATATATATGAGATATATATATATATATATATGAATGTACTTAATTCCACTTAACTTTACACTTACAAATGGTTAAGATGGCAAATTTTACGTGGTGTATGTTTTACCACCATAAAAATTAAACAAACAAACAAAGCAAAAAGGAAAAGAATAGAATAAAGATGGGCTGCTTAGAGAAGTCTTGTATTACACCAGACAACCTACTCAGAACTGAATGCCTAACCAATCACCTTGGAATCTCAAATGGCCACCCATGTTTCCACCCCCAGCAAGCTACGCCATTCTTTAAAAAGCACTTGTAGAATATAATTTAATTCTGGGAAGTGCCAAAACTGATTAGAGAACGTCATCTGATGATACTCCTAATTTAAAAGTCTTATCGCAATGGGAAGGAAACTAGAAACTATCAACCAAAAGGGCAAAGTTGTGTCTGATCTCCATTCTCCCAGACACTCTAAAGCCTGTGCACTTTTTTCAGATTCTATAATTTGCATTCCTTACTCCTAAAAGCAGCCAAGTGCTTTGTCCTGCTCTGGAAAGCTTGTGACACTCTTCCCAGACTGGCCACAGCGATGGGGCCTCCCAAATGACTAGGCTCCTCGATCATGCTGCCACTGGGCCGATGGCTCTAATTAGGCTAAGAAACACCTTTAATTACCATGGCCTAATCAAGTCAACTTATGATTCAGGAATGTGATTACTGATGTCAACCAAATTTATTCTCCTTCATGCTTCATCATTATGATGCTCCTGAGATGTTCTTCAGAGCTGGCTTTTTAAAGTTGTTTTGTTGGGTTTTTTTCCTACAAATACATAATTCTTTGGAAGATAAGATCAATGATATTGATGGTATTCAGTGTGAAAATATACACTGTAATGTGTTTCACTGACTGGCTTTATAAGTAGCACTCCCTTAAACAAACATCACAGATACATCTTCTAATTATTTTATCTTATGCTGCCTAGATTTTTAAAGTGAGGTCATTCACAATCTTTTTCAGTATTTAAAGGATCCTAGTAAAGATATTTTAATTATAGGATTTATCAGAAGCATTATGTATATGCATGATATATATATGGTATATAGTATACATGATAAAAATACATATATATTACATATAAATCGTATACTTATATAATATATAATTACTATATAATAGTATATAACATATTATATTGTACAGTATATAACACTATATAATTATATTATAGAGTATATACTATATAATTTTATTATTATATTTTTTATAATATTTATATTATTATATTTATAATATATCTTATTGTATATTGTAATTTATATTGTATATATGTGAAATATATGTGTTATAAATTGGCTCCGTGGACCTTTAGAGGATTTATTGGTGAGCTTTTGTGTATTTGCGTGTGTATTTTGCTGAGGGAAAATGGTCAGTAGCTTTAATTCTAAAAATGGTCTGTGATCACCCCCTCATAACCATCAAACAAAAATGTTTAGGAAGCCATGTCTAGAGCTATACTATCCAATCCTATAGTCCTTAGCCACTCATGCCTTTTGAGTACTTGAAATGTAGCAAGTATGAATTACTGTAAGCATAAAATGAACACTGGATTTTGAAGAATTAATATAAAAAAAGAAGATCTAAAATATCTCAATGGTTTGTACATTGATTATATGTTGAAATAATGTTTGGGATATAGCTAGTTAAATAAAAAATATTATTAGCATTAGTTTCACCTGTATTTGCTTTTGTTAATGTAGCTACAAGGAAATTTTAAATTACATATGTGCCTCTCACAACAGTTCTTCCAGGTGGCACTGGCTTGGGAAGAATCAAAGCTGATCATACCAGCTTGCTGATTCTAAGGGGCAAAAAAATTTTATAGTAGTTTCCAAATTGGATTATAAGAGCGATTTTAGCAAAATAACAGACTATGCCTAAACATAACAGGGTTAGGGGCGCCTGGGTGACTGGGTTGGTTAAGCTTCTGCCTTCGCTGAGGTTATGACCCGGGTGCTGGGACAGAGAGCGCAGGGCTCCCTTCTCAGCAGGCAGTCGGCTTCTCTCCCTCTCTCTCCGACCCCTACTCACGTGCGTGCGTGCTGTCTCTAAATAAATAAAATCTTCTTAAAAAATTAAAAAAATAAACATAACAGGGTTAAAAGCACTGATTTAAACTACTTCAAATATTCCAGCATAATTTCCTTTAAAGAATCATGAATTTGGAAAGAGAAGATCAATGTCAACTCTGAAATACTGCCATCCTTATTTGCAGATAATTCATGTGGTTCATTTTGATAAGAACCTTAGGACAATAATGACTCAAAGCAAACTTTTGCTTTTAGCACATAAATAAGATGCTACATTTTAAAAGCCCAGAATATGTAATGAGAAACAATAACAATGAAATATCTTAAGGGAAACTGTAATTCCCAATCATTATAAGTATATGGGCATGATACTTTGATTCATCATTCTCAACAGTTCTCACAAACCCTTATGTGGTGCCTATTATAACCCTCATTTTACAGAAGTGGAAACAGGTTCAGAAAGGTTGACTCATTGATCTTTGAGAAAAAGAACTATCCTCTTATTCTCCACTATGTACTTGGAGGCTAGTAGCGGCTTGGCACAGAGTAGATGATCAGTGAATGGCCATTGGCTTATCAGTGACAGTTTGCTGATTCCAATATAAGGTTTCCTCTAAAGGGTGTCTAATTACAATAGCTGCTTTTCCCAATACCACATGCTGAAAAAGAGGTGTACTTAAACTAAGTTTTTGAAATTCTCACATCAATCAATGGGATATAAATATTTTGATTCCCACCTATCAACACATCTTTTTGTATTTTTTGTGGAATAAAGTACAGAACAGCTCTTGCTCTCTCTGTCTCATTCTCAACAAAGGTCTTGATTTCAGTTGGTTCTGCTCCTCGGAGTTTTGGGTTTTCTCCTTACCCCCCATTCCAGCTGCCTCTCCTCCTTTGTGTTGGAAAATGCATGTCCAAGATCATTTCCTCTAAAAGTTTCGAGCTTTGCTTACAAGTTAAAAACACTAGATCTATGTTCTTGCGAGCTGAGTTCATCCAGGAATCCGCTTCCAGCGGCGGAATTCCTCCAGCAACAATTCCCGTCCCATTCAACTTGTGAACCGAGCCGAGCCTCCTCGCACTCTCGGGCGCGCTGGTGCATACCACCGTAGGGTGAGTCTCGGCCTCTCCCTAAGTCCTGAGAGGAGGTCGCACCTGGTCCCCTCCCCTTCCCAGCCAAAACCCGGACAATACTCGTCCGCACTCCCGGAAAGGCAAAGCAAACACATTCCCTTCCCGTTCCTGCCCAAGAGCTGCCGCTCCTATTTACCGTCTTGTACCACCAGCTTGCGAACGCCATGGCGACGGCCGGTTTGCTCTGAGACGCGCGGCAGAGGGCCCGGCGAGCACGCGGGGTGCGGAGCGGCAGGCACGGGACTCTCACTTCGCCTGCCTTGCACCTGGCGGGCTCTGAGCTCTGCAAGCCCTGAAGCCGTCAGGAGGCAGGACACCTGGGCGGTGCCCGAAGCAAGCCCCGCCCCCGCCGGCTGGCCCCGCCCCGCCCGATTTGGCTCGAGGTTAGCTCGGGAAGATGTTTTATTTCTCCGGGCCGCCACGCCCTGCAGCCCGGGCTTTACGCGGAAGACAGGATTCCACCGTCCAGTTACGCTACCCCACCCACTCTGGGGGTCCCGAATGAACTTTTCCCCCTTTCATCCCTATCGTCATTTCACCCACCTCTCACCATCCAACTTTTCCCGACGCGGGCCACCCCCTGTTGAGCTCGCGCCACGCCCAGCGCTCTTGGCCGGGGCCCTGGAATACCCAGCCACCTCCAGCCACCTGCCCAGCGGCAGTCACTGAGCCCCGCGCCCTTCCCCAGCCCGGGAGGGGGCGCACGGGCCGGAAGGCCAGGCAGGCTACGCCCAGAGGAGGTGGCCCACGGCTTCAGGGCTGGGGTCCTCCCAGCGTTCAGCCCTGCGGCTCCGAGAAGAGCGCTACTCACCTCCTGGGTATGGCGGGCAGCTGCAGCGCGCCGGGGCCGCGGGGAGGCAGCGGGCTTCTGGCCCGGCTGAGACATGGCAAGGCCGCTGCAAACGCTGCCTCCGGGAGGGCGCAGCGGAGACTAGAAGGGAGGCCCGGGCGGGGCGCTCTGGGAGGGAGGGAAGGAGCGGAGGGGCCGAAGGGCGCGCCCGTGAGGCAGCTTTTCCGACCCAGCCCCGAGCCCGCGCGGGGGCTCCCCCTTGCCTGTCCGGGTCCTCCCCTTCCTGCCCGCTGCTGGCTGCTGTCCCCTCTGTAGCGGCACGGGGCTCCCGGGGCTGAAACTTAACACCCTCGGCCCCGGTGTCTTCACCCAGAGATCCTCCCCGCCTTCCAGGACTCCGCTGCTCCCCGTGGTCGCAGGGAGGAGGGGCTGGAGGTCTCAGGGTTCCTCCTTAGACGTGCCCGGACTTAGCTTTCAGTTGTGCAACCGGGAAGCTGTACCCGGGCGTGGCCCGGCTACGCCTCGACCGTTCTCCTTAAAAATCTCCAGAATTAAACACCTTTTCTGCAGTCTGCCTTGGTTTAGTTTGGAGAAGACTTTACCAACTCCAATCTGGCCCAAGCCTGGACCTTCTAGATAAGGAAGTGGATCACAAAAACATATTGGTCTGTGCATGCGTTTGTGTAGATGTGTGTGTGTTTGTGTAGGTGTGTACGCTCGCCTGTGTATGTTTTATGTCATCTCGCTTTGGGTTTTTTTGGGGGGAGGGGGGCGCAGTTTTGAAAGTTTAAAACGTCTCAATGGGTAGGAAGCCTTAGGTTCCAATAGTCCCACATTTAAACCCCTGTAGCCTTTCTGGAGCCTGGTCGGTTTTGTTTCCGAGGCCAAAGTGTTTTTAGTCTTTGACTCATCTTAAACAGCACTTCCTGGTTTGAGCTTGGAAGTGAAATACAACAACCCTGTCTAGAAAACGCTCGTCTGCTGAGACTGCGGGTCTCCGATTCTGCGGGTATGTGATCAGACCTGCCTGAAAAAGCCTTTCCCCACGATGGCATTGACACCTTGGACCTGGGGGTGACGCTCTGTGAAGTGTTGTGTTTTAGACGGTGGGAGAGAGAAGCCAGATTGTAGGAAAAGATTTGTCATGCTATACTGAGCTTGGCAGGATGAATTCTTGTTTCCCTTTCCCTTCTCATTTTTAGGCATTTTGACTTCCTTCACTGGCTTAGCAGCATTCTTGATGGGGGGAGCAGCGAGGGATGATTTAAATGGATTCCCTCTTAAAAGGTTTTACTTATTATCCATGTGACTACTATTTCCAACAAACAGGCTACAGAGTGAGAATTTCCACATAAAAATGAAATGACTTGGATAAGGGGTCTATCATTGTCCATTCAAGGAAAATCGGTTGGTGGCATGAATTATATTCATAATTGGGAAAAATGTCATAAGCCTGAAAAAATGACTTTATGACTGTGACCAATGCCTACAATAATTTAAACAAACACACAAGCTACAGGGCCAGGTGATAGCCCATCCCCAGGCCCAGGAACCAGAAACATCTCCTTACTTCAGAACCTAGAGGGCCTAGGTTCAGGTTTTAGAACCCTGACTACATTATTCTAACTCTGGAAGAAGAATGGTTTGTTGATTAAAATGTGAGGTATTTTCTAACGGAATATTTAAAATTGAACTTAAACTGGTTAGTTTTATACTTCTTGAAAGTTTTTCATGCATGTAAAGTGCTGTGAAAGAAATTGTAGAGGGAATGATAGAAAGATAAAAATACACATTCCCTGCCCCCCAGGACTTAGAGTTTAGCTGAAGTCATATGGCATTTGTCACGCATGATCATTTGGGTGACAATGAGAGATGTGCAAGTACGGATAAGTACAAATGTGTTTTGGGAGTTTGGGGTTCTGTGGGTTTTGGTGATTTTTAGGAAGGGAAAGGAGGCTTGAGTGGACAGGCTGGCTGGTGGGATGTGGACAGAAGGAGAGAGGATGAGGGCAGTTCAGGAAATACAAAAAAGCCTACCCATCTGGCTGCAGCTGCTGGTCCAAGTTTAGGAGTAACCGGTCCATTTGCCCACTTACTGTTTACTCAGCAGCTACCGTGCAAGGTGATATAATTGGTATCAACATCTGTAAGAGATAAAGACATTAGCCTTCAGGCTTTGCTGAAAGGTTGGAAGTCACATTAACAGAACAATTATGGCTAAACTATGCATTGATGACTGTGAGTCAAGAAGAATTACAAATAAGTTGAAGAAGAGGGTGGTGTTTTCACTTTCTCTTGAGGTCAGTGAGGAATTTGAACTTTGATACCACGACCAGCAGTTGAGCGTCTTAGGAAAGATTATTCTAATTGCATATGGCAACTTACGCTATATTTTTATTTGCACACATGTTAAGTACTTCGTTCCTTTATTTACTCGGTAACAGGATGACTGCCGTGTGTCAGGCTCTGTGGAGGTACTGGGGACCTCACAGTCTAGGAAGAAAGACAGGCAAATTCCCCAGCACATGACCGTGGGAGAAGGGTAAGGGCTGGCAGAGTTATTCCAAGAGCACTGTAGGATCCTGAGGGACTCCTCACTCTGACCCTGGGGTGGCCTGGCTGGGGAGGAGGGGAGCTCAAGGGCTCCCTCCTCCCCGCCATGTTTGACTTGATGGAGTTGAAACCTTCTCCACGGAACCTCCACGTTGTACCTTCTCTTCATCCCCACTACTGCTGTAGCTGTCAGGAACTCATCACTTCTCATCAGGAAACATGTAAAGTGAAAAAAAGAAAGACAGGACAGAGTTTGGAGAAAAAGCCAGCAGAACCTGAGAAGGAGCTGTAGTGGGGCAGAAGGAAGAGAGAAAAGAAGTAAGTACCAGAGGCCAAGGGTGGAGGGGCTTCTGAAAGGAAGGGCTGACCCGCAACTAACGTTTTAGTCAAAGGTTGGGCCAGACAATGAATGAAGAGTGTCCACAAGATCTGACAGCTGAGAGGTTTTTGGTAAGCCAGCCAGTGGGTAAGATTGAGGAGGAGGCAGAGTGGTTTTGTGAGGTACTCACAGTTTCAATAGTCCCCTTCCTTTGGATGGTATTTCTTTCTGCACCACCACATACTCCTGGAATGGAAGTTAACTCCAGAAAACCTGGACCTTTTGGCTGACGTCCAGGTGCCTGTCAATCCCACTGGAACTTACCTGTCCTATCTGCCGTCTTGAGACTCTGCCACGTTTGCTCCCCTCCATAGTGACATTTTCCTGAGTAAACCAGAAAGAAAAGAATCTTTGCAAATAGGCAAAGACACAGGCAAAATACGCCAAGTCTCTCAAAGCTTCCTTTCCCTTATAATGTGCATGTATCTGAGTAGGAGCTTCATGCTTCTGACTGTTGAATTATCCAGAAGAATGGCTTCAGTGGTAAAGTCCGTGCATAAAGATGAACGTGTCCTAGTCAGCAGTAGGGGACTCTGTTTAGAGCACAGGAGCTTTGCCATGCACTATGGTCTGAATATTTTTGTGCCCCCCCCCCATTCCCATATTAGAATCCTAATGCCCAATGTGGTAGCACTAGGAGGTGGGGGCTCTGGGAGGTGATTAATTCATGAGGGTGGAGCTCTCATGGAGATTAGTGCCTTTATAAAAGATGCCCCCGGCGAGCTCCCTTGCCCCTTCTGCCATGTGAGGATACAAGCAGAGTCTGCAGCCGGGAAGAGAGCCCTCACTGGACTATACTGGCACCCTGATCACAGACTTCCAGCCTCCAGAACTGCTAGAACTCTTGTATGAGCTCCCCAGCCTGTGGTATTTCGCTACGGCCGCCCGAATGGACTAAGACACCTTGCTTTTTCAGATCACACTGGGCTTGTGTAGGGATGACCGAAGGGGTGGCAGGCAGGAGAAAGAATGGAGATGAAAGGATGGAGGGAAAGAGAATAAACAGCAGATGAAGTAGTTTTTTAGTTTTCACCGTTACCAAACAAGAACTTGAGTCACCCACATACCTATAACTAGGCCCTCAGGCTTTACTTATTCTTTACTATCTCATGCCTGCAGTTAGTCAACCACCTGCAAAATACCTTCAGGCCTTGTTCTTCAGCATGACAGACTTCCTGTTTCTTGTCTACGTGGACCAAAGAAGACTGAGATCATATTCCCTTTTCAGGGATTTATTAGGGAGGACTCATGGGATCAACACCTGTGGGACGGAAGGAAGGATGGGCCAAGGGAGAAGTGGAGTGGGAGGCAGACCCAGGAGAAGCCTCCCATAACCCTGCAGGGAATGCCTATGGCCGGGTGCCCTTTGGAGCGCTTGGGGGCTGGGGAGAGAGGGCTGAGCCCTTATGAGCCTGCATCACTAGTCCTTGGGTATGGCTGAGGGTGAAGGGAGCATGGCTTTGGGAGAGAGAGGTGGCTCCCTTAAACTGTGGCAACCCCCAAAGGGAGCTGGGAGATGAGGGCTGTCTTCTGGTGGCACTCCTAGGAGCTGGAGTAAGGACTCTTCTATCCCTGATGGGGATTCGGGTAGCTTATCGCATCCATTACATTCCTCTGTGCAATATTAACACCAAAAAACTTTGCGAATAGAATTGAGGGGGCAATTAATATGACTAAAGTATGCTGTCAGGTTGCTATCTAACTAAACATTTGGTCTGAATATATTACCCATTTCATTACATTTCTTCCTGTTTTAAAATGACTTTTGCCTTCAAGAGGCATCACAGAAGAACAATTTGTTTCACACAGTGGCCATGCTATTAATACTAGCAATCAAGATAGAAAAAACAATTTCAAAATTTGATTGCAAAGAATGATTAGAAATGAAGGCAAAATAATTTTTTTCTATTTTCTAGTTTTGTCTAGTGCTTTTAAAGAAAAAGGGAAAAAAAGATTGCTCTATAGGTCTAGCAGCAGACAAGGAAGAAGGTAGAAGATACCCTATTTGCTATAAGCCGTCCTATAAGCTAGAAGTCATTTGCTTTGCTTACTGATTTCCCTTAGGTTTGTGGTCTCCATCCTCGGGGCTATGGGTCCCTGAAAAGAGCTCGGTTCTCAGTCAGTGTATTCCTGGGGCCAACAACTAACCAGTGCTGTGTGCATCATCTCTCTTCCTTGTTTACAGTCCTTGATGGTTCCTTAGTGCCAACAGGATGAAGTTTAGATCCCTTCCCATGTCCTCCCAGGACCGGCAGGATTTGTCCTGGGCAGCCCTAGCTGCAGCGTTATGCCTTCACACGCGCCTGCGCTCCAGCCATGCCCTCCGGCTTTCAGATCCTTGAACGTTCTCTGCTCTTCCCAATTCTGCCTTTGCTCATTTCCCACCCCTCAGAATACTCCTCCCTTTCCTTTTCCAAAGTGCTGACTTTCCACAGCATTGCATTATATTGTAACTGTCTATTGTCCATATAAAGTCCAAGATTCTCATGGCCTAATCCTAAATGCAGTTTATATTTAAAGAAACAGTGGTCGGGCCTTCCAAAAGTAACTAAAAGCATTTCAATCTTTATTGCAATCCTCTCACTGCAATTGAAAATGCCCAAGTGGGCACACAATCAGAACACTCAGCAAAACATCTTAAAAATCTTTCTCTTTTTATCTTACTTCCATTATCTCCCCCATGCTCCCAAATTTCTTCTATAAACTCTCCGAAAAACTATCAGAAGATGTTATCTTGTCATATTTCTTTTACTTGTTTCCTTCTGCAATGGTATCGTTCTTCCTAGAGGGTCCCGTGGAGGGCAGATCGTTGTGCATACTAGCACAGTCTCTGATCCCTGTCATACTGCTGATCTGTACCCACTGCTAGACTCTGCGAGAAAAGCGTCATTTCGGTCTTATTCAGAACTTGAGACTGTGCCTGGCACACAATATGTCCCCAATAAACATTTTATGGAATGAATAAGAACACATTATTGGTTTTTTTCCAGGCTAAACTTCCTTCTTCAAAAGATGAAAGAAATAGACTGGGGAATTTAGAAGGACACTTGTAGTTGAAACTGTCTCTGATCACTTAAGATCAGAAGGGCAGGGCACCTGGGTGGCTCAGTGGGTTAAGCCTCTGCCTTCAGCTCGGGTTATGGACCTGGGATCTAGCCCTGAATGGAACCCCCCATCGATCCTCCCACTGAGCCCCCCAACAAGCCCCCCTCTGGCTCCCTGCGTGGTGGGGACCTGCTTCTCCCTCTCCCTCTGCCTGCCGCTCCCCCTGCTTGTGCTTTCTCTCTCTCTGTCAAATAAAAAATAAAATCTTAAAAAAAAAAAAGATCAGAAGGTCAGGAGAACTATCTAAACACTCCACGGTACTAATTCTATTGAATGGCTCTCACAGTTGATAATGACAGTAAATAAATAAAATAAAAACATATAGTACTTATTATGATTTAGGAACTTTTCAGTTTTTAAAGACTTTGCATATATTTGCATCTATTTGTTCATTTCACCCTCACGAAGTAGGAAACATTATTTTCCTCCTGTTATAGGAGAGAAAACTAAGGCCCAGAGAGGTTGAATAATTTATCCTGGGTTACACAGCTGCTAAGTGACAGTATTAGCATTTGAATCAGACGGTTTAGTGCTTCTAACGACTTCTCTGTATTTATTCTTTGCTACATACTAAACAAAATTTGTCATGGAATTTGGAGTGGAATGTTTGCATATGGATGGCATGTATGGTGCCTTGGGGTGGGGGATTGAGATTATATTTTTAAATGAGTGATTTAATATCTGGAGTGATGAAAGTGAATCTGAGGTACCTTAGCTATCTGTTCTTCAGCCTGTGCTGGAGAATTTAAAAATAATACCAGTCAGTTACAAAATAATACTAGTCATTGATATGAAATGTCAGAATAGGCAAATCTGTAGAGACAGAAAGTAGGGGCACGTGAGTGGCTCAGCCAGTGAAGCGGCTGCCTTCAGCTCAGGTCATGATCTCAAGGTCCTGGGATGGAGCCCAGCATCAGGCACCATGCTTGATGGGCAACCTGCTTCTCCCTTCTCCACTGCTTGCGCCTCTCTCTCTCTCTCTCTCTCTCTTGCAAATAAATAAAAGATCTTTTTTAAAAAAGGCAGTGTGAAGAATCTATATATGGCATTCTAGTATTATGTAAAAATAAAAAAGAGATATATATTTTATGAACATTCTATATAACCACATGTGTATTTCTTGTGCTGGCTGTTTCTGAAATGATACACAAAAAATTACAAACAGTGCTTGCCTTTAGGGAGGAACTTGGGAGATTAGGGATTTGAAGTGTGGAGGACAGTTACCTTTCACTTCTTTTTTTATTGTTCTACTCAGTTTATTTTTAAACACATACACAGTATTTCTTGTTCAACTGCAGTTCTAGATAACCAATAAATAAATATTATATATTAAGTGCGTAACTTACAGATTAAACTTTATCACTTAGAATTCCTAAAATTTACTTATTTCTTGATTTTTGCAAGAGAGAGTGAGCACGAATGGGAGGGGGGGTAGAGGGAGAAGCAGACTCCCCACAGAGAAGGGAGCCCAATGCCAGCTGGATCCCAGGACCCTGGGATCATGACCTGAGCCAAAGGCAGATGCTTAACCGACTGAGACACCCAGACACCCAGAATTTCTAAAATTCTTAACTTTGCTTTCTTGAAATAAATTATGTTTCTAGAAATCGCTTTCCAGAACTATAGGAGGGGGAGGGAAAGCTTAACTGGTGCCCAAACTCTCTGTTGTGAACTAGCCAAAGAAAAGTTGCACTAAACATACTGTCCCCTCTCCCACCATTTTCTCCCAGTAGATTATTTTTGTTTTTGTGACTGGTTTGGCTTTGCCACTGGAGGCAGCGGCCATGCTTGTGACGGGGTAGGTGAAGGGGACATGGGTTTGTTGCTGCCTGGTGCTGTATATGGAACTGTGAAGGAAGATCAACAACGCTGTTAACACCTCAGTTCTCCATACTGCAGGCTCAACGGTACCCTTCTCACTTCGTTCTGTTGTTATGTTGTGTGTGTCCGGTTCAGACTCCAAAGGCATTGGTTGCACAAAATCATACATTGAGGGGGATTGTTATTCAAATCGACATAACATAGTTTTCACACAGGGAGAATGCCTTGTGTGGATATGCTGCCGTAAGCTGAGGAACTAGGGAGAAGCTAGGACAGCCTCACACAGATGCTCCCCCAGCACCTTCAGAACGAGCACGGCCCTGCGGATACACTGCTTCTGGACGTGTAGCCTGCAGAAATGTGACATAATGAATTTCTGTTGTTCTAAGCCAGCCTTAGCTAAAGTTGTGGCCACTCTAGCAAACTAATACACTCAGAATGGGGACTATTAAGACACAGGTATAGGGGCGCCTGGGTGGCACAGCGGTTAAGCGTCTGCCTTCGGCTCAGGGCGTGATCCCAGCATTATGGGATCGAGCCCCACATCAGGCTCCTCCGCTATGAGCCTGCTTCTTCCTCTCCCACTCCCCCTGCTTGTGTTCCCTCTCTCACTGGCTGTCTCTATCTCTGTCAAATAAATAAATAAAATCTTAAAAAAAAAAAAAAAAAGACATGGGTATAAAAGACCCCAGTTCAAAGTGAGCTCAGGCCTTCTCCAGTTTCTTCCTATACTGGGAAACATCCCTGGCAAATGTGAATTCTGATTGTGACATTTGGTCTAGAAAGGATAACTACCTTTTTGATTTAGAGTGTTTCCACAACATTCCTAGGAAGAAAGGCTAAAAATATCACTTTTCTCTGTGAAGACAAATCTACCTTTTAGGTTATATTTCCCACGTGCTCAGTTTGGATCCTCTTATGAAAATTGTTTCTTCTTCCCCTCTTTCAAAACTCACTTTCAGAACTTGTCTGAAGACTCACTTCCTCATTGGTCCTTCCAGGCTAACTCTTACAGCATACCGTCACTTGGCCACACTTGTGAAGGCCCTACAGTGTCAAGTTTATGTTTATGGTCCTGACCTAACAAAACTATTTATTTCTCACTGTGTATTGAAGCTTTAGCACTTAAGTTAGAATATTTGTATATTATTTTTCTTGAAATGGTAAAATCTTTGAAGGAGGTTTCCTTCAATAAGTGTTAATAAATGTAACAGGTACAATTTATAGAGTACTTATTCTGTACTTCTCTGCCCTGTGAACCTGGGCAAGAAGACACACACACACACACACACACACACACGTTCATGGTCACACAGAACACAGAGCCAAGAATTCATCACAGGTCACACTGACTCTGCAGCCTTGGCTCTGGGAATCATACTCACTGAAGCTGGCCTGTTAAGCCAAGTCTGACTCATCCAGTAGCGACTTCACCTCTCTTGCTCACTGATCTCTCCCCAGGGCCCAGAAGCGTGTCAGCACATGGTCTGCATATTTTTGTTGCCAGAGTTGATGGTACTGCTATACAAGTATGGCTATGCTGTAGGAATAGAGGCAATCACAGGGGAAGAAACCCCTTACTCTAATTAGTAGGTCGAACCATCTAAAATTGCCTATATTCAAAATTGTTGACCTACAGCGATGGCAATTTCATACAGTTTAATCTTACACAATTGCTAAAAGGATTTAAAGTTGATAGAAGTTTCAGCCTCCTGCTGCTTCATTTGTTTTTAAAAATGGTTTGTGTGTTTCACCTCAGCAAGCCTCAGTCGCCCCTGTAGCCCTTGGCTGCCGGCAAGAACAATGCATGACTGTGTTTCTTTCACTATGTATTCCTGACCTTAGTGGCTGTCTGATATTGCAACATTTTGTTTCAATAGGCATGGTTAAAGTTCTTCTCCCATGAAAGGTCACTGGTGCTTGGGACTGGGAATGTAGCCTCTCCCAGGATCCATTGTTTATCATGTCTCTTAAATGTATGAAGTCTAGGGGCCAGATAGCTAACTCCTTCTCCCTCTGATCTGCTTTGTGGCTTAGATCAAGCCACCTTTGCCATCTTGGTTTCTGCTTTGATAAGTCAGTCTGGGGCCGGTGGATGATTGTGTCTGAAGAGTCCTGAGAACTGTATTATTTGATTCTATCTCCCCGCTGTTGCATGTCCTGAATTGATCCTCTAATTTTCTTATCCTCTCTCCGGCGTCCTCTCTGTGAGTCTCCCATCTCATCTGAGGTTGAAAAGGTGTAGTTACCGCTCTGTGTGAGGTGGAAGAAAGGGACTGAGTCACTAACCGCCACCTATGATTTTCCCCCACCTCCCTCTGTTCAGCCCATGTCCCAGCTCCAAACCCTGAAGCTACAAAGTGACATTCCGCCTGGTGCACCGGTCGGTAACTTCTCTGCAGGCCTGCAGGGTGCCCCTCCCCAGGCTGTGAGAGTCACTTTCCATCATTCCACCACCACTTGCTATTTCCCATGAATGGGTCGGTCTCAGATCCGTTCATTGTCTCCTGTTCCATTCTCTTTAACCTCGGGGGTTTATAACTTGCCTATTTGTTTTAAATTCATTTATTCTTCTTTCAGTGGGGTTTCCGCAGGGAGAAGAAATAAAGACATATGTTCAATCTCTGTGTAGATCAGGTCGCTGTAACCCATTTTTAAAAATAATAGCCCTGCAAGGTATGGATTAGTGGGCTCGTTTTACAGATAAAGATACCGAGTCTCAGATTCCGTAAATTGCCTAACAGCTGGCAGCTAGGTATCACAGCTGTGATTCAGACCTGTATTTAACTGAGTCTAGAGCCCATGTGCTTCAGCAATACAGAATCCCACCTGCCCTAGTCACCTGACCAGAGGTCACATGACCGCTGCCAGCGATGGTCCTAAGAAGACACACCATTCAGGTCATGCAAGATCTAGACAACCTGGAGGTCTCTTCCATCTCTTGTAATGTTTCCTCTTGCTTTGTTTGACAATCAAAGCAACTTGACAATCAAAGCAACTGGAACATCTTTTAAGCAAAGATAATTGGCTTAATATCATTTTAGCTGAAGCATTCCACAGTGCTCAATTAAAACCCTGGAGGAGACACATAAAGCCGAAGACTGAACTGAGTGATCCAGAGTGCCTGATTACAAATGGAGCTACAGATACAACTAGCCCACAGTCACATACAAGGAGGAAAAAACATGTTTTGGCGACTCCTCTCCGAAGCCTCCACTTAAATGCCCTGCATCACGGAGCCTGCTGATTTATAGCATTTGGCCAAAATCACTGAAGGAATGAATTATGTATCATTTATTTATATTAAGATTCACATTGAATCAGCATGGTTTGGACATGTGATCATCTCGCTTTTATTAAAATGATAAAATGGAAACTATAAGATGTGATACTTGAAGTGTTCAGAAGAAAAAAGCTGGGGACAGAAATGGTGGTCGCAGGGACTCCAACAACGAAAGGCTGAATATTGCATCTTTCAAGAGTGCACACAGTTAAACATAGCAGAAACTCTTGTATGACTTTACTCAGATGTTTTCAAGAGTAAGTTAATTATCATTATAGCAGAAATAAGGGAAAAGAAAAATGAAGAGTAAGAAAAAATAAGAAAGGATGACCTGAATCTTCAAGTATATTACAATATATTTGAAAATAGAGGCTAACCTGAATAAATGAGAAGAGAACAGTTCAAGAGGACCCAATTATGGAAGTCCTTTAAAGCCAGATCAAGGAGCTTAGACTTCTCCTCATATTATTTTTATTTTACATTTTGTGTTTATTGTAAAAATAACTAAGAAAACATAAACCAGGAAAATAAAACTGAAGTAAAATCACCCCCAAATCCCAACACACAGTTAATTTATTGATCTATAGTTTTACTGATAGTTCTGTAATGTATATGCTATTTTGTAAACACATTTTCCACATAACATGGGATCTTGACCATGTTTCAAGGACAGTAGATATGTAGTAGAAATATTTCAAGGAGATCAGAAAAGGAAGAGAAAAATGTTGGGAAGTGATTGGCCGGTTCTCACAGTATGTGGGGTTATGCTGGGCCAGGAGAGTGCGCAGGATTTAGAGAGTAAGGGGATGAGACTTCGCAGAAAGAATGACAATGTGGAAAAGTGCCGGGAAGGGACAAGAGCATGGTTCACACATGGCCCGGTGGGAGACCTCCGCTGAGGAGACAGCCGGCTTGCGATGGAGAAGGGCGGGTAAGGCTAGGAAGGCAGACAAAGGGAAGGTTTAGGACACTTTCCTTCCTCTCCTCTGAACACCAAACAGGGAGGAAAGGGTTTGAATGGTAACCCACAGCCAAATGGGGATGCCTTTCCCCATTAGGAGAATTGGTGAAAGTGACGTGTAGTAATGAGAGGAGGGGATGTTTAGTTATGCTATGAATTTGTCGAGACTCTCTTGTTGTTAAGCAAGAGAAAAAGCCCACTGTTCTAGGTAAAACAGAAAGAAGGGCAATCAGTTCCAAGGATAAAAGGGGCCTCCCAGAACTAGAGCTGAACGCAGCTGGACCTCACTTGCAACGGCAACTCATTGCTGGAGGGCTACGAGCAAGCTGGCCCTCCTCTATCTCTGTCTCACCTCTCCGCGTCCCTCGTGGGCCTGCTGGAATGTCAGTTCCCACAGTGAATCCTTCTCAATGCCGCTTAATAGGAAGTTTTTCTCTGTCTCCTTCTTAATTTCTTTATCTGGTCCCTGCCTCCCAGTGAGGAAGGCAAACCCATTTGGGTCTGTTCAGGTCAGGTCTACCTTTGGTCCAGTCAACTGTGGGGTGGGAGGAAGAAGCCAAGTGACGGAGCCCTACTGGCCGCTGGGATTCCATTCCAGAGGAGGAAGAACTGGAGTGGGTGGGGAGAACACTCCGTGTGTGCTCTCAACTCTCCTCTCTCCAGAAATTATGGATCTCTTATGTACTGAGTTTTTAAAAAAATCAGGATTATGCAAGTGCCCAGAATGACTTTGAGTATTATAACCAAAGAGATACTTTTTCTCCACAAAAGGAAAGGAAATCTGGATGTACGTTGAGCTCCCAGGCCATCGAAGAGCCTCTCGGAAGGAGTACATTGCGCTCACGTGCCTATCTGAGTCTGAAACAGCAGAAGCGTAGAGAAAAACAAAAATAGAACTAAACCCAACACCATTAACTATGTAATGTGAAGTGATCTGCAACAAGTAGGTCACTAAAGACGACCAAAGAGAGATGGCATTAGGGACACGGTGATACACAAAATCTTGCTCTGCACGATGGCTTTACTCGCTTGGTTAAACTTAATCCAAGTCTCCGTCCGATCGTGCGGTTTGGGTGTGGTGGTACAAGTCTGGGTGAGTCATGTTGATGACCAATTATGTGGTTTTTTCCTCTGTAGTGAAGAAATATGGCTTGCTCAGCATATCAGCCCAGTCTAAATACCTTCAGGCTACGCTCCCAGAGGCAGTTATTAATGGGTGAGAGACATGCGGAGAGAAGAAATGAAGGCAAGGCCTGAGGACATTTCAGATGACTACTTGCTGAGTGGGAGGGCTGGATTGGATCCGTGGAAAGATAAGGTCGTTTGAAAATCTTCTGTATCACAAGCATGTACTAACTCTTATAAAGTTGATTCCCATGAGCCATTTAGTCTTGGTAAATTCCAGACAGAAACAACACATTAGAAGGATTAATCTGGCTGTGTTAAGCTTTTGAAGTGGACGGTTTGCTGTGCAGACAATTGGGCTGCTAAGACTTCTGTGTAGACAATTAACTCAATAAAGTGGTATTTGTGCAGGGGAGAAGAGTGGAAGAGAAAAGTAGCCAGAGTTCGTAATATAACTCGATTTTTGGAGATACACTTGCCAGGCAGAATATTAAATTGTACGATTCAGTTTCCTGTGTCACATTCAGGTCTGAGGGGCCATAATAAACATGTCACTATCCTAGGATGAAAACAGCTATAGGACGTTGGGTCTGGCATATTTATTACCATGAATACGTCACCCCAAACTTGTTTTCTTTGTTCCCTAGCAAAAGCTGGAATTGTTTCAAATAACCGGCCTTCCTCTCAGCACAAACACACATGAAACAAATATTTCAATCACGTTCAGACTTCCTAAGGAAATGGGGCAAGTACCCATTTTGGGGAATGAGCACATCAGGGTGAATTCTGGCTTCCTGCTCAGTCAGAGATGTGGGTGTGGATCAGGGCTTCCCCAGAGTGCTGCTCAGCTTCGGAGCACACTAGCTCTGGGGAATGTCTGGAATCTGGCTGAAGGGGAAGAGATCGAAGACATTCATCAACTGGATAAGGAGTAAGAGCCAGCCAAAATGGTTTTCCCTGTCCAGTGGATGCTCTGGGGTAAGTAATCTCTACACCCAACATGGGGCTTGAACTCACATCCTCGAGGTCAAGAGTCACATGGTCCACCAACTGAACCAGCCAGGAGCTCCGGGAGTTCAAAATTTTTAAATCAATAGCAATAATAAATACATTATAATAATTGCATTTAAATGCAATATAATAAGGGTGCCTGGATGGCTCAGTCGGTTAAGCATTTGACTCCTGATTTCAACTCAGGTCATGACCTCAGGGTCCTGAAATCAAGCCCTGCGTGGGGCTCCATGCTGGGCGTGGAGCCTGCTTGAGATTCTCTCCCGTCTCCCTCTGCCCCTCCCCTTCCACTATACCTCTCTTTAAAAAAATAAAAATTAAAAAAAATTAAATTAAATAAAAAATATTTAAATGCAATATAATAATTGTAACCAGCACACTTATCATACAGGAGGTGCTATGCTAAGTGCTTTAATACATCGTTTCATTCAGCTTCAGAATAACCCTAGGAAGTACATATTCAGTTTTATCATCCACAGGTAACAGATAAGGGAACCGAGTTTCAGGGTGATTGAGTAACTCGCTCAAGGTTACATAGTCAATAAGTGGCAGAGCTGGGATTTGAGCCCAGCTGTGTGGCTCTGAAGCTTGATGCTTTACCCACTATGCTGTATTGCCAAAATACGACGGCCTCCAGGAAATGAAAGCGATATTCACCTTGGTGTTTACTTGGCTCTGTTCTTTACTTCTCTATAGGAATTCTGATTCAAGTTTGTATTTATATAAAAATATACTCCTAATTCTTTTCTTAAAATAAGTTTTAAATTTTAGAACAGTTTCAGATTTATACAAAAGTTGCAGAGATAGTATAGAGAGTTCTCAGTAGTCTGCTCTAGTTTCCCCTATTGTTAACATCGTATATATATCATCATGGTCCGTCTGTCGTACCTGATGAACCAACACTGATGTGTCACTATTAACTAAACTCCATACTTTATTCTTATTTCAATTTAGTTCTCCTTTGATGTCCTTTTTCTGTTCCAGGACCCCATCCAGGATACCACATTGCGTGTGGTCATCACGTCTCATTAGGCTCGTCTGTACTCTGACAGCTTCTCAGACTTTTCTTACATCTGATGACCTTGACGCTTTTAAGGAATACTGCTCAGATGATTTATAGAATTTCCCTCATTTTGGGTTTGTCTGATGATGTTTTTCTAGTCTGAGGGTTATGGATTTGGGGGAGGAAGGACCATAGAAGTGAAGGATCATTCTTAGAACATCACATCAAGGACATATACTATCAACATGATTTATCACTGAGGAAGTTAATCTTATGCATCTGGCCATTGCAGTGCTAGTTTCCCCCGCTGTGAAGTTACTTTTTTACACTTTTCCATATGCTTTGGAAGCAAGCCACTAGATACAGCCAACACTCAAAGGGGTGAAGAGTTTAGCTCTACATTCTTTTTTTTTTTTTTAAAGATTTTATTTATTTATTTGACAGAGATAAAGACAGCCAGCGAGAGAGGGAACACAAGCAGGGGGAGTGGGAGAGGAAGAAGCAGGCTCCCAGCAGAGGAGCCTGATGTGGGGCTCGATCCCAGAACGCCAGGATCACGCCCTGAGCCGAAGGCAGACGCTTAACGACTGCACCACCCAGGCGCCCCTAGCTCTACATTCTTGAGGAAGGACTATCTATATAAATTCGCTGGAGTTCCTTTGTATCTGTCTTTTTAATTTACTTATTTAATCATATATTTATATCAGTACGGGATTACGGATTTTTATTTTATATTTTGTGTTATAACCCACTACTGCATTATTTATTTTGTTGCTCTGATTTTTCCAGCTTTGGCCATTGGGAGTTCTTTCAGGTCAGCTCCTGTTTCCCTTTGAACACTCCCTTACTTTCTGGCAATACAAAATGCTCCAGCCTCATCTTGTGTATGCCCTGTCCCAGCAGTAGAATTATTCCTTTCTTCAAGGAGTTCTGATTCCTTTTACTGGAAAGTGCTATTAGAAACCAAGATTTGGGTGCTGGGTTTGATCATTGGCACTGGGGTATCATGGCTTCTAGGACAGAGCTCAAAGGATAGAGCTGGGAAATACATGTATGAATATGAACCCATGTTTACTCATGTATCTATCATTATTACTGTATCCATCCATCTGTGTATTAAGCTTAACATGAGTTCGTACTCATGTCTCCAACTCTAATCCATACCGCAAGTTTCATTCTAGACTTCTCCTTTGCTTATCCGTAATTTTCCACATCAAAAGTGAAAAAACTGGATCCTATCATTTGCTACTGTGTATTTGTTCAATTCCAGCTTATACATACAGTAGTTTCAGAATTCTTAATCTTTACTACTGTGAGAAATAACTTTATCAACAGTACAGTGTTTATGTGAAGTTCCCTTCGTCTTTATTCTTAGAATCTCTAACTCTTTGGTTCTTCTTTCCTTCTCTTTCTCTATGGACGTGTGTGTGTATATATATATATATGTATATACACAGACACACACACACACATATATATATATCTTTATGGATGTGTGTGTATATATATATGTATATACATATTTATACATATACATATATATGTGTGTATATATATGTATATATATGTATATATGTATATATATGTCTATATGTATGTATATACATGTATATATATGTATATATATCAGTAAACTTATTTATATATGTATATATATGTATATGTATATATGTGTATATATATATCAATACAGTTATTTATATATGTTATCTCCCTACTTGTAGTTCTCTCCATAAATGTGTATTTCTGTATATCTTTTTAAGCATCAAAGGAGCAATGTGTTAACAGTGACCATACAGGAGATTTAGAAATGATTCTACCCCCAAATCTTATGCTGAAACTTGATAAATAGAAAATAATTCTAGTATATTTCAGTGGAGCTCAAATACTTCTAATGCATTTCTGTCTGGTGATATAAATTTGTATAACAATAGAGCTTATGTCCTTTAAGTTGTCTAGATATCAGACTAATCTCGTATCTATTAATAGGGCCTGAATAGCACTCACATGAAGACGATTCTGTCTACACAATGCTGTAAGGGCAACTATCCTGCTGTATTGATCAAAAAGGATCCCTAAGCTGCAGATACCTAAATGTCAGGCAGCAGGGAGAGCAGACTTCTGTAAGAATTTTGGCTCCTGGTATGTGCTTGCTCACAGATGAAGACAACCCACTAACCCAAAAAGGTAGACTACGGAGGACACTCCGACATGGATTCTCAAACATGGTTTCCTATGTCCTTAAAAACATCGATGAATGTCTGGTTGAGATTTTAAATCTCTATTACATAGAGTATAGAAGAAGTCGCTGTGACCTCTATCATTTTAGGGATAGATCCTAGTGCTTAACTACTTGGATCACAGGTGTCGGTTCAGAAGCTTCCTGGTAAATCCTTCACTTTACTCTACTCTCATTGACTTAGAATGATTTTCATCTTTTCAAGATGAATAGGATGAATAGGTCCAGAAATAGGAGCTGTGTAATGTTAGTATGAATCTATTGACGCTAGACATGAAGCAGGACCAAGAGTCAAGATGTGGTTTGAAAACCAAAAGACGAAAAAGCTCCCAAGAAGACACGAGCCACCTCCCAGGCCCAGTGTGTCTAGTGGAGGGCTATTACTTTTTGGTAATAATTCCTGTAGATGCTATAGGAAAAGGGAGATGAAACGAAGAAGGGATTAAAAAATGCTGCAGGGGTAAAAGGTGTGTCTGCAACTTATGTATGCTGTACTTGGAAAGGCTCTTGGAATTAGATGGAGCTGATATAAAATATTGAACCCCATGAGCCCAAGAGGCCCGTGGAAGGTGAAAGCCTCACTTAGCGTTGTTGATAATGGCCATGAATAGGTCCCTGTTGGCAGATGTGAGTGTCCTCATTGTGTTCTCATTGTGCTTGTTGTGTTCTTTTTGGGTATACCAGAAGAGGGTGGCTTGAGCTCACTGGTCAGAAGATAAAGGAAAGAGGAAATGTAAGCTGCCTTGCATAACCCCAACCTGGTACACTCTGGCACAAAATACCCAAGGTGTTTAGGGAGATCTCAAGGGTCTTCTGAAGGGTGTCAAAGGCTTTTCCAAAGAAACCGAAGTAGTTGAGGTGAAGGGCCCAGGAAGGCCACTGCTTATAGCTGTCGTTTTGTACAGGGCATACGAATACCCAGACCAGGAGGCCTACCTCTCCTTTGCCAACGCTTTTGCCCGGCCTGAGACTTCATCCACTCATAGAAAATGGATTCTTCTAGTTGGGTCTCTCAGAGAGGAAGCTTTACCAAAATTTGCATTAAGGCTTTATTAAAAATAGTGGTGGCCCAGGGGTTCAGCCATTTTTCTCCAAGGCCAAGTCACACTTCTCCTCACACTGTGAACCCTGTATATAAGGCCAATCTTTAAATCTTAAATTTACTTAGATGAACAGAATAGTATGTATTTCTTACATTACAATATTTTGCTTATACAGCAACACTTATTTACATGGCAAGGTATATTATTTTATCAAAAAGAATGTTGACTAGTTACTAATAAAATTTTATTTATTTAGTTAGTTATTTTAAAGATTTTATTTATTTGTCAGAGAGAGAGAGAGCACACAAGCAGGGGGAGCGGCAGGCAGAGGGAGAGGGAGAAGTAGACTCCCCGACGAACAGGGAGTCCGACGCGGGACTCGATCCTGGAACCCTGAGATCATGATCCCAGCCGAAGGCAAACACCCAACTGACTGAGCCACCCAAGCATCCCAAATTTTTTTGTATTTAATTGAGAAAATAGCTCTTTTTCTTTTATTGGTTTTATTTAAAACAATTTTTTTTAAGATTTTATTTTTTTAAGTAATCTCTTCACCCAATGTGGAGCTTGAACTCACAACCCAGAGATTAAGAGTCTCAGGCTCCATTGGCTGAGCCAGCCAGGCAACCCTCCTGGGTTTGTTTTTAAGGTTATTCTGGGGAGATACCTATG
The DNA here is from genome assembly GCF_017311325.1 of Ursus maritimus. NCBI lineage: Eukaryota > Metazoa > Chordata > Mammalia > Carnivora > Ursidae > Ursus > Ursus maritimus. Next base: position 13,762,514 of record NW_024426663.1, read on the forward strand.
CCAGGCCAGTCTTCATCTGTTTAATGGTCCTAAAATTCCTCTGGTTACTGATCCTACATCCGTTCACCCAGGTAAGTTATTTGCAAAATGTGTCCCAAGACGCTGAATTCATTTACTCATGGACGGGGATTACTTAAAATGGAACTGGGGAATGCTGGAAAGCCACATTCCAGAGAGGTAATATAAATTTGTGGTTATATACGACACTCTGGAGTTCAAAAAATCCCCGAGTAGCCGTGTGAATGTACCAGCTGAGTCCACTTAGGCAAGCTACCTGGCCTCCCTGTGCCTCAGTTCATCATTTGTGAAACAGAAGTTACCTTATATAATTGCTATGAAGATTAACCGAGAAAAGAAGTGGAAAATGTTTAGGCTTGCACCTGGCACACAGTAAATATGTATAAAACTACGTTCATCTTACCACAACTAATGTTGGGTTGACCTAAGACAGAAGTGGCCAAGCGTTCAGCTTCTTTTAAAGATTACTTTGTTCACTTCTGCAAAAGTGCATCATTTGCATAAAGAAAGATGCTCATCTTTATACTGGAGAGAGAAAGGGCATTTATTTACTTTAATAAACTGCAATATAATTTTGGCTTTTTTTTATTTTACATTTTGATTCTCATTAACTGAAAGTTTGTAAAAAAACAGTATGAGTAATTCCTAGCAAATGAAAAGATGGCTCCTTTGCACTTATAATATGAAAAATGAAAATTAAAATTACGCTTCATTACAATTTTCTACCTCTCAGAACTGGTAAATGTTCTGAATTGTATGATATGAATTGTAATTGATGAAAGGTGGAAAAACAATCAAATAATCATCAATATCTATAAAAATTGCAAATGTACCTAACTTTCGACCCAGCACAAACATCCAGAAATGTGTATGACAGACATATGTGCACATATACAAAATGGTCTATGAGCAAGGCCATTGCTTTTAATTGAAGTATTGCTTTTAACAAGAACATTTTGGAAACAACCTAAATTTCTATCAATAGGGCATTCATTAAATTTTGCTACATGCAATCATAAAAAAGAGTGAGGACTCTCTTTCTGTATTACTATATAATGCTCTTCATGGTATATTCAATAAAAAGCAAAATAAAGAGTAATATGAAAAAAATGGTATTTGGCTAACAGGACAAAAAGGAAATGTACAGGCTTGAATATGTATCAAGGACCTGTGGAAGACGCCCAGGAAACACTCACAATGGTTGTCTTCAGAGGAGGAAGAGGTGGCTGGAGGACAAGATGAGAGGAAGAGTTTTTGCTGTATTTTTCTCACCTTTTTTGAATCTTTAATATGTAAATGACCAGCATATTTAAAAAATAAATAATTTAAGATATACCTCATTGGTCAAGAGATGATCCTTACTCATCCTCAATTTTGGTGGTAGTTTTAAATTTGATGAAATAATAAAAAATATCTAAATTTCTTGAAGTGTAAGATTTTAGGTAGAAATGATTTCACATTGAACTTTTTTAACATAATGTGAAACTAAAAGTTCTTACTATTTAAAACGTTCCCCATGATTATTATTTTTATTTATCTGTTTGTTTGTTTGTTTGTTTATTTATTTATTCTTTAGAGAGACAGACCATGAGTGGGGGTGGGAGGAGGGGCAGGAGGAGAGGGAGAGAGAGAATCTTAAGCAGGCTCCACAGGGTGTAGAGCCCGTCGTGGAGCTCAATCCCAGGACCCTGAGACCATGACCTGAGCCGAAATCAAGAGTCAGACACTTAATGGACTGAGCCACCCAGGCATCCCTCTCATGATTCTTCTTGTTGGGATTTGAGCAGCCTTTCCACATTGTGAAGGAGAAAGAAATAAGTGTATTCCATATACATCATGTCTAAAACTAATTTTAGAAAGAATATTCATGAACTTGATGTCAGTAGCCACAAATTCATCTACCTACTAAGAATCAGGCGTCCTCTGGGGCTCAGGAGGGAGAATCTGCCCACTGCCTCAGAATTGCTATTTCCTGTCCTAATGCCACGTCTGACCTGAGCCTGCAACACTTTTACATCCATAGCTCCAGCCTTGCACACAGAGAGAGGCAAATGATAGGAAGACACAGAGGAGGATTCTCATCTCTTCCTGGGCTGGCCCCTCCCAAGATGTGGCTGAAGCTGAGCCTTCCAAGAGTGACCTGTTGTTTGGGCATGGCCGCTCTGCTCCAGAGTGGAGAACATGCCGTTGCTCACACTTGCGCAAATATCTTATGGGGATGCCAGCCGCCATACTGGCTCCTTCTTCCTACTGGCCACAACCACCACTGCCCCAAGGTTGTACATAAAACTGTTCCTTGTAAATTTACATTTGAAAGCATTTCCAAATGCTATCCAGTCTTTCATTCCTTCAACATTTCTCTTCACTATTTTTCTTTTTTCATTGTTTGTTTTTATTTCCTTCATCCCAAATCCAACAAAATATCTTAATATTAGTTAGGGGGTTAGCAGCAATAATCTAAAGATATCTGAAGAATTCTCTTATTTTTTTAAATTTTTGCCAAACAAACCCTGCTGGGCACATTGAGGAATTAAAGAAAGCTTTAGAGAAAAATGGGAAATGCCTGTCTTTAAATCGGTTTTTGAGCCTAAATTCAGAATCATTTCCTTCAGTACAATGTAAGAATGGACAAGCTTTCATGAGTACCTGATTTCTCCTGTTAAGAATAATGCCATTCACTGAGTCCCACTGTGTTTTTTCACTTTTGTACCATGATACTCATGATCAGATGAGGAAACAGACTCAGAAAAGTTAAGTCACAGAGCTTACTTATGATGGGGGTGAGACTTGAAATAGTGAGTAATAACTATTATAGAGTGCTTACTTTGCAACAATCTCGGGGGGGGGAGTACTTTGCATAATTTCCACACAGCAAACCTAGCAAGGTTAGTACTATTATTATCCTTTTGCAGATAAGGAGACCTGAGTCACAGAGCGATCAAGTTGGGAATCTAGGTCTGTTTGACTCTTAAACTCCTGCTCCTTCCAGATGGCTATATACCTGGATCAAGTGGAAATTAACATTTCTAAGATTAAATGTTAGTTGTGGAAAGAAACTGCAGTTTTAAGAACCAGTAGGGAGATGGAGTTGTGATAGGGAAAAGTAGAGGGCACTTAGCCATCTAAATTTGTTTATTATGAGCCACACTGAAGAATCTATAAAATAACCTGAAGCAGAGACAATTTTCTAACTAAGCACAGAAGAGGGTCATTTAATGTTTGAAAGAGGCATCTGAATGGCAGGAGCCTGGTCTTGGAGTAACTAGTGAAATTGGTGGTGAGCGTCTGTTCCTGATATCCACTCGGACAGAACAGATGCTTGGGACTTAAGTCACAAGGAGAGATACTTCAGTGCACTGATGTGAAGGTTGCTTTGGCATTGAAAAGTTACCAAGGAGAGATTACAGACTCTCTATCCAGAAAGTTTAAAATACAGCTTTAAATCAGTCTAGGATGGTTTGCACCTTATCCTGCCTCAGCCCAGAGAGTTGGAGTCTAACCATTCAAAATCCTGTCCAACCTCTTGATTCCATATATAATCCCCAATTCCCAATCAATTCTGAGAGCGATTGTATCTAAGCTTTCCTTCCATGGGTGCATAGCAGCATTTGTTCCTTTCAGGCTTGCTCATCTCTCCCCCTCAAATTTTGGACTTGGAAACAAAGAGAAAAGCAAAGTCCATGCAATTTGCTTGTACCTTCTATTATTTCTCCTTATTTCCCCAAAACGCCCCAACACGATGGCTCCCTCGGGTCAAGAAGTTTTAAACGTCCTCACCCTGTTGAACGTCCAGACCTATTTCTAGGTACATAGTCTGCTCACCGGGCTCTTCCTTGCCTGGGATGCTCTTTGTCTCAGGAATTTCACCAGCTACTGTGTCGGAGCCCACTCAATACACAAGGTCTCTCTCTAGTCATAAAGCCTCTGAAGGTCATCCTCTCGTCAGAATCTCTAGGATACTCAAAGTCTGAACCAGAACGTTCAGTGCTGAATCACCCTGTGATTCTTTGGCATTACGTAATATCTACCCTTCCCTCTAGCTTGGGAGTTCTTTAAGTAAAGAAACCTTGCCTAATGCTTTTCTGAATCCCCCAGATCGCTGAATAGTCGGAATGCAAATATTTGTTTGTTTTTAATCACCAATAATTTTGTAACCTTACTTTCACCCTTGTGGTCTGAGCTTAAAATCTCAAATAGATTAAAAAATGTTGGGTTGGTAGAGTATATTAGACGTGGTCAAAATGCAAACTACGTTGGGCATAATTCAGAAGGAACACTACTCAATGCTTTTTACCGATGGGATTTGGAATAGAGGTGCCCTTGACACTCAGGAAATGAGGCTGCTTACATTCTCTCCAATCCCGGATCTCTGGTCCCCTATTTCAAGATAAGAGTCTATTCTGCTTGACTCCATTTACCTGAAGTTTATCTGTGGAAAGCATGCCCTGTACTGAAAAAGAGAGCAGAGGAGGAGAACTAACATGGCGAACATCTATTTGGCAGGGACTTTAGGTTCATAATTTCACATAATCTTCATAACAACCCTTTATTGTAGATACTGAATTTCATGAAAATTAGATAATGTGCACAAGTCAATGAATAAAAGAACAAAGAACTGAACCCTTCTACTCTCTGATCCCTATGGTAAAGGTTAAACTGATCTAAAAGCACAGTAAAGAGCAAAATGGAAGATGCGTACTCTGCTAAAGAAATGGGCACGTGCTTCCAATAGCAAATCATTGCTTCGTGTCCTTACAAAAGGTTATTAAGTACATAGTAGAGTCAGTTAACAGAATCATAGTATACACAGCATAAAATTTGATTTGCTCAAGGAATTTATACTAACAGGCTAGCCTGAACTCAGAAACTTATTAAGAAAATAAAGAAATAATTTCTCCCTCTTTATAAAACTGTTTGGGGGAATTAGGAGGACTCACAAGTTGTTTTAAATGTCTGGAAAATGAGAGAAGAGATATACACTGGCTGTGATACAAAGGAACAGATTTTAAGAGAGGAAAGATTGAGATATTCTCTCCCAGGGTGACCAGTGGAGAGTATGCTTCTGAGTCAAGTTGAGCCTTTTGCTACGGTTACCAAGCAGACATCAGACTTTCATTTCTAGCTCCACTCCCAGAGTTTGCTACTTCTGTCCACGCTCTTGGCCTCTCAAAACTGAAACATTAAAATGGATTTCCGCCTCTTCTTCAAATTTAAAGAGCCACGAAGTTCCAAGAATTCTGAAGTCCTAACACCTCTCACATCTCTTCTTTCTTTCCCATTTCCACATATATTTACCTACATCAGATTCAGTTCTTCACAACCATACTGTAGCAAGTTCCAGGTGGGAACTCTCTAGGCCTACATCTCCCCAGTCCAAATCACTTATCGATCTTCTTCCAACATCGGTGGAATTATCCTCATGGTGCTACTCCCCTTAGTGTGGAGAGGGAAATACCACCTCTACTCTCTGCTCTACCTCTATCTCCCGCCTCATCCCCCACCCCTCCCTCTCCCTGGCATTCCTAGCTGATAGTCTCAGTCTTACTGAAAACCCTCAGCGGTGGCAATTACTTCTTCCTTTATCTGTTCCATAAACGTTTACGGGGACCCTACTGTGTGAGCGCCCCTAAGTCATAGGGACAAAAAAAGATAAATAGAACACAGTCTCTGCCCACAAATAAGAGAAATTGACATTACACAGATTTGGGCTTTTTGGTATATTGTGGTGGGTATTAATAATAGAGGTCTCTGCCTGGTGGAGAGAGGACGTTGAGTGAAGAGTTATCAGTTCTCACTTGGGGGAAGTGAGGGTCAGGGAGTTTTACATAAGAGAAAACGCTTCCTCCGAAAATTGAAAACAATTCCATCTACAATAGCATCAATACAGAAAGAAACACTTAAGAAAAAAATTCAACCAAAGAACTACAAAGCTCATACACTGAAAACTACAAAACATTGTTAAAAGAAATTAAAGATCTAAATAAATGAAAAGATAGCCTATGCTTATGTGTTGGAAGATTTCCTATTATTGTTAGGGCAATACTATTGAAACTAATCTACGTGTTCAATGCAATCCCTCTGAAATTTCCAACTGCAAGGATACAGAATAGCCAAAACAATCCTGAAAAAAAAAAGACCATAGTTGAAGGACTCACATTTCCCAACTTGAAACTGACAAGTCTACAGTAATCAAGAAAATGTGGCACCGGCATACAGATAGAAATATACATGAATGGAAGAGAATTGAGAGTCCAGAAATAAGCCCATACATTTATGGTCAACTGGTTTTGACAAGAGTGATAAAGACATTCAATGCGGGAAAGAAAAGTCTTTTTTTTTTTTTTTTTTTTTTTCAAATGGTCGGGAGCAACTGATTATCTACATGCAACAGAATGCCCGTGTACTTCTTTCTCACACTATAGAAATGTAAGTCCTGGGGCGCCTGGGTAGCGCAGTCATTGAGTGTCTGCCTTCGGCTCAGGGGGATCAAGTCCCACATCGGGCTCCTCCGCTGGGAGCCTGCTTCCTCCTCTCCCACTCCCCCTGCTTGTGTTCCCTCTCTCGCTGGCTATCTCTCTGTCAAATAAATGAATAAAATCTTTAAAAAAAAAAAAAAAGAAATGTAAGTCCTCTTTAGGAAATGCAAAACCATGATATTACTTACCACCCACTAGGATGTCTATAATATACTTTAAAAAAAGGCATTAGCAAGTATTGGCAAGGATGTGGAGAAATTGAAATATTCATACGCTGCTATTGGGGATTTAAAATGGTGCAGCTTCTGTGAAAAACACCTTGTCAGCTCCTCAAAATTTTAAATACAGAATTACCATATGACCCAGCAATTCTACTCCTAAATATATACCTGAGAGAATGCTGGCAGGTGTTCACAGATGTTCGCTTGTATACAAAGGTTCATAGCGGCATTATTCACAATAGTCAGGAAGCAGAAGCACTCTAAACGTCTATCAGCTGATGAATAGATAAAATTTCGTATATATACACACTGGAATATTATTTAGTCATAAAGAAAAGTAAGGTATGGATCCATATTACAACATACATGAACCTTGAAAACATTGTGCTAAATGAAAGAAGCCAGACACAAAAAGCCACCGATTGTATGACCGCAGTTCTATGCAATGTCCAGAATAGGCAAAGCCAGGGAGACAGAAGGTAGAGGAGTGGTCACCAGGGGATGGGGGGAGGAGAACTGAGACTAACTGGTAATCGGTACTAGTGTTCTTTTTGGAGTCGTGAAAGTGTTTTGGAATTGGATTGTGGCGATGTTGAGTATATTCAAAACATAGTGAATATACTAAAAACCACAGAAGTCTATACTTTGAAGCGGTGAATTTTATGTCATGTGAAGCTAATCTCATTTTTTTAAGTGTTCTTAAAAAAAAGAGAAGATGTTTTAAGTAAATCTTGAGGAAGCAGCAAGGAAAAGCCCTAAGAGTGGAGAGTGGAGAAATAAGTTCTAGGCTGAGAGGATCAAATGTATAACAGCAGATTCACGAAGTAATATTAATATTCAGTTCAGGTCTCGACAAGCAGTTATAAAAACAAACGAACAAACAAACCCAACCCATAAAACCACTCGTAGGCTACAACAAACAAAACTTTTAAAGGTTTTCTTTGTAAGTCAAAATGACACTTCATTTCTTATGTGATCAGAAGTTGATTTTCTTCCCTCCTGCATCATGGTCCTCACCTTGGAAGTAACGTAGTCGATCAATAAATGAAGGATGTGTGGGTATTCTTCCTCTGCCCCAAATGCCCTTTCCCTGACTCTCCATGGCTCATGCTTTCTTATTTTTCAGGCCCAACTTGAGTGTCTTTTTCTGGAGAGGACTTTCCTGACCGCACCATCTAAGTGGGTTCCCATTTCTCACCTTTATTTTCCATCACTGCATTCTGTTAGTATCCTGCACAGGCAATTATGTTCGCTGGCTGGTTTTTTTGGATTCTTTTCTTTTTAAAGATTTATTTATTTATTTTAGAGACTGGGGGAGGGGCTGAGGGAGAGAGAGTCTCAAGCCGACTCCACACGGAATGTGGAGCCTGACACAGGGCTTGATCCTATAATCCCAAGATCATGACCTGATTGAAATCAAGACTTGGACGCTTAACTAACGGCACCACCCCGGCACCCCATGGTTTGTTGGATTTTTATTTCTCACCCTAGACAGTATGCTCTGAGGACAGGGAAAGGATTGTTTTATTCAGGGATATGTCCCCAGTGCTAGGACAGTGCTTCATTAATACAAGTCAAAGGCAGGAAGCTGTGATGGGCAGTGCAGACATCCTCAGGTTACAGGCCCAGGGCAGTCTGGCATTGTCTTGTTCTGAAGCTGACACTGTCAAGAGCCCAGTCCACAATATCCCAGGCTTAGCTGGTCTAGGGCTTGGCTGTGGTTTAACTCTGTGTTTGCAAAATTTATAACACTTGATAGCAGAGAATTTCATCCCTGCCAGAGTCAACAATTCATCCCTATGACTCATAGCTCAGCCCATGTTAGTCAAGGTTGGGCAGAACAGGCTTGAAAGGGCATCTCTCTAAGGCAACAGAGGATTGGGTTGAAAAGTTGGGAAGTGAGTAAACACACTGCTTGAGTGAAAGACCTGTGGGGGGCATGTGGGGGATGAGGTTGGAACGCAAGATTGGTCCAAGTTAGAGTGTAAAATCTAACTCTGGGCAACCCTCCTATTTAGCTCTGTGTGAACTGCCAGACAGAAATTGGGCAAAGGGTCAACTCGCATTTATGAGGAAGGAGTGAGGCTTTTAGTTGCAGGCTTGGTTCTCCGAAGGAGATGCTGAGACAGAGTTTGTGGCAGGAGATATTTATAAGGAGTAACACTTGTGGCAGAAGAAGCCTTGAGCAGTGGGAGAAACTGGACTGCAATGGAGGCTTGGCCAAGCCTTTGCCAACCCAGGGCGGGGGTGTTCTGGGAGGAGAAATGTCAGGCAGAGTTGTCACATATCCTGTCAAATGATGGGGGCTTTATTACAGTCCCACCCCCATTCAGTGGCCTCATACAAGCTGCCCAATAAAGACATGACCACAGGTAAAGCGATTCTCGGCAGCCGAGGCCACCGAATGGAGCTGCCAGCCGGGAGCAAGTCCTTGCTTGAAGGGATCTACTCCATGTGTCACAGCCTTCAACCACACGAGCCCACCTCAGTCCTGTGGAACAGGGCTTCCTTCTTTCTTTGCTTTCTTTCACTGTAGACATTGCCCATAGGCTAGTCTTCCCTCCTATCTTAGCCCGTAAGAAATATTATCAAATTCTTCCTCATTAAGCAAGAAGTACTAAGAAGCAGAACTACTTGATCTTAACTCTCGCTAAGATGTTGTCAGGCCAAAGATTGCATTTTTCTACCCCTAAGCTAGGTTTTGTTTTTGAAATATAAATTTTTGGTTTTTGATTTTTAAAATCATTTAGGCTTTCCAAACCATCAACTGATAGAGAGACTAATGTTTCTCCATTTGGCCAGAAGCTATTTAACTCTACCTTTATTGTTACAATATTCAAGGAAAGAGAAATAAAAAAGGAAGGGGGAAATGAACTTCGTTGAAGCCCAGTACCAGGCTCTTTGAGTTGACTTTTCCATATTTTATGCCATTCAATTAGGAGGAACTGTCTGTCAAAGACAGGTCACTGATTTCAAGGACTCAAAGACACTGGCTGTCTCTGACGCCTAGGGACAAGGATTATTTGTTATAAATGCTTAATTCCTCTGGTTACTTCAGGAAGAGATATGCAGTACAGAATCCCAGTTCGCCAAGAACCTCCTTCGGCAGTGATATCCTGGCCGTTCTAGGGCTAAGAAGGGCCAGCTCAGATAAAAAGCAGTTGTGTAATCATGACAGTTACCTTCAGTGATGAGGTCTTTGTTAATTGCTTATGTTCTAAATGCTCAGGAAACATATTTGCTCCCTAATCTGGGCTCCGAAGGTTAAACTAATTGGGTAGCTTTGAGAAAGGCACGTAACTTCTCAGGTCTCTGTGACTTACATTATCTCAGAATATTATTATCCTCCCTTTACAGATAAGGAAGCAGAGTGGTGAGTGATGAATGACATCCGAAGGCTTCACAGCTGGCAAGTGGCAGAGCCAAGCTTGGGGCAGATCTGTCTGCCTGGCTCTAAACCTACTTTTTTTTTTTTTTTAAGAGAGAGCAAGCAAGCACGAGCCCAGGGCGGGGGTTGGGGGCAGAGGGAGAGAGAATTTTCAGCAGGCTCAACGTTCAGTGCGGAGCTCATGACCCTGAGATCATGACCTGAGCTGAAATCAAGTCAGACACTTAATGCACTGAGCCACCCAGGCACCGCAAACCTACACACTTGGAACAACATCACCCAATCTCCTACAGAGAGGTTGGGTGTATGATTTCTGCGTTTCCTTCCATTTTAAAAGTTTCATGTGCTATCAGGGCGTACTTATCAAACAGAAATAGAAACCTTATTCAGTTTATATACACGGTATTAATGCTATGTGTTTACAGAGAGGTTAAAAATGATTCTTGCCATCTTTGAGGGTATTTCCTCTGAGCAGCAAGATATTAGGTGACACCTTCTGATTTTCAAACATTTTAGCCATGGGAGACTCTGATATGCTAAACCAATTTATTAACTTCCTCTTTTATAGAGCGTTTTTTAAAAAAAACAAGTTAAGGAAACCTGCCAAAACGTTTTAGTGCATACGATTACAAGTGGGGCCTTTGTGTGGTGATGGTATTTGGTAAGTCTTTTTGGTATTTGGTAAGACAGTATTTGGTAAGTTTCTGTAAAAAGGTAATTAAACGGAGAAAAGTTTTTGTGCACTGAAATGGTCACTTTGAAAGGATGCTTTAAAAAAAGTCAACAATTCTTAAAAGGATTTATTTCCTTTCTAAATGTTTGTATAAGAAAGGGTAACCTTATTTCCCACTTTCAACTAGGATTCTCCTACAACGGAATCTCCGATGGCAATCAACTCAGCAACTAATCTTTCCTCTTCACCTTGTAAGGTAAGCGGCATGTCCAGTGAACTGAAAATGAAAGTTTGGCTAAAAGGTAAGTCCCGTCTTTAGGGTTCATTCGCTTTATGACCAGGACGGTCTGGTGCCTGAGGCCTGGGATTTGAAGAGGGTCCCAACGCCTCCTAGTGGTGTAAAGGGGCATTTCATCTAGCTGGGTTCCTCTCTTCCTCTCTTCCTTCCAGAGAACCACAGGAACAGAAGACAGTGCGGACATTTACATTTCTGGGCACTAAGCATACCCTTCCCTTCGGAAGTTACCTCAAGAATACTCTGTGTTAAAAAAAAAAGAATATTCTGTGTTTTTTTAAAAAAATATTCTGTATTTAATTAAGAAAACAGTAACCACTTTTTTTTAGTTTTGTAGCTGTCTGAGCATTTTCACATGGTGGATTGCAAATTTTGGGGTTTCACGGACTAGTAAAATTACCAAAAAAAAAAAAAGAGGAATAATAACATAGATTGTCCAACTTTGTATTTTGTCAAATAACTGATATCTGAGAGAGAAAAAAACTTATCAAATATTATCACCACCCCCGATGAAAGAAAGAACATGATCTTAGCAAAGGAGCAAAGAAGAAATTTCATATTTTAAAAAAAGTCCTTTAAATAGCCGAAAATGGACTTTTTGGAAAACTCACTATACTATCTTGAATTTTCTCATTCTTCTGCAGAGCAGTGAAAGCTTTGTCACAGACTTTCACAAGCGACATCTGAAGGAGGCGACGCAGGTATTACGTTCCTCTTACCTGTCGAGAAGTGTGCGCCAAGAGATGTGGAGTAAGACGGTCTGGCGAGGCTGACATTACTCATGCCCAAACCATGCTTGGGCCATTGAGGCCCTCCACTCTGAGCTAGAACCCTAGTTTAGGGACTTAAAGCTAGGAAAGCTTGGGACATTTAGTAACATCTGAAGGCCCCAGAAAAAGATTGTAATCAGCTTGACCTAAGGGCCTGGTTTTACTGTAGGGCCAAAGGGCAGTTCAGTTGCTTCTCCTTGGCTCACCGGCAGATTAGAGTGACCTCCTCAAGGCCAAGGCTGCTAACTAAGTGTTTTCCCTGGATTTCCCAGATTACAAGGCGGGACCGGTTTGCTCACCCAGCAGAATCCAGTTTCTGTCTCCTATTTTCCCCATTGATTTGAAGTCCCAGAGAAACACAGTGTGAGTAGGCATTGCTCTTCAGAGACCATGGCCATCTTGGCAGGTCTAGGAGCTCACTGATATCCTTTCATAATCTCCTTTTCTTCTTCTTTTTTTTTTTAAGATTTTATTTATTTATTCGACAGAGATAGAGACAGCCAGCGAGAGAGGGAACACAAGCAGGGGGAGTGGGAGAGGAAGAAGCAGGCTCATAGCGGAAGAGCCTGATGTGGGGCTCGATCCCATAACGTCGGGATCACGGCCTGAGCCGAAGGCAGACGCTCAACTGCTGTGCCACCCAGGCGCCCCGATAATCTCCTTTTCTTCTTAAAAAAGTGCTAGGGAGAGTAAAAGAATAGAGAGGGATGTTCTTTATTCAGAAAATCTAAAACTATATCCCTGAATGTCTGGGTGGACTTGGTGGGTACAAATTTAATGGACATTAGATGAGCCAGCTTCTACCTCCCACAACGGCATGGATTTTTTTTTTTTTTTTTTTTGGCTGGGAATACATTGCTTGAACCTAAAGTAAACAGTCATCTGAAAATTCTTTAGGGGTTCATACATGTGCTTGGCCAAAAAGAACGTGATCGCTTTCATTCTTTCTTTCCTTCTATGACATGACCCGCACTTACGGAGAAAAAAGGAGCAGAGGTTGTACTGGAGGGGGAGAGAGACAATCCTAATTTTCTCTTTCCAGTTTTTCACTCTTTTCTCAAACTACTTTTCCTTCTTTTTACTAGCTTAGATGATTTTACTGATGAGAAACTGGAAGCACAGAGAGGTGAGGGAAATTGCCCAAGATCACAGAGATCGTGGTAAGATGTGATCAGAATGCAGACTTCTAGCTTGCTGTACAATTTTGTTGCCGTTTTTAAGGATTTACCAGGAAAACATTACAAGGAAAGAATACTGGACAAAATTTTGAGAATCCCGGACAATACCATGTTTGAGTAAATATTAAGAGAAAATTCATATCCTACTTTCTGTGTGCGTGCGTGTGTGTGCAAGTGAGTAAGCGTGGAAAAACCGTCCTTGTTACACTCTACGCTTACTAGCGATCCTAAAAAGAATTTTGTTTTGTGACCTTTTAAGGGAGAGTCGTCATGAAAAATGAGACGTTTTCAGAGTACTGGTACTCTTTATTGCTGCTCACGGAATTACAGTTAATAATATGAGTTCTGAGAAGCAAAACTGTATCTCACCTCCGCTTCAAATATTTGCAACCGATGAGGCAGTCTCACAGGGAAATGACCTCACACAGAAGGACCTGTGCCCACAACAATAGCAAAGATACTAAGAACTCTTCCCTGAAGCCGTGTGTTGCCATGGCAATAGATAACCAAAATGATGCCATGATTTCTTATCCCTAGAAACAATCCTTGCGCCAAGGGAGGGCAAACACAAAGCCATACAAAGGGATGAACATATTTGCTTATTAAATGATGCTGGTTCATAGTGATTAAGTCCATGGAAAACCTTTCGGCTTTGCCATTTTTTGAGACTAGTTTATCTTTCCAGCTAAGGAAAAAGTGGCTACAAGATATCAAAGATTTTTTATTATTAATGATGCTGATAAACAGCAAATGGGTGCAATACTAAGAGGCCTCATGCTGTATGGCTGTGCCTCCAGCCACTTATTGCACAATTTGAGAACTCTCGTGCCCACTAACACTACTATTTTCAAGGGCAGCGCTTGGGTGGCTCAGTCCCTTAAGCGTCCGATTCTTGGATCTGGTTCAGGTCATGGTCTTGGGGTTGTGGGAGCAAGCCCTGTGTTGGGCTTTGCGCTCAGGTGGGATTTTGCTGGAGATTCTCTCCCTCTCGCTTTGCCCCTCTCCTGCTCATGCTCTCTCTCTCTCAAGTAAATAAACTCTTTAAAAAAAATAAAAAAAAAATGAAACTATTACTTTTAGGGAGTATTATATTAGCAATATCCATTTACTCTAGGTAATTATGAAAATACCAAAATGAAAAAAGAAAAATCATTTGGGATTCTACATTCAGTGCTCTACTGCTATAATTCTGGTATAGTTTTTTCCAGATCATTACATGCATATATTATGAAACAAACTAGACACATGTGCATGTTTGTTTGTAAGATTGGAATCACACTCTATTTTCCCACTCTCCTAAACTTGTTCAACGCCATATGCTTAGTTGGTGGGTCGAAATGCTCTACCATCTAAGAATAGTTGCCTCTTTCCCAAAGACAGGTGTGCCTAGAAAACCCACACATAGTTTGGGCCTCAGAACACTCTTCCCTTGCATCAGTTCTGGTTATTTTCTCATGATGCCTATAAACATTTGTGGGGAGCTCCAGTATAGCACATGGATAAAAGATAGGCTCAGTGATAACCTAGGAAAATGTGCAGAAAGCTGTGGGTGCTACTTTGATCTGGCTGAGATAATATGGCTTGCATTTCATTGAAGAATTAACAAAATTACTGTCATCTTAAAAAAAAAAAGTTTTAACATTTCTTTCCTTTTCTTCCAAGAAGGTATGGTAAAATGATGTCAGAGGAGAAAGGAATTTGAATCTTCATGAAGCAACCAAATGTAGGAGAAAATAGCATGGAGCTGGATTCAGACAGACCCAGATTTAAATAATAACACGATCATTTGACATCAGTAAGACCTTGAGCTGTACTTTCCCATTGTGAAAAATGGGGATATAAATACTCCCTCAGTGTGTTGTTGGTAGAACCTAATGAGAATATGCTATTAGTAAAGTGTCTGGCTCACCGTGGCCACTTTCCTTGACAGTGGCTATTACACTTATTGAGTTGTGAGAGGATTAACTCAAGGGTCCCATGCTCAACCCCACGTGCTATACTATGACTTTAATAGCGTCTGTTAACTTTAATATTCCCTTCACTACTTGTTTTAAAACTAAGGAAAACAAATGTTGTTATTGTGTTTAAGATTCTGCAAACTGTCGCTAAGACACAATCACAGAAGAAGAGCATCAGGTTATAAAAATTATTGAGGTACGTTGGGTCTGACGCAAGTTATGAAATACCAGAGACACAATCTGTTTGTGGAGGAAAACTGATTTACATTCCTCGTGCAATGAGGCATTTCAGTAAGAGACACAATTGGATGTGACTGACTGCTTTGAATTCAGAAAGCAGTCTGCACTAAGAGCTCTCTTCCCATCAGGGCTAATATACTGTACCTGCTACAGTTGCTGCTGGCAGTGCATCATCTCCTTCTAGAAGGTTCCACAAAGGATGAGTCTGCACATGGCAACCGCTTGTACATTTCAAATCTTGCTTTTCTCTCTTGAGAAAAGGGCCTGTCCATTCTTATTGTTCAGTTTAAAACAAATAAACCCCCTGGTTTCCTTCGTTTTCAAAGTTTTCCCTAAATAGGTAGCTGCTCGTCAGGGCACTTCACGTTTCTCACTCTCCTTGTGGTTGGTCAGACTCACATATCTAATGGTGCTTCCATCACGGGTCATAGCTGTCATATTTGTGCAGCCAACTCTAGCACTTACTTCTCGTTGCTATTTTTAGCTGAGAGGGTGATTTAGTTTATTGCCTGTACTTCTGAGATTAAACCTAAATGTTAAAGAGAATCATGTGTCCATAGACAAAGAATCAGGAGAAAACAGAGAGGGAGGCGAACCATGAGAGACTCTTAACTCTAGGAAACAAACTGAGGGTTGCTGGAGGGGAGGTGGTGGGGGGATGGGGTAACTGGGTGATGGGCATTAAGGAGGGCACTTGATGTAATGAGCACGGGATGTTATATGCAACTGATGAATCACTAAATTCTACCCCTGAAAATAATAAAACGAAAAGAAAAGAAAAGAATCAGGGGAATATATTGGGCATTAGCTTCAGTACTATGCACATTGTATCCATCTGATGTCTTTAGTAACGTTAGCTGAGAAATCCTTGCTCTAGGTTGCAAGTAGCAACTAAGATGAAATGACTTATTCCTCCTGTGATGGGCTAGAAATTATCCCATAAGATTAATTTTTTCCTCAACAATCAACTACCACTATATTACCAGTTCTAAGTCATGAGCTAAATGTTCATTGGCCATTATGTATTTCTTCTGTGAGCCGTGATCAATAAATGTTGGAAAAGAAATAGCCTTTGTTCTTCAGAGTTCCTGGCTGCTTTCAGAATTTAATTTCATAACACAATAGAGGAACAACCAGGAAGTTATAAATAGAATCTTAAGAGAACATAACAATCCTTAAACCCACAGAGAGTGAAAAGTTTACTGTGGTTTTTAAAATCCTCGGATGAACATCCCTTGGAAATCGGAGCTAGTAACTAGCAATTGAACCCACCCCCCTCCAATATTAGTATAATGCCCTTCATTCTTTCTTTTATTGGTCACTGAGGGGTGCCTAAATTTGGTCTGGTCACCAGGACTGGGGGACAGAGAGACCTGTGGCTAGCGTGACTCTCGTCCACTAGCCACCAGTGAACACAAGGACGGAACCCTTTACCAGTGTGGCCTCCCCACTTGGTGCATTTTCTAGGTTGCATTCTCCTTTTCTTCCTTAGTATCTGAACCTTACTTTATGTGAGGCTGCAATGTGCCCAGAGAAGTGTCCATTTCCCCGTATCTTTTGTAACTAGTAGTGACCACGTGATTAAGCTCCGGCCAATGAGCTGCAAATCCAGGTGTTGCCGGGGCCTTTCTGGAAGACTGCTTAAATGGCACACACTCAGGCAGGAGGTATCTTTTCTGCCCTTTTCCCTTTCCTCTTTCTTATGCCCTTAAACGATCTGTAATGACTGGCGCTCCAACTGCCTTCTGGGCCCAGAAGGTGACCCTGAGACTGGAACCCGGCGCTGGGGTGGCGGGAGGGGGGAGTGAGGATGCCCTGGCCCAGGATGGCTCTGAAGCTGCCGTCCCAGACCTTTTATGCAACAAAGAAACAACTTTCATCTTGATTAAACTACTCGAATTGTGTGTTTTCTCCTATGGGCAGCTGAATTGAGCCCAACTGGTATAGTTATTAAAGGGTCAAAGTCTCTGGTGTATGAATTTCCTTCAAGAGGAAACAAAGCCTTTTTTCTTTTCTTTCTTTCTTTCTTTCTTTCTTTCTTTCTTTCTTTCTTTCTTTCTTTCTTTCTTTCTTCCTTTCTTTCTTTCTTTCTTTCTTTCTTTCTTTCTTTCTTTCTTTCTTTCTTTCTTTCTTTCTTTCTTTCTTTCTTTTTCATGAGACAGGAGAGTAAAATGCTAACACTTTCAGGAGTTTCCTTTCAATCATTTGAAGTCCAGTGGACTGTTAGCAACTCCCCAGGGCAGACTCTCAGGTGGAAGGCTGGGAATTTGAGGCGCGCCTGTGGGGAGTGTGGAGACGAAGAACCCATGGGGGAGAGAAAGGACTCAGATGGGGGGGGGGGCTGAAGCTGCTGTGTGTCTGTCACGTTCCTCTGCGCTGTCCTCCGGACTCGGATGGACCTGGGCCCCGTACCTTGCCTGGAGACCCTGGGGGCCACGGAGGAGGAAGTGCCTGCCTCTGAGGAGCCCCGAGGCACCCTGAAGGCCTGGCCTTCCAGGCGACAGGAGCGGCAGCAGGAAAAGACTGCCATTCTGCTGCCCGCCAGGTACTGGACAATGACCGGCATCGTTCCAGGGTCATCACCCATCCCTCAAACGTGGGGTACTAGCCTTATTCTGCAGATGTGCAAACTGAGGCTCAGAGAGATGAAGCATCCCACCCAAGGTCACTCTCTGAGACTCCAGTAGGGTGACAGACTGTCCCAGTTTTCCCAGGACTGAGAGGTTTCCTGAGATGCAAGACTTTGAGGACAGGGCCAGGCAAACCGGAACGGTTGGTCAGTCTGGCCTGTCTGACGGCAAAGCTCTCTTATACCACCTGTCGCCCCAACAAAGCACACAGCTCGGATTTCCCCAAGAGCTGGCTCAAGCATCCTAAAATGCTCAACCTTGACCTCTGGCCCGGGAATCTGTTTTCCTTTCTAGAAGTAGGCCCTGGAGTGGAACCAGTAGGACGGTGTGATAGAACTAAAGTCTCCTCGGTGCTGTTTCACCATTCCAGTCTGGGATGGCCAACCCCACACACCCAGCAGCTAACACCCTGAGAGGACCCAGGGCTGTGCAGGGAGCAGAGCCTTGCCTCCATGGGACAGGGCCCAGGGCCTTGTCCTACTGTGCTGAAATGTTCCCCAGATCCTTTACCCTCCTTGTTCACTAGATGTAACCACTTAAAACCATTATAATATCTTTACATTTTTCCCATCAAAATACTTTTTCCAGAGTTTTTAAAAGCACTATCATTTGTCTGCCTAAAGATGCAAAAGGTACCAATTTAAGGTGAATAACTTCCAAGTTCTATCCCTTTCTATCTTAGCTTATCTCTTACTAAATGGCACCAATGGATTTTGTGTGTCTCCAGGTAAATAATGCCTAATAAGGGCCATCGAGGGTGAAGGCTCCCAGCTGGGGGTTTCTGGATAGGATCCGGGGATACATGAACCTCCCCAAAACTGTGTGCCCTGGTGTGTGTGGGGGGGGGGGCGCGGCATGCACACACGCACACACTCTGTTATAGGGCAGAGGGTCTGCAGCTTTTACCACATCCTCAGGGGAGTCTGTGACCAATCCTGAGAAGCACTGGAGAATTACCGTGGAAGAGTTTTTTATTTTTTATAAAAGGTGTCTTTGTTTTATGAGATGATTCACAGTAGCAAGTTATCACAGGGTATGAGCCCATGAATCAGGCTCTGTCCTTGATGCAGCAAAGGAAGAAGGCAGAGAACCGCAAGGAGAGGTGTGGTCAAGACAGAGAGCTCTAGTCGTCTGGGCACCACGCCCTGTGGGAACAGAACGAGCATCCTCAGACCCAGAGCAAAGAGTCATGGGGTCTCTGGGGTCCAGAGCCAATGGCCAAAGACTTGCTCACTCTCTTTGCCATTAACCTATCTGTAGATGATAGATTTCTTATGTCTGGTGTTTTCTTTTATATTTTTGCTTGTTCATTTTTTTGCAAAGTGCAACTTCTGTCATAAATACATTAATCCAGTAAACATCTAATGAGTACCGTAGGCCAGTGTCTGAAAGCCCGCACAGCGGAGCCTGGACCTCAGTCTTGGGTTTGTAGCCCAGCTCCACCCTTTGTAGACACATGACTCTGAGGTAGTAGCCTGGCCTCCCTAAGCTTCCATTTTCCTGGCCTCAGTGGCATGGACCAGGTTCCCTGTTCTTCTCTTTCTCAGCAAATTCTGGAAGCAGCAACCCTAAAATAACAGGGCCACTGATAATCTGGTTGTCAGCTCATGACCATGGTCCTTCGGTCAGCTCTCCCAGGCTCCCTGCCCGGCCTGCCTGGAGTCCTGAATAGTGCCAGCAGGTCAAGCCCGCCTTTGGTGCCAGGGTCAGCCCGGCACGGTTCAGACCACCCTCTCCTGTCTGTTTCATTTTCCCCAACGCCCATCTGCCCCCCCAGTGAGGCCCTCTGAGAGCCTGTGTAGTGTGCACTGTATGTCGAGGAGGGCTGTCTCCACCAACAGGAGAGCCGGTGATGGCAGAATAGGGACAGAGGAGGAGGTGGGACTTCCCAGGGCCTGCCATAGGATACCAAACACTTCAGCCTGCTCCAAGTACCCTGGCCTCCGCTGCTGGGGCCTCCGCCGCTGGGGCCTCCGCCGCTGGGGCCTCTCCAAGGCACAGGCTTCAGCTCGGGAGGTTTTTACAAATGAAAAATCAAGAGTCTGTGATCCTTCTTAATGAGGCTGAGGTGTTTTCACCTCACCAAGCTCACAGTGGGAACATTAGGAGATGATGGATTCCTTTTTATGGTTAAGTTTTTTTTTTTTTTTTTTTTTTCCAGGCTCAGAAGACAAAAAAGAACTGAGCAAGAGGGATGGCCTGAGGCCCCTCGGGGCACGCGGCACCTGTAGCTAATGGTCTGACAGGAGGCTAATGGTCCACGAGCACACGCCTCGGGTTTTCCCGGAATCTTTGGACTCCGATTCAGGTTTATCTGCCTGAACAGTTTTCCCTTCCCCCACAGTGAATGAATCATTTCCTCCTCTCCTATCCTGCCAGACAACTCAAACCATGCCTCCCGTTCTTGGCTAAGTGCCCACACTGAACTCACGGTGATGAAAAAGCAACCGATGGAGAACAATTTTTCATTCTCATTTACAAGCCTCACGAAAGCGGCTTTTTGGGAGAAGCCGGTGGGCACGGTGACCCGTGCCAGCTGGATGGCTTGATGAACACTCAGTGTCAGCACTGAAGTGCTGCAGCGGCTCGTAAGCCATGGAGCCCCGGGAGTGAGTGCGGGGACCTGATTCATTTCCCTGACACAACCGAACAAGTCAACAAGTCGGGCGTCTGCCAGAGTCGGGTAACTTCATCCAGAGCTAAGCGGCAAGTCCTTGACATAAAATGATGAGCTTCTGCTGCCATCTGGTGGAGTTCTCACCTTTAATCATTATTAATTAAAGAGTCCCTTGCCAGACACTAGAGAGCAGTGGTTCTCAAAGTGAGTTCCTAGGACTAGCAGGATTGGCATTACCTATCGTTTACTACCTATGGCATTTCGCCAGTTACTTAATCTTTCTAAACCTCGTTTCCTTAGGGATACCATATCTAACTCAGAGTACTGTGAAGATTGAAACAGAAAGGTAAGTGACATGAGCAGTAATAATAAAAATGTAAGGTGCCTCGCATTAAATTTAACTAAGGATGTGCACTTATGAAAAAATGTAAAACCTTTGTTTGAAAGCTATTTGTGGATACCTAAGTGAAAGTGTTCATTGGAAAAGCAGAATCTCAGCCTCTATTTTAGACCGACTGGATAATAGGATCTCCAGGTTAGTTGTATAGACATTAAAATTTGGAAAGCACTGCTTTTGATGAGATAAATGCTTATTCTTATTATTCCTACTTGTGACCATAAATATCCTTATGTTGTTTCGATACAAAAAATTGTGGTCATTGAAGACATCCGTCAAAAGACGAGAGTATAAAGTGGAGGTTAAGAGCACTGGGTTTGGGGTTAGACTGCACTTATTTTTTATCCCACCTCTGACCACTTACTACCAAGGACATGTGGTGGGTGACCTATTCTTTCTGAGCCTTGGTTTGCTTAGTTGTGAAATAGTCATGAAAATATCTGACCCATAGCGCTGTGAGGATTTAAATAGAAAATGTAATAACATAAACAGTAGTAATAAAAAATATAAGGTGCCTAGTATTAAAACTAACAAAAGATGTGTGATTATGAAAAAGAGTATAAAATTTCATTGCAGGGCATTTGAAAATACTTAGAAAGAGGAAACCACATTCAAGGAGAGGAAGACTCAATGGTGTAACACTGTCAGTCTTCTTTATAGTAATCTCTTCTAATGCATTTCAAATTACAACCTCAACTGGGCTCTTTGTTGAACTTGACAGGCTGATTCTGAAATTTATGTAAAAGAAACAGACTAAGAATAGCTTAGACAGTTCTGAAAAAGAATCACATGGGAGAGTCCCTCTCCCACATACCAAGACTAACTATAAAACCCTAACAGTTAAGGTGGTGTAGTGTGATACATGGAAGGATTAGTGGATCAGGCTAGAGCTCAGATTTGGGAATTTGATAAATGACAGTGGTTGTTTTACCAATCATTGGGACATGCCTGAGCTACTTGATAAATGACTCTACAATAATTGGCTATATGGAAAAATTCCTCCTCCCAGTACACACACAGAGACCTCTTCTTTATAGTATAAACTAAATTAAATTATTTCCTGATTGATTATCTAAAGGTATACAATAAAACTTAAGAATTTTGAAGAAAATACAAAAGAATTTTTTTATGATCTTAGTACAGGAAAGAACATATTAAGCAAAACCCCTGTGCCAAAACTATAAAATGAAAGATTCTGATACATTTGATTACCATAAAGTTGGAAATTTCTGTGCATGAAAATACACAATAAACAAAGTGAAAAGACCAGACACGCTTTGGGAGAAGATATTTTCATACATAATTGACTAAAGATTTGTATCAGAAAACATAAAATAATCCCACAAATGAAGAAAACAAAAGATAACCCAATGAAAAGATGGACAAAATATCCGAACATACCCTTCCCCAAAGAAAAAATGCTGGTGTCTGTTAGATATATGGCAAAGTATGCAGCCTCAGCACTTAACAGTGAAATGCAAATTGACAAGTGAAGTGGTATAAACAATTAAAAAATAGAGCTACCACGTGATCCAGAAATTCCACTCCTGGGTATTTATCCAAAGAAAATGAAAACATTAACTTGAAAAGATATCTACCTCCCCATATTCACTGCGTCATTATTGATAGATTCCAAGATATGGAACCAACCTAAGTGCCCGTCAATAGATGAACAGATAAAAAAATGTGATATATATATCCAGTGGAGTATTATTCAGCCATAAAAACAAATGAATTCTTGCCATTTGCAAAAATAATGTATGGACCTTGAAGGCATTATGCTAAGTGAAATAAGTCAGACAAAGACAAATATCATATGATCTCACTTATATGTGGAATCGAAAACAAACAAGCAAAAACCTCATAGGCAGAACAGACTGGTAGTTGCCAGAGATAGGGGGTGAGCAAAATGGGTAAAAGAAGTCAAACAGCTTCTCAAGGAGGGGAAGATGGCGGAGGAGTAGGAGACCCCATTTCAACTGGTCCCCTGAATTTAGCTGGATATCTATCAAACCATTTTGAAAACTAAATCAGCTTGAGATGTAAGAATATATATCTGGATCTCTACAAGCAGAAAAGCGACTGCTTCTTGCAAGGGAGGACATGTGGAGTCGTGAATCTGCAGGGAGATATGGGAAGATAAACAGAATGAGGAGGGAGCCTCCATTAGCTGGATAACACTGGAGCGCAAAATTGGAACCCTTAGGGGGCACCTGGGTGGCACAGCGGTTAAGCTCTGCCTTCGGCTCAGGGCGTGATCCCGGCGTTACGGGATCGAGCCCCACATCAGGCTCCTCCGCTATGAGCCTGCTTCTTCCTCTCCCACTCCCCCTGCTTGTGTTCCCTCTCTCGCCGGCTGTCTCTATCTCTGTCGAATAAACAAATAAAATCTTTAAAAAAAAAATTGGAACCCTTAGAAATCTGCTCTAGTGAGAGACATCCCTCTCTGAAAAGGGGTTTGGAGATGAAAAGACAGAATTCTTGGTAGGGCATTGTGGTCTCAGGATCCGAGGAGCCATAGAACAAACAGGGTGCCTTAACTGGTAGAGTGCCTGAGCAGTGGGCCAGGAAGCAGGTGTGGTAAGCGAGCCCAGGAGCAGACTCACAGCTTGGATGGCCATAAACTGCGAGCTGGACTATGAAATATAAGTGGGTATAATAAGCATCTGGTTGAAATGAAAAAAAAGTAAAAAGGGAAAAAATGAGAAAAAGCATAAGAAAAAGAAAAAAAAGAAAAGGAGAATTTCATCTGAAAACTAAACGAGTTGTGAGGCAACACCTGGAGCTCAATATACTATTTTCCCCTGTTCGAATTTTACAGTCTTGTGGGCTCTATAAGCTTGTCATCCACCTGTTCTTCCAGACTGTCTTCTGGGGGAGGGGCCTGCTGTTTCTCAGGTAACCCCGCCTGGGCAGAGTTGCCCCGCCCCCGTCAGGGGAATGGGCTCAGTGGAAAATGGTTTTCCCTGTGGCTTTTGTTCCCTGGAGGCTTTTTGCACCTCTTCAGAGAATCAGAGCAAAAATGGCCGTGCCCAAACCTCTGGCCCAGAGCAGAAAAGTACATAGCCATCCAAGCCTCTCTCAAAAAATTGGAAAAATCCCAAATGCACCAGCTAAGCTTATACCTAAAGGACCTAGAGAAAGAACTGCAAATAAAGCCTAGACCAAGCAGAAGAAGAGAAATGATAAAGATTAGAGCGGAAATCAATGAAATAGAAACTAAAAGAATAGTAGAATGGATCAATGAAACAAGAAGCAGTTCTTTGAAAGAATTAATAAGATCAATAAACCTCTTGCCAGACTTATCCAAAAGAGAAGAGAAAGGATCCAAATTAATAAAATCATGAATGAAAGGGATGAGATCATGACCAACACCAAGGAAACAGAGACAATTGTTAGAACTTATTACCAGCAGCTATATGCCAACAAATTAGGCAATCTGGAAGAAATGGATGCATTCCTGGAAACTTATAAACTACCAAGACTGAAATAGGAAGAGGTAGAAAATCTGAATAGACCAATAACCAGCAAGGAAATTGAAGCAGTCATCAAAAACCTCCCAAAAAACAAGAGTCCAGGGCCAGATGGCTTCCCAGGGAAATTCTACCAAACATTTAAAGAAGAAATGATACCTATTCTACTGAAGCTGTTTCCAAAAATAGAAATGGAAGGAAAACTTCCAAACTTGTTTTATGAGACCAGCATTACCCTGATCCCAAAACCAGACAAAGACCCCATCAAAAAGGAGAATTACAGATCAATATCCCTGATGAACATGGACGCCAAAATACTCCACAAGATCCTAGCCAAATAGGATCTAATAGTACATTAAAAGGAATATTCAACGCAACCAGGTAGGAGTTATTCCTGGGATGTAAGGGTGGTTCAACATTCGCAAATCAATCAACATGATAGATCATATTAACAAAAGAAGAGACAAGAAACATATGATCCTTTCAATTGATGCAGAAAAAGCATTTGACAAAATACAGCATCCTTTCTTGATTAAAACTCTTCAAAGTATAGGGATATCACAAAAGCCATCTATGAAAAGCCCACAGCGAATATCGTTCTCAATGGGGAAGAATCGAGAACTTTTCCCTTAAGGTTAGGAACATGACAGGGATGCCCATTCTCACCACTATTGTTCAACATAGTACTAGGAGTCCTAGTCTCAGCAATCAGACAACAAAAAGAAATAAAAGGCATTCAAATTGGCAAAGAAGAAGTCAAACTCTCTCTCTTCACAGATGACACAATACTTTATGTGGAAAACCCAAAAGACTCCACGCCCAAATTACTAGAATTCATACTGCAATTCAGCAACATGGCAGGATACAAAATCAATGCACAGAAATCAGTTGCATTTCTATACACTAACAATGTGACTGAAGAAAGAGAAATTAAAGAATCAATTCCATTTACAATAGCACCAAAAACCATAGGATACCTAGGAATAAACCTAACCAAAGAGGTAAAGGAGCTATACTCTAGAAACTACAGAACACTTATGAAGGAAACTGAAGAAGACACAAAGGGATGGAAAAACATTCCATGCTCATGGATTGGAAGAATAAACATTGTTAAGATGTCTACGCTGCCCAGAGCAATCTACACATTCAGTGCAATCCTTATCAAAATACCATTAACATTTTTCACAGAGCTGGAATAAAGAATCCTAAAATTTGTATGGAACCAGAAAAGACCCCAAATCACCAGGGGAATGTTGAAAAAGAAAACCAAAGCTGGGGGCATCACAATGCCTGACCTCAAGCTATATTACAAAGCTGTGATCATCAAGACAGCATGGTACTGGCACAAAAACAGACACATAGATCGATGGAACAGAATAGAGAGCCCAGAATGGACCCTCAACTCTATGGTCAACTAATCTTCAATAAAGCAGGAAAGAACATCCAATGGAAAAAAAGACAGTCTCTTCAATAAATGGTGCTGGGAAAATTGGACAGCCACATGCAGAAGAATGAAACTGGACCATTCTCTTACACCATACACAAAGATAAACTTAAAATGGATGAAAGACCTAAATGTGAGACAGGAATCCATCAAAATCCTAGAGGAGAACACAGGCAGTAACCTCTTTGACATTGGCCACAGCAACTTCTTTCAAGACATGTCTCTAAAGGCAAGGGAAACAGGCAAAAATGAAATTTTGGGACTTCATCAACATAAAAAGCTTCTGCACAGCAAAGGAAACAGTCAACAAAACTAAGAGGCAACCCACGAAATGGGAGAAGATATTTGCAAATGACATTACAGATAAAGGCCTGGTATCCAAGATCTGTAAAGAGCTTATCAAAGTCAACACCCAAAAAACAAATAATCCAGTCAAGAAATGGGCAGAAGACATGAACAGACACTTCTCCAAAGAAGACATACAAATGGCCAACAGACGCATGAAAAAATGTTCAACATCACTAGAAATCAGGGAAAACCAAATCGAAACCACAATGAGATACCACCTTACACCAGATAGAATGGCAAAAATTAACAAGACAGGAAACAGCAGATGTTGGCAAGGACGTGGAGAAAGGGGACCCTCTTTACACTGTTGGTGAGAATGCAAGCTGGTACAGCCACTCTGAAAAATAGTATGGGGTTTCCTCAAGACATTAAAAATAGAGCTATCCTATGACCCAGCAATTGCACTACTGGGTATTTACCCCAAAGATACAGATGTAGTGAAAAGAAGGGGCACATGCACCCCAATGTTCATAGCAGCAATGTCCACGGTGGCCAAACTGTGGAAGGAGTCGAAATGTCTTTCAACAGATGAATGGATAAAGAAGATGTGGTTCTATTACTCAGCCATCAGAAAGGATGAATACCCACCATTTGCATTGACATGGATGCAACTGGAGGGAATCATGCTAAGTGAAATAAGTCAAACAGAGAAAGACAATTATCATATACTTTCACTCATATGTGGAACATATGGAATAGAGCTGAGGACCACAGAGGAAGGGAGGGAAGACTGAGTGGGAAGAAATCAGAGACAGAGACAAACCATGAGAGACTCTGGACTCCAGGGACCAAACTGAGGGTTACAGAAGGGGGTGGGGTGGGAAGATGGGTATTAAGGAGGGCACGTGTGGTGATAAGCACTGGGTGTTATATGCAAATAAAGACTCGTTGAACTCTACATCTCTTATCAAAAAAATAAGAGATGGTTTCTCTAGAAAAAAAAAAGTCAGATGTACAAACTTCCAGTTATAAAATAAATTAGTCATGGGGATGTACTGTAGAACATGATGATTATGATTAATAATACTCTATTGCATATTTTCAAGTTGCCAGGAGAATAGATCTTGAAAGTCCTCATCACAAGAAAAAAAATTGTAACTATCTATGGTGACAGATGTTAGCTAGACTTATTTTGGTAATTGTTTCTCAATATATACACATATCAAATCATTATGTTATACACCTGAAACTAATACAATGTTACATGTGAATTACACCTCAATAAAATTTTTTTTAAAAAAGGAAAAATGAGATAGTATTTTACAATAACCAGGTTCAGTATGATGATACCAAGTGAAGAAGCAGTAGAGACTCTCTGCTACTGTTGGTGGGGCATGAAAACCAGCCCAGAACCATTTTACAGAGTCATGGCCCTGGAGGACGATTGGGCATGACTCTGTAAAGTTAAATGCACCACCTTATAAAGCCACCAATTTCACTCCTACGGGTTTGTCCTGGAAATGCTTAAGCACAAGTGCCCAAGGAGACGTTTACAAGGACTTTATTGAAGCTCTCCTTGTAAAAGCAAAAATGTGGAAACAACTAGCAGTATACTAACACAACAGAATAAATGAATACATTTTCTCATAGTACTGAGTGCTATACAGCAGTTAAAACAAATGGATTAGAGCTGCACCTGACAATACCTACCTCCAAGCACAATGTTAGGCAAAAAACCCAAAAAAACCCCAAGCAACTCTCAAATATATATGAACAATATAATGTCATTTATAAAATTTTCAAACCTGCAAAATATTATTAAAAGTGTTTTTGGGGCGCTTGGGTGGCACAGCGGTTAAGCGTCTGCCTTCGGCTCAGGGCGTGATCCCAGCGTTATGGGATCGAGCCCCACATCAGGCTCTTCCGCTATGAGCCTGCTTCTTCCTCTCCCACTCCCCCTGCTTGTGTTCCCTCTCTCACTGGCTGTCTCTATCTCTGTCAAATAAATAAATAAATAAAATCTTAAAAAAAAAAGTGTTTCTGTATATGTTCATAAGAACTAAAAAATAATATAGGCATATGAACAATAAATATCAAATTCAGGATAGTAGCTCCTTCTAAAACGGGAGAGATGAAGGCATTCTAATAAGGATACATGGCTTCAATAAGATCTGTAATGTTGAATAATTTAAGGTCAGTGGTGGAAATATTTTTTATAATCTCTGAAATTTTTATATGCTTGGAACAGTTTAGAAAGAATGATAGTGTCCATAAAGTGAATGGTACATATTAACATATGGCTGTGACTATTAAGGAGGATTGAAAGGCTTCTAAATAAATGATTCTGATATTAAATATTTATCTCTGGGAGGAAATTTTTAAAAATAGTGCACTTTGAAAGATCTCCCTCACCAGCTTAAATCTATTTTTTGTAATCAACATGTCTACAGAGCAATGAATCAACCACTAACTATTTTTCTGGGCACATTTCAGGGGACTGGCCAGTAAGGTACTTACTGTGTGTGTGGGGGGGAGGGGACACAAAGGGGGAAGAATATCCAGCCTCTCAAGTATTTGAAATAAGGAAGAAAAAGGAGAAAGAGAAAGATAAGGAGAAAAGAACAGGAGAAGGAAGAGAAAGATAATTATTTTAGGCAGAATAGAGTTAATCTGCATAATGGGATGATATGGCTATTTTTGTTTTTTTATATTTATTTGAGTACAGTTGACATACAATGTTACATTAGTTTCAGGTGTACAACACACTTCGAGATGTGTATACACACACACACACGCACACACACACACGAATATTATGCAGCCATAAAAAAGGATGACGTTGTGCCATCGAGACATGTATGAACCTAGAGAGTATTACGCTAGGTGATACTTCTATTTTAACAAGCACACTATTGCAAACAGAAAAATGAAGCCTACCCCTTTCAAAGTATGCCCTAATGGCTTGTAACATTTATCCTGGAAATGCCACTTATAATTAAAATATTTTTGGAACTTCTTCTAGAATTACCTTCAGAGTATATAGCACTCTAGTTTGAGTTTCTAGAGTGGGGATGATATCTGGGAAGCAAATTTGATTTTGAAGAGGAGCCAAGAATAGTGGTCAAGTCAGGTGATTTGACTTTTGGTCAATGACCAGATATGACCACATAGTAGGGCTTCTCTTTGTTTTCCATAACATAATACGTCACGCTAGCAGAAAATGGGTGAGACTGTTTATGACCAGTGTGGGTGAGCTGGGGAGTCCTCCCAGCTGCCATAATCTCCGTCTAGGAACCCTGAGAGCTGAAGGAATCAGCATCCCTGACCACTGCACACAACTTTGCCTCAGACACTTGCTGAGAGCCCTTTAACACAGGGAGGCCGACCTTCCTCACATCCTGCCCTATGACTCTGTGTGGCAGAAACTGGCTGTTGCTCACCAGCACAAATTCCTCTAGCAGGGCATCTAGATCTGCTGGGTCCTGCTCAACGTGAGCTTGGGGTCGCTTGATTGGATTTTGGCCAGCAGCACATGGAAGCCCCTTCCAGTCCTGACCATAGATCTCCTGAGCAATTGTCCATGTTCTTCCTCAGCTCATAGCCAAGCATTCCAAGATGGCAGACTCACATAACGGAAGGAGCCTTAATTCCTGAATCATGATCTGGAGCAGAGCCTCCACTAGAGCTCCCTGACCTACATTAGAATATGATGAGTGAGAAATAAACTTTTATTATAACATTAAGTTAATGAGATTTTGGAATATTTTGGTCATGCAGCATAGCCTAGTGCATTGTGACTAATGCACAAGCAATTCCAAAGAACAAATTCCAAAACTATTCTAAGCAGTGGAAGCAGTGTCATAAACCCAGAGTTTCTTAAATTGGTATTGAAGGACAACATTCATTGTCAAGGACATTGGTGTCGGTGGTTTTACTTGAAACATGCTATTATCATTTTAGAGTCACACGATGCAATGCTGTATGGCAAATATGCCCGTGCTGAGAGCTACATTTCTCCTGAAAGAGCTGGATCTTGAGGTCAGGTGAGGATTTGAATGCATAAGAGAGAGAAGGGAGGGCATTTCAAGTAGAAGGGAAATGGAAGCACAGGAAGAAAAGTCTCTGAGTGAGTGCAGGGAGAGAAAAGCAGCTCATTAAAAAGAGGAAAAGATATCCCCTCCCTACTGTTAACCTACACCAAGTAATTAAGAACAGTTAGATCATGTAACATCTCCTGGTTTTGACATATGCAGATCCCACTTAATGCTTGTCCACGTACTTCAAACCTCTGAAAGTATTTCAAATTGTTATTCAAGGCAAAGAGGCTTCTGGAAGTCACAATACTGATAGTTAACGTTTACTAAGTATTTTACATGTTGCAGGACATGAGCTCAGCGCTTTAAATTGGAACACGCCACATCAGTATTCCCCGGGAGCTTGCTGGAAATGCAGACTGTCAGACCCCACCTTGGACACCTGGATCCATATCCGCATTCTAACAAGATCCCTGGGCGATCTGTATGCACGTTAAGGTTTGAAAAACCCTGCTTCGAATGCTTCATGACAAAACCTACACAAGCCCTATGATTCCACTCATGTCATCTTACCTCAAACATCTCCGAGTATTTCATATCATCATTAAAAGCGAAGAGACTTCTGGAAGTCATATTACCAATAGGTGGTATTTACTGAGTAGTTTACTTGTTCCTCAAAAGTTCTACGAGGCAGGCACAGGTATTGTTATTAACCCCATTTCAGTAGATGGGAAATAAGGCTCTCAGAGATTAAGTAATTTACCTCCCAAATACAAACTAGTATTAAATATCATATATGGGGAGGGGATTGAACCTATGCCCAGCTAACTCCAGAATCTAAGCTTTCATATCCCACAGTAGTGGTCTCTCCTTGTGCTGTGAAGAGCTTCGCGGCCAGAAATGAGGCTCACCAGTGACAGCCAACCTGACATGAGGAACATCCTTAACTGGGAAGTGTGGCAGAGTAAGCTGAGACATCTGGAAAAGCAACTGTGAAAGGAAATCTTTGCAAAGGTGAATAGATGAATAAATACATATTTAAACACGTGAAAGAACACCCATTCACACACAGGTAGATACACCAGTATTAATATGTAACTGTAATTTTAAGTGTTGCCTGAAAGCTTTAGCAAGTAAAGTCTAAAGGATGATTTTATATTTCTTTCTGAGGGAGAATTCAATGATTTGGATAGCTCCTCATTTATTAAATTTATTAAGCCAGGAGGATACGAATTAGGAGTTGATTTAACAGGACCCAATGGTGACCAAGATGAAAAGTGCTGTGGTTTGACTTATTGCTAACCATTTTAATTGCTGAGGGCACCTGCTATAATACTTTCTCACAGTGCTTCTCAAAACTGATTGCATCCTGGGGCGCCTGGGTGGCTCAGTCAGTTGAGCGTCTGACTTTGGCTCAGGTCATGATCCTAGAGGCCCGGGATCGAGCCCCCATGTTGGACTACCCGCTCCTCCGGGAGTCTGCTTCTCCCTCTGACCCTCCCCCCTCTCATGCTCTCACTCTCTCATTCTCTCTCTCCGTGTCTCTCGCTCACTCTCTCTCAAATAAATTTTAAAAATCTTAAAAAAAAAAGTGATTGCATCAGAACCACCTGAGGAGCTTATAATGCAAATTACCGGGTCCTATCCCCAAAGTCAAATTCAGTAGATCTGGGGAAGGGCCCCAAGATTTTGCATCTCTAATACATTTCCACATGCTGCCGCTGCTGTTGTTCTGGAGACTACGTCTTGGGGAACACTGGACGGTATAATGTTCCAGGGTACGTGTTAGACCGCAAGAGCTAGGTTTCCAGTTGTGCACAGGTAAGCCTTCCCGTGGTTGGGGAGAATAAAGAAGGGTGAAAGGGGGCATCGGTTTTCTCACACTGCAGGCCTTCCTCAGGGTAAATTTCTCACTCTTTCTGAGCCAACCTCTTGCTTTTAGCTGGATTTCAAGAACCATACGAGAAACATGACTCTTTATAAGGTTGAGGCAGGACAAAGTCGGCTTTGTAGGGCTCTTTCTGGCCTCTCTTCTCAGCTCTCACTTTTCTTCGTCCTCCAGGCCTTCCCTCGGTCTCAGCCCCTCACCCTGGCTCCCAGCCATCCCCCCAACATTTACTGCATCGCATATCTGGCACATCTTATCCCTAGTAACTCAAAAAGTAGGTATTATTCTTGCTGTACAGATGGAAAAACTGAGCCCCAGAGAAGTCAGATAATTTACCAAAAATGTTGAAGCCAGGAGATAGTGAAGTAGGGTCAAATTCAGGTTTATATGCCTCCAAAGCTCTTTTTCATTTCTCTGCACTGCTCACTTGGGGCTGATTGTCCGTGTTGGCTGCCTGTTAGGATCACACTGATGCCTGGGCCCTGGGTGGTGGGATTGTTTTAAAAGCCCCCCCGGTGATTCAAATGTGCTGTCAGGATTGAGAACCACTGCTTTATGAGCACCTGTGTGACTCCATTCGGTGTGTGTGTCTGTGTGTGTGTGTGTATATGTATATTTATAAACACACATATATATATGTGTGTATTTGTATATATATATTAAATATAGACAATATTATTTTAAAAACATTATATATAACATATTTTTATATTTATATATAATATAAAGATATACATATTTTAAACATGTATATATCAAAATATATACATATGTCCCCACAACCCTTTGACCCTTCCCCCCCAATGGTGGAATGATCTCCTATTTGAGAGATAATTTAAAATCTCACCATCAGAAGTAGCTTTGTCTAAGACAACCAAGAGTTTCTTGAAAACACAGGTCCCACAAACTGTATTAACAGGTAGGGAGATTATGATTTTGAAATACTGAATTTTCACAACACAGTAACTAGATTTAATAGCAGAAGCAGAGCCTCAAACTCTAAACTGAGTCTACTATTTACATAGACCTGATGATGATGGTTCTTCCATTTTCTGTAAATAATGGTTTCTTATTAATAAAACGTCCACTTAACCTTGTTGGATGGTATAATTGTTTCTAGGGCTCAGCTCAAAAAACTATGTTCTGTTCACATATCTTTGATGGATTACCATTGCTCCAGAATAAAATCTAAATCCTATGTGTGGAAATTGAATAGCCTACAGTCTGTCTTCTATGACTTTTAGCCTAATCTCTCAGCAATCCCCCATTCTTTGTCCTCCGACCATCCAAATAGACTTAGTGATTCAGTCTCAAAAACGAATCCATATTCTCTGAGTGGATCCTTTCGCATTCTGCTCCAGTCTTTTTACATACTTAGAATGTTTTTCCTTCTTCACCTATTCAACCTATTCAAGTCCTACAAAGGTCAGTTCCATTACTATGACCTCAGTATCTTCTTCCCACAGATTTCCAATCACAGTGAATTGTTTCCTCCTCAATACATCTTTGCCACACTGTTTAAAAATTGCCATATGGTGCCTAGCATGGTCATTATGTGCACTCATTTATCTGTTCCTGTCCCAAATTTCTCAAAGATTTTGCAGACCAAGACCTAGGGTTATTTATCACCTTATTCCAGACATGGTAGAGTCCGGGTGCTATTGGGAATCAAGTGATTGCAGGAGAACTGGGATTCTGCCTGCCTCACTCACTGTTGTATTCGCAGTGCGTGGCACATTGTAAGTGTTCGGAAAACATTCCTTGAGTCAGTAAGTAAATAAATGGGGGAAAAGTTTAGAAAGAAACTATGTTATCTAGAATGGTATTTCATATTTTGCTTTTGATTTTCATTGTCATTCCTAATTTTGTACAACATTGGATCTGTTTTCAGCAAAGGTAATGTTACTTTTTATGTCCAAAGCAATGGAACATAAAACCTTCTCCAAAAAGGGGAATGCTGATCACGCTGAAGACAAAGCAGCTAAGAGCCAGAGGGACAGACGGACGGACGGACACACACACACACACACACAGAGCTGAGCTGTGGTATCATACAAATGGAAGGAGAAGCTATTTTCCTATAACAAGTGACTAGTGCATTTTGTAGAATATTTTAGAGAGAAGTAAAGTTTTCTTGGCAGAAAAGATGGGAAATTTTATGTGAGCTGACAGTGAGAGTTGATGCAGTGCCTTAGATTTTCCTGTTGACAATATTACAAGAAAGAAAAAATCTCATGTGAACTGGTGTGGGACACAGAAGCTCATGAACAGAACCTGAATCATGAAAGAAGAAAGGAAATGAAGACTCCCTGGCTACGGTGAAGCTTCGTAAGTTCCTCAGCGAGGACATACCTCAAATTAACATCGGAAATTCCATAATGTCAGATTAAGATGGGATGGGTCACAGAAGGGCTAGCTCAGAGATAACCACTGGCTCAACAGTATACCTTACCGTGGGAACCACTGGGTAAGGCTCCCTCTCCCCTGCAAAGCATTTGGGTGAGAATCGCCAAGGTTCATCTCATTGACTTTCCTCTTTCCGTATCTGAAAGGCTGGTCAAGTCTTCAGAAGGACACATTCTTTCTTTGGATAGTATTAGTGTCCTTCAGTAGCTTGTTGTTCCTTTTCCTTTTTAACCTAAGAAACATCTTACTGGCATGTTAGCCTTGATACAATTTAATGTATCTTTTTTTTCTCATCTCTGATGGACGAATTAAAGTGACGTCGAGAGCCCAGGGGCCCTATCTGTGTTACCACATCCTTCGCCTCCATTTGTAGTAACTGACCTGACCACAGGGAGGCGCACGTGAGTGCAAGCTAGGTGAGTCCTAGTTCCTCACTTCCCTTGGTTGGTACTGGTCCGAGGAGCGAGCGCAAAGTCAGGGTGATCAGAGTCCTTCCCTGGCTTTCCAAACTGAGATAGGAGAAAAGAAAAAAAGAGGTCGGGATGCTGTATGTAAGCTCAGAACTGTCAGCATCCATGGTTCTAGTGGGAAGAGAGACTGAATTCAACACTCAAAGATAAGCAGACAAAGAGGAGTCAGGAAGAGAGTCTGTGCTTCCACAATCCCCAGATACACTGCGTCCTTTCTGGTTACAGAAAGCACTAAATTCCTCTCCCTCTCCCACAATACGACTTAGTTTCCTCGTAATTTGGTTTGATTTAAAGAGTCCCAATAAACATACGTTTCGTTATGCATTGATTTTGAAATTTAAATCTCAGAGAACATTTTTATTCTTTTTAGGCCCTGAATCAGCAGTGCTTAGAGCACAAACACAACTCTACCTCATTCATCGCACTCCAGCTGCCTTGTCCCTCAGCCCAGCCCACAGACACTCCGGGCCCCTTTCTTCTCCCAGCTCCTTGCACCTGCTGCTCCCTGGAATGACCTTCTCTTGCTACTTTGACACTTGGCACATTCTCTGTATTTGAGTCTCACTCGGTGCCACTTTCTCAGAAATGCTGTCCCTGACTACCTTTAACAAAGTCATCTTCTCCAATAAACTTATTTCACGGCCCTGTTTGTTTTCTTTATAGTATATACCCTGATATGTACTGATCTTGTCATCCTGCTTGCTCCGTAACACACAAGCTTTATGACAGCAGGACCAGTCTCTAACACTCACGGCCTCCTTCCCAGTGCCTGGCATGGTGCCCAGCTCGTAGGAGACACTTAAACATTTGTGAAATATTAAATTAAAATGTCATGGCAATTGTTACATATAATTCTCGTTAACAGTATAACATTAACTGTGTGCACTTTATATGCTTTTTATGCCATGGCACATTTCAGCCATTCTCAATCATCCTTTGTTCTGCCATGAAGTTCTGAGTCAGAGCATTCCTTTGGAGAGCCTCACCCATAGACCAGGCGGACCCCACCCAACTGGTGGGGTTCTGATGTTCAGAATGGAAAGGTCTCTCATCGAGAAAGCCTGTCATAGAGAAAGCTGCCTGCCATCAGAAAGGGCTTGAAGCTAAACCCTAAGAGTTCAAAGAGGATGTCGGAGGGAGCCCAGAAGACGAGCATTGGCGAAATGCGTCATTTGCTGCAGTTTTTTATTAAGACACTAGGTGGCAGGTGACTATGCTCTTGGGTACAAACAGGAGACCTTGGCACGATAGTGCTTACCCAATGCCGGAGGATAACTTTCTCTGCTGACATGAGATGTCAACAGGGATTTTAATCATTTGACAAGAGGGTGAGAACTGTGATAAGGGCTTTGCATTTGGTCAATGAAGAGAACAGTAAGAGGTATTCTGAAACTTTCCTTTCAGATTCACAAAGGATATGTGCAACGTGGGAACATTAAAAAACTAATCTAGTAGAAAAATTAATGTCCGCTCCAGGGTACCGTCAAGAGAGATAAC
Organism: Ursus maritimus; assembly: GCF_017311325.1. NCBI lineage: Eukaryota > Metazoa > Chordata > Mammalia > Carnivora > Ursidae > Ursus > Ursus maritimus. Next base: position 13,798,875 of record NW_024426663.1, read on the forward strand.
TTCTCTACAATGAAACTAAATCACTATGTTCACTGCAATAACATCTCTGTACCTTTCAGATTAATAATCTAATTCAGTAAATAATTGATTGTAACTTTCTTTTCTCTTTTCAGGTTAAACATCAGGGAGATTTTTAAAAAATCTTACAAGTAGAAACTGATCAGATAATCTATTGTTTCCTTGGTAACCTTCTATGCAGAGTCCTGGGCTTGAAAAGCCTTTATTTTCTGCCGAGGCCACAGAATATTGGCGAAAACAATCAACTGGGGGACATATGCAAAAGCAGATAGTTTAGGTACTCCCTTTTTGTTTAATAAAAGTTACCTGCTTTAAAAGTCACCTGCTATGAAACAAAGAAAATAGAACACAAAATGTGATAAGCATAATCAATTCTAATGAATAGATTTCCTTTCCATTTTGTGGTCTTTAAAGAGTGGTAGTAAGGAAAGTAAGAAGAGGAGGATGGGAGGAGAGGCAACCAGAGAAGGAAAAGAGGGGGAAAGGAAGCATAAGGGAATGAGATATTGAAGAGGAATGGGAGAGAGACATTCACATGGAATGGAGAGACCAGAGAGACAAAGGAAAGGGAAGAGGCGGAGAGAAATCAAGAGAGAATCACACAAAGATAAATGGTAGCAGGGGAGATGGGAAGTAAGTACACAAAAAGAAAAGCAGAAGGAAAACAGAGATACCAAAATTTAGAGAAGAAGGAGCAGAGAGAGAGTGTTAGCCGTTTAAGATGTTTTCATTGGTGGCCGTTTCTCTGGGACTGCTTCACCTTCAGACTTCAAAATAAAAGCACCTGTTATTTGCTGCCCTTTGAAATATTTATCAATCTGTGAGTCACTGTTTACTGCTCTTTAACTGATCTAATACTTAAACCTTAGAAGGTTTTCTTCAAATAAATGTGAGCGAGCATCTTCTGATCGTAAGGACCAGAGAGAGGCTCAGGTTTGCCCAGATGATTGGATTGTGTGGAAAAAATACGCAGAGAAAGAGGGAAAACAGGAACCACATACAGCCAGGACTTTCAGAAAAATAGGAGCTGGAAGATCTTTTAGGTGAGAACACAGCCACAGCCACTGCGTGTCCTGTCACTAGGTCAGTGCCAGAAATCTATTGTTCTTTCTTTGGTTTTTCTCCATTCCTGGCACTTTAGTTTTTCATCTCTGCTTCTGCGGATCCTCCAATTATCAATGATTTTCTTCCTGCCTCTGAACTCACACTTGGAAAGACAGGGGGTGCATGCTTGGTGGATCATCATTCATACCCTTACTGGACGGAGCTCTTGCTTGAGGCCACGTGAGTGATTGGCTAGCCTTAGGTTGGGTCTGGTCAGGGTGGAAGGACCATGGGGTGCAATGTGTACACGCGAGACCTTTCTATATTAGACTGTGTGTATGGCAGGTGTTCAGAAAGGGAGAGAATAAAACTGAAAGGCACATTCGTTGGAGGGACCAATGCATTCCACCCTTGCCCATCAGGTCTATCACATCTTTTCATCTTGGACATATGTTTTGGGAATACCTACACAACCTAGTTAAACCACTGCATCTATACTCACCTGCTCAAAGTCGAAGTTAGTCCCTACACCCAGAAGAAATTTATCAGTCACTTCAAATTTGCAGTCTGAAGTCAATGGCCTTTGAATATTTTTTTTAGACCCATGCCCGATAAAGCATTTGTTTTGGGAAGAGAGGAAGGGGAAATGTGGGGAATGAATAAGCTCTATGAGAGAAAGGAGAGAAGGAGAAGGAAAGGCAAGAAGTTTCCGTGTTGGGAGAAAGGGAGAGAGGTCTGTGGGCGTGGACGTACCCGCACCCAACTCTGAACTCCAGGTGGGTGGCAAGATATCAAAAAGATGATGGTGAGGTACTTAGGGAAGGGTATTTCCAGCCCCCACAAACTTTTATGTACCTCCCATGTGACTTGACTTAAAGTTATCAGACTTCGGGGGACCACTGTTGGCCTTAGGCAATGTCATGATGGATGGAAGAGTGCAGATGCCAGAGAGCCAGGTGGAGGACAGAGGTGTTTCCTGGACAGATGGTAAGAGTTCCAGGTTCTTATCAGACCTGAACAGGGAGTTTCAATATTACCTCTGGATAACTTGGTTAGATGTATGCTTGAACTTATATTTCATCTAAGTTACAGAAATGGGTACTTCTTAAACCCTGAATTTACGGATTGGAAATCATACATTTGCACTGGTGTGAGCACTGGAGATAACAGTGAATGCACTCAGCTGAGGGCATATTGGGACCCTGAGCACCGGATCCCCTTTTCTTCAACCTCGTAAATTAAGATATGTTTTGATAAAATTATAGTTTTCACATTGTATTTTTTATAACAACTTAAAAGTTTTCTATAAACATAACCATAGCTTGACAAGTCTCACCAAAGTTATCTATCAGTGATTGGCTTAATCATCTCAGGGGAATAATATAGACTGCGTCGATTTTAAACAACAGAAATTTGTCTTCCACAATACTAGAGGCTAGAAGTCCAAGATCGGGGTGTCAGCAGGGTCAGGCTCTGATGAGGGCACTCTGTTAGGTTGCAGACAGTCGACTTATGGTATCCTCATGGGGCAGAGAGCAGGGAGAAGCAGCAAGCTCTCTCAGGACTCGTACAAGGGTACTAACCCCATCATGGGATCTCCATCCTATGACCCCATCTAATCCTAATTGCATCCAAAGCCTCACCTTTTTTTTTTTTTTTAAGATTTTAATTATTTATATGACAGAGAGACAGCCAGCGAGAGAGGGAACACAGCAGGGGGAGTGGGAGAGGAAGAAGCAGGCTCCCAGTGGAGGAGCCCGATGTGGGACTCGATCCCGGAACGCCGGGATCACGCCCTGAGCCAAAGGCAGACGCCTAACGACTGCGCCACCCAGGCGCCCCCAAAAGCCTCACGTCTTAATACGATCACCTCCTAATACCATCACAGTGTAAGGTCTCAGCATATGAATCTGCGGGGCGTGGGGGGGACACAAACATTCAGTCTCTAACAGAGACCATCTTCCTATCTTCTCATAGAAAAACAGAGACAGGGCAATGTTCATTGGTTTGTCATGTGGCATCTAGCCCATGTGGCCCAGCTCAGAGGCCGCAGAGAGGAAGAAAGGAAGTAGAAGCAGGCTGTCACATGCCTTCTCGAAGAAATCAAGGTTTAGCCCTAGACAAAGGGCAGCTGAGGGAAGAGCTTGTTTCCTGCAGTGCTTAGACGGGTGGAACCAAGAACGACCTGGTCATAGTGGAAGCTGGCTGCAGACAACTTGCTGGCCTGTGGGCAGATTTGGGACCCTGTCCCAACTTGGATAGAGAGAAGTCTATGAAAAAAAGGCTTAAAAAGTATCTTTTCATGCATTCAGGATGAAAGGAAATGAACAGCAGAGATAGATGCTATCTTCCCTTCAGGCTGATTGTAAGCGCTCATTAGGCAGTGGAGCCAGGACTTATTTATAGAATTGCACTCCAGTTTTGCTGTGTCTGGGCAGCAGGACCAACCAATTCTAATCAAGCAGGTTATACAAGTTCCTCTTACGATAAATTCCCATAAAATTAGTCTCTGGGTATAGAGCCTCTGGGGCATGGGAACGGTCAAGTTGACCCCCCAGGATGGTAGAAGGGAGGGTCATCTGACTGTACTACTGCTCTCCCCCGCTCCTGAAGATTCTTCCCCTGCTCTGCTTGCCCCATCCCCCTTCCCCTCTTTCCTTCCCCTTCCTTCCCTCCAGATGCCCACTGCGATGTCTCAGGACTGGTGCCAAACCACAGAACCACTTCGATCCTCGCTTAACCCATTTGCAGTTACAGGGACGAGGCCGGAATAAACCGGAACGTATGAATATCCGTGCATGGCAGAGACACTCAGTAATTATTTGGTAGGAACTAAAGAAGGAAGAGAGAAGGCAGTAGCTTAAGTGCTACCCAGTACATGGAAAGAGAAATCACTCCACGGAAGGTTTGCTGGGTGGCAGGAGGTGAGGAGGGTGAGTCAGAGCCGACTAATGAAGAAGTGTGATGTTGCAAGGTGCTGGCTGTCGCGGCTGCCGCTGACGTTATTTGAAAGAGATAGAAGACTACATCTCTAGTCCGTGGTAATTAGAGGAGCTCCCTAGGCACTTTATGTAGCTGGGATGGTAACCTTCGTGTCTTGCTTGAGACCAGTTCCATTTTGTATAATTATATCCTGACAGCAGGCACCCAGCTGCATGGTTTTTACAAAAAGATAATATTTTCTTCGCTGTACTTTCTGAATTAGCATTTCACTTAGGTGAACAAGGAAAAGACAACAGCGTGCAGCCTGCTTTCCTTCTCTTTCTTTGGGCAGATGGGCAAATTCCCGGGCAGATTGTGACATTAGGAAAATCTTGAAAATGCATGAAAATTAAAAGGTGTTCTGGAAGTATTTTCGTAATGGTTCCTGATACAGTCTTCATAACATGATGAATATGAGGTCATGGACCGTAAAAGGAAAAGATGGTGCATTCCTAATGGTCATCTGATTTGGACTGAATCGTATCCTCCCCAAATTTATATACTGAAACCCTAACTCCTAATGGGACTGTATTTGGAAATAGGTTCTTTAAGGAGGTAGTTCAAGTTCAATGAGATTGTAAGGGTGGTAACCCTGATCCAATAGGACTGGGGTCGGGAGGAGAAGTGGAAGAGACACCAGCGATCTCTCTCTCCATGTGCGCACACAGAGGAAAGGCCATGTGAGGACCAAGCGACAAGACAGCTGTCTGCAAGCCAGGAAGAGAGGCCTCACCCAGAACCAACTGGCCAGCGCCTTGATGTACGCAAACCCTTCCGATCCGAGGGCTCCCACCGATGCGCTGTGGGCTGAGGGGGCGGAGCCTCCTCTCTCCAGAGCTTATCTCAAGGCGTCCCCGGTGATGGATTTGGAACACAGAAGAAGGCAGTGTCGTGCAGCAAGTTCTATCCTTTGCTTGGCTGTGCTCGGTTTCTACTGGCACCGCCACAGGGACCACAAATAGCTCTGCAGCTTCGTCCACGTTTCCTAGTGTCTCTGTTGCTTTCCTGTTGCCACTGCAACAAATCGCCACCAACTCAGTGGCCTAAAATAACAGTTTTAACTCTTAGCGTTTTGGAGATCAGCAGTCCGAAATCATTCTGCTTGTGGTCAAGTCCAGAGTTTGATAAAGAGATTCCCGCTAGAGGCTCTGGGGAGACAATCTCTTTCCTTGCCTTTTTCCGCTTTCGTGGTCGCCTACAGTCCTTTGGCTTGGGATGGCTTCCTCCATCCTCAGAGCAAGTGACTCCGGTCCCTGAGTCCATCGTCAGGCCACCTCCGCTGATTCCAACCCTTCCTGTATCCTTTTTGTAAGGGCCGCTGGGATTACAATGGGCCTGGATCATCCAGGATACTCTCCTCAGTCATTTGCTTTCATGGGCAGTTCCTTTTGCCAGATCAGGTAGTCTGTACAGGTTCGGGGAATAAGGCGTGGACATATTTGGGGGCATTATTCTGCCTATCACACTGTTTCCTCCATCCCGTATGCCCAGGCACAGACCCTTACAGAGACCATCCCCATTTGCAGTTTCCCGTAGGCTCATTATTCCCGAACTGAGTCTCTCCTTCTTGAACATCCAGGTCTCATGCTATTTCGTCCAGGAAGCCTTTTCTCATTTCTCCAACCCACTTTGACTCCTCAGGGTACTTAAAATATGAACTCCATTATTTGCCTCTTATATGTCATGCTCAATTCAATTCTACTTTGTTTGACATGGATTTGTCTTATGACAAATTACAAGTTTCCTATCTAAGTCTTATGTGTTTTCCCCTCCAATCCTCTGAAATAATTTCCTCGGCTTTCTAGGTCATCTCCTGCTTATTTGGACTCACAGATCCCACAGGTTTGGTGTCACTCCCCAACTAAGTGACTGAGCCCATCGGTGTCCCTGCTTGTTTGTGCCCATTCCACCCCTGGCCTTGGTCGTGGGTCAGGTTCCTGCTCTGGTCCTTGGTCTTTTTTTGGGAAAAGACCTCTTTTACTCTAATGCCCTCCAGGACTGGGGTCCTTCCCTGTCCTTTGGATTGTCCTTCTGTGGGGCCCGGAGTTCTGCTTCTGATTCCTGCTTCACTGGTGACCAGGGCCCAGGTCTGTGCACGTAACTCTCCAGACAACACCTATGTGCTAGGAATCTGGGGACCTAGGTCACTGCCTGGCCTTGTGGCTACATCCGGCCCTTATGTTAAGACCCTCCTACCTTACTTTGAGCCACTGGAGTTGTCCAGGCAGGAATTAGGCTTTTACTATCTAAATAAATATCCACTTCGGCATCTGATGCAATTCTTCCAGCCCTTGTTATGCCTCAGTGTACATGTCTCCCGTGAGCACTCACCATATTCACCTTTTATCCTATGCTTCCGTGACTAAGCAGTCATATCTCACGAATGACTCCAAGATACAACGTGAATCTCCCACAATGCCTGACACGGACCTAGCAGGTCCGTAGAGGATTAGCTGCTTGGAGGATTAGTTTTATTCTCCTTATTCTGTATTGGCACATTCGAGGCAAATATACATCGTTAGGGATACATTCTGGAAAGAGAGCTGCTTCTATTGTCTATCCTTTCTGGAAACATTAAAATTAGCTGCAATTGCCATGTGAAATTCATCTTTTGAGAGCCTGCTATTTATAAACAGTAGGGATACCAAGATAAAAAACAAAGTCCCTGCCTTCAAGAAACTCCTAATCTAATATGGGGCACAGACAAGTAAAACAAATTATAATTAGGGTGAGCTACAAAATTTGCAGGGTCCACTGCAAAATGAAAACATGGAGCCTCTTGTCCAAAATGCCAGGAAAAAAAATGTCTTTAACAACACAAAAATATTAATTTCTTTCTTTCTTCTGTAGCTTCTCTTGATTTGGCATACCCTTTTTAATGTGATGTTCAATATCATCGTAAGTCAAGAAAAATTAAAAATGTAAATGGTTAGCCTAAATTTTGTTATCTATCTTTATGTGGTGCAATGCCAGCTTAAAATTCAAATATGAATGGGGCGCCTGGGTGGCACAGAGGTTAAGCGTCTGCCTTCGGCTCAGGGCGTGATCCCGGCGTTCTGGGATCGAGCCCCACATCAGGCTCCTCTGCTATGAGCCTGCTTCTTCCTCTCCCACTCCCCCTGCTTGTGTTCCCTCTCTTGCTGGCTGTCTCTATCTCTGTTGAATAAATAAAATCTTTAAAAAAAATAAATAAAATTCAAATATGAAAGCATTTGACTCGTAGGCAGAATCACTGAAGTTATATAATTGTAGTATTTAATTTTTACCAGGACAGTGGAAATGTTGCACACAACTAACTCAACTGTTTTTATTTTACTTCTTGAGATGCCTGGATTCTACCAACACTTCTACCACCAGTAGCTTACTGGTGAATGAGGAAAGACGAAAAGTAAAGAGACTATGATTGCCCTATCTTTCCCCTTCTCCTGTGTTATCATTTGCAGTGTAAGTGTTTGGCTAACATAGGGAAGTAGTAAGAATAGGAAAGAATGATAGGGTTCCTTGCTCATTCTAAGAGCATCACTGTTTTTTTAGAACATCATTGTCTTCTTTCTGCATTCCGAGCAAGTTCTAGTTGGAATAGAAAGTATGTTCTCTTGGAGCTGTAAGTGTTGGTTCTTGGTAGTAGATGTAACATGCTTTTCTTGTACTTGTTTTCAATCTTCTTGAAATCTCATGCATTGTGGACCTACTGGAATTCTGTGCTCTTGGGGCATTGTGAATGTTTTATGGGAATGGGGTGGTCAGAAATACACAATTATTGCACGCATCTCCTCTGCTCAGGGGCACGCTCCCTTGTCCCATTGGACTTGATTTGCAAGACATACAAAGATAAAATCAAGAATTTCCAGATGGTGACAACAGAATATTAACTAGAGTATGGGGTCCTTCAAAGCAGAGCTCTATGCAACTGTACAGGTCGCACACCCATGACGCTGGTCCTGATGACAATCCTCTGGGAAAGTTCCACGATACTGTTGTCTATTCCATGATAGAGACAACACAGGGTTCCATGGGAACACTAGAAAGGAAGAAGAGAGGGGGACTTTCTACATACAGGAGCCGACCCTGGAGTTAAAGCTTCAAGGATGAGAAAGGTGGCCACGTCAACAACAAAGGAGAAGAACATTATAACAGGAGAAACAGCAGGTACAAAGGCACAGAGGCATTATAAAGCACTGTGTGGTGGGGAACTACAGCCGTTTGAAATGGTTGCCATGCAGATGGACATGGGCTCACAAAGGAAATTGACTCAAGGAGTCCTAAACTCCAGGAGTCCTAAAGGAATGTGAATGCCAAAGGAAGGAATTTCAACTATGCAGGGAGCTATGCAATGTCATCAGAACAGCAGAAGCAGAAAAGTGACAGAAAGGGATCTGCATTCTCCAAGGGTCTCTGTGATAATTATGTGGATGATGGGCTAGAAAGAGGGAAACTAGCAAGAGAAGCCAATTGGAAGCCATTGCTGTGCTATAAGAGAGAAGCTAAGACTGAGGTTCTTTAATTTTGTCCTTTAAAAAATGTTAATTGAGAAACACAGACCCATATTAAGGAATGAGAGTTAAAATAGTAACTGAAAAATTAACCAAAGCACAATGCCATGTATAGTCATAACAATCGCTATAGGGTTGGGTTCTTGTATCAACTTGAAGCCACTTTCTTCAAAACACTGGACAAATGCTGTGACAAATATGGATAAGAAAATTTTTTTTTCTAATATGGTCTAAAAATATTATTACTTAGTGATACTTCTGTTGCCATTGCCAAGGGTTTACTGCTGAACAGTTCTGCTCATGTTTTAGGCTGTGCTGGTTTATCTTAAGGCAAAAGCTATGAAAACACCACCACCAACAACAATAAAACAACACTGCCAGCCAGGAATTACGCTTCCAACGTTGCTTGGTTGTTGCATAAATTCTACTTATGTAACTTTGCAGGGACTTGGGGAAATGAAGCAAATATCCAAACTCATTCTGGCCTCCTTTTTTTTTTTAAGATTTTTTTTTTTTTTTTTTACTTATTTGACATAGAGAGAGAGAGAGAGAGAGAGTGAGCACAAGTAGGGGGAGCAGCAGGCAGAGGGAGAGGGAGAAGCGTTCCCCGCTGAGCAGGGAGACTTACATGGGGCTCCTGGGATCATGACCTGAGTTTAAGGCAGGTGCTTAACCCACTGAGCCACCCACACTCCCCTGGCTTCCTCACTTTTGATTTATCTGCAGGCAAAAAGCTTTGATTTCCCCCTTCTATTTACTTTCCCTCTTTAATCCTTCCCATTAAATGTAATTCATCAGAGTGGTGCATTGCTGCCTTTTTCCTCGTAACAGCCCACACAGAAAATGATGATATTGGAAGGCACTCTGGGGTTAATGGATAAGATCACTTGCAACCGTGGCAACTGATCTGAGGGTTCTGGCTGAGTCAGTCTCCAGCCACCCGCAGCAGCAGCAGCCGAGGGAGTTGCTACGTGAGTGCACCTGCAATCCGGCAGAGCCCAGCAGCCTACCTCAGCCCATCCACCGGAAACTGTAATGAAGAGTCTTTGGCCCTTCCAAGCAGCAATGTTAACTAGTTCAGTGCTTTTTAGGCTTTTTTATTTTAGTTTACTTTTAAAGATTTTATTTGTTTATTTAAGAGTGATCGAGCAAGTGAGAGAGAGAGAGAGAGAGAGCACACACGAGTGGAGGGAGAGACAGAGAGAGGGAGAAGCAGACTCCCTGCTGAGCAGGGAGCCCCTAACGGGGACACTGGGATGATGACCTGAGCCAAAGGCAGGCACTTAACCAACCGAGCCACGCAGGCGCCCCTAGTTCAGTGCTTTTTAAACCTTAATATGCTTATGCAACATCTGGGGATCTCATTAAAACTGCATATTAAAAAAATACATATTCTGCTTTGGGTCTGAGATTCAGTATTTCCAGCAAGTCCCAAACCAATGCCAGAGTGGTTCATAGAACATACTTTGTGTAACAAGGAACAGGATGATTCAATAATTCAACTTGCTCTGGAAAAATTATAATTTTTTTCTCTTCTTTCTTTCTTTCTTTCTTTCTTTCTTTCTTTCTTTCTTTCTTTCTTTCTTTCTTTCAAGAGGGAGAGAGACAGAGTGCGTGATCTCGGAGTGGGGAATGGCAGAGAGAACCTCAAGCAGGCTCCATACCCAGTGCTCAGCATGGAGCCAGATTTGGGGCTCAAGCCTACAACCCCAAGACCATAACCAGAGCCAAAATCAAGAGTGGTACGCTCAACCGACTGGCCCACCCAGGCACCCCAAAATTGTAAAATTTTTAAAAATTAAAATAATTTTGAAAAATTATAACGCTTTTAAAATTTCCTGACTTTTAATATCAGTTACCAGAACACCAGAAACAGTGTTAAACAGCCTCTTTCAAGTTATAGGAAAAGCTCAACATTGCTGTCTGACCAAACCTGCCTTGTTTCAGTTTTACACATCCAATGTGTTAGAAGCTTCAAATTGTTGTTTTTGGTGACTAAAACCTATTTTAAAGGGACTATGACTGACAGTTCCTCTTACTGGAAGCACATGTCTGGAGCAGAGAACACTACTAAATTTGGTTTTCTTGTAATCAAAGAAACACCCTTGTCAATAGAGGTGAGAGCTGATTATTTAGCAAGAATTTTGTGCTAGATGGAACATATTCAAAGAAAAGCTGTAGTTATGCTAAAAGTTACAATATTCTGGTCTTTGACTAGAGAAGTTATGCTATTAAAAGAATCACTTGACCTTAAGCAAAATATCCTTTTTTTCCTCCAATGGTGACTAAAACTTTTTGCTTTTGAAATTGTCACTCTTTCTTTCCAATTGTCAGGAATACAGACTCAGAGACTATAGGTATTATGTTCCATTTTAAGGACAAATGGAAAAAAAATCAAGGCAAATGTAAAAATGACTTTCACATAAAGCTAAAAGCGGCATTTAAGAGAAGCTCTCGGTGGCATTATAATTTCTTTGAAAGAGAAAGTGAATTCCCAAGATTCAAAACATTTTGGAAATAAAAAATTAAGCTTTCTATTTTTATCCATACCAGTTTTTGAATAAGAGAAACCGTGAAGAAGCTGAGATTACAAATGAAACATACCTCTATTCAAATTGAAATCATGAAAATTTGGGACATGTTACAAAAATATTTATTTATATAAGATCCAAATGCTTTTTTCAGTCTCTTTGAAAAGCTTACTGAGCATTCCGCAATTTAGTCTATGAATCCTTGTAACATAAGCATCGAGTGAGACATTTGAATGTACATTGATTGGTAGGGAGTGAATGTGACATTATCCAGAAATCCACTATCCTTAAAATAATGTAAATGAAATAATTGTTTTCTGAATGAAAATGACTTTGGGAGGAAGGGTGGTTGCAGTAATAAGCTGAAAAGCTGGGAAAAGTGTCTAACTTTACAACCCAGGGGGGAAAAAAAGATATGTGGGAAGACAAATTAATGATTCTGGGGGCCTAAAAAATTACTAGACATTTGAAGGAAATAAATCATGACCTGAACTGCAGAATTCGATTAATAATTTATGGAGGTCTCCTTTCCAAGCAGAGATTAAAAAGGTGGGCAGGATTCTCTATACGGAGTCGATAGTTGATTCATTTCACATCAATCCTTTCTTTGAAGATTGCATAGAGAAATCATGGAACTAAATGCTTTGACTCTGGATGAGTAGTTTTATGGTCAATAAATTGTAGTACATGGTGTTTCACATTAGAGAAAAGGGCAATCAGATTTCATGCTCCAGAGTGTAAATTGATTACTCTCCTGGGATCAGAACATAAATCATTTCTCTGGCTTTCTTACTGTAATTTCATCCAGTTGGTAAAGAGCACCATTTTGTTTTGTTTTTTTTTCTTATAGGTATCAAAAAGATTAGACTTAGACCATGATAGTTAACAAATGACAAAGCCTGGGGAACTGACACCTTATTTTTGTGAAGAAAATATGAATTTAACGTGGGTTATAGCCTCTACTCTAATTGTATATGTTTTGGTTAATGAAAGAAATAACAACACTTCAGAAGCTGGTATTTCCTCTGAAGTGATTACAGTTCAGGTGATTACACCTGGGTGGAGGCTGTATCCTGGAACCAGTCTGAACAGCTAGAGGTCCAATAAGGGGAAGAAAAAAAAAAAAAAAAGCTGAGCTATAGACCTTTGGCAGGTGTGGGCTAAGCGCTTTGCATATCCAATCTCATACAAATGAGTATCTGTAAGAAAGACTATTTCTCATCAAAATAACTCATCTGAAACAGCTAAGCAGAACTTCCAGAAATATTCCTTATTTTATTAATACCACACACTATTAGAACAAAAATGAAGAATGCTCTCACCTTAGTAGTACGGGGACTTTATCGTCAATGTTTCTCACTCGGCAATTTCCTCCTGACTTGAGTATAATTATTTCTTGAAGTTAAAATCTCTTGGAACATGTACGTAGAGCTGAAATTGAATTTACAATTTATTATGATTAATTATGTTCAGAATTACTAGTTACCTATTTTCTCCCCATCTTTCTGCCTAAGACACAAATTCCGAAGAAACAATCCTCCTTCAGTGCTCCAACAATTCCCCACTCACAAAGACGACGCTCAGCATATGCACACACTTACATGAGTAGAAACCAATCAAGAAATATTTCTTATTGTTTCCTTCCCCCATACTTAGGAGCATGACTATCCTTCCACTAGTCAGGAAGTCTTTATTTGTTCTCTGCGGTGAACCACTTTTAATCCTAGCTGTTTACCTGTTGAATAATACATGCATTATTACGATGCTGTGTGGGATTTGCAAACTCCAGGCAGCTGCTCTAGACCCTTCTGAGCTCTAAGAGTCAATAACTCCGGAAGCTGTCATGGGTTTCTGTTAAGTATAGGTCAGTTTTGCTTTTTGTAGCTATTTTACACACCTTTCTAGCTGATGTGGTAAATTGAGAAGGAGGGTCTTATTATTATTTGGTTTTTTTTTAGAGAGAGGGAGAGCACGTGTGTGCTTGAGAGAGGAGGGGCATGGGTGGGTAAGGAGGGGCAGAGGCAGAAGGAGAGAGAGAATCTTAAGCAGGCTCCACGCCCAACATGGAGGCCCACGCAGGGTGAGAGCTCATGATTCTGAGATCATGACCTGAGCTAAAGTCAAAAGTCAGTCTTAACCAACTGAGCCACCCAGGTGCCCAGAGGGTCTTATTTTCTGAAAACAAAACTCTATTGCTTAAATAACCAGGACCCTTCTAGAAATAAGTAAGACCGCTATTTCAGACTCTTACTCAGGAATAGCTGAGTAATCTTGATGAAGTAGAAAGACCACAGGCTTCAACTCTGCAAAGTCTGGGCTTGAAGGAAGTTTTACCATCTCGGTGGTCTTGCTCATGTTAGGTGGTCGAATGTACGTCTATTTCCTCATCTGTAATATGGAGATAGAGCCCCAGGGTGTCACCTGCAGTTTACATGGAATAACTTACAGACAGGGCTTCACAGCGTGCTAGCTAACGCCTGGGAGGTGCATGGGAGTAATGTTGTTACTCCTCTTCTCCACCTTTTCTGAACTAACCCCTGATTAACTCTAGTAGGTCCATAACTTATACGGGAACCACTGCTTTGGATCAGCAGTCTTTCGTCCTTCACTTGGGTCCTATTGTAGGGTCAGGGCTATCTGTGATGTGGCCGCCTTTAGGACATGGCTGTTGTATGGACTGCAGTCTTCTGCTGAGTGGTTACCACATTTCCAACTGACTCCATGAACTGCCTTCCTTACCACACTGCCGGTGCAGCAAGCTCTTGGGTCTGATTCCCCTAAGTACCTGGATTCTAACCCACATTGAACTCCCAGGCTAGCAGATATGACTTCCTCTTCCACATTGTGGCTATACTGTTTTTTGTTTAATCGCATTTATATTATGGTATTTCTTATCAGCCACTCAGTTTAAAACTCCCCTGCCATTGTTATATTATGGTATGACACAACCCAGCGAAAAGATTCTTTTCTGGGACCTTAAAGGAGCCATTTAAAGAAAAAGAAGGTTTTTTTTTTAAAGATTTTATTTATTCATTTGACAGAGAGAGAGACAGCCAGTGAGAGAGGGAACACAAGCAAGGCGAGTGGGAGAGGAAGAAGCAGGCTCCCAGTGGAAGAGCCTGATGTGGGGCTCGATCCCAGAACTCCAGGACCACGCCCTGAGCCGAAGGCAGACGCTTAATGACTGAGCCACCCAGGCGCCCCAAGAAAAAGAAGTTTTAAAGCAGACATAAAAATTATTTCCAGACACAGGGAAAAACTTCCTGAGAAGTTACCAACCTGTCTTCTTATTGGTTCTCACAGAGTTAACGGTATTACCACCTGATAGCTGTGCGAGCTTGGGCAAGATAATTCACTTCTAGGTGCCAGAAATTTCTCATTCGTAAATTGGGATGATAAAGGTGTCTACAGGAAGCTAGTGAGGTTAGTCTGTTAAAACATTTAGGTGATTTTGTTTTGTTTTCCTGACGTAACATCCTTCTTGGTGAAATTCTTTCCTCTTCTGCATCACATGGTGTGGGTATGGCCAACTGTCTTATATATTTACACAAAATAAACATTAGGGAAGTGACTGAATGGTGAGTGCTATCCTCTAGGGGACATCAGGATTCCATGGTATCAAAAATAAGGACGAGATAAAAAAAATCAGCCACCCATTATTAACTTTCGTCACTCTGTCTTGCAGCTATGACAGAAGGCGTTCCATAGAAGAAAGAGTACCAGCTTCGGATGAAAGATGGTGGACCTAGAATTTGAACCTAGGCACTCAAACTCCAGATCCTATGCTGGCAAGTTTCCAAGCTCATTTAATTTCTCAAAATATGTTTGCAATAGAAAAAGAAATGAGAAGTCTCTCTCCCTTGAAAAGAAACTGTCATATAAGTCATCACATAAACCTTTATCACCAACATTCAACTCAGCTCCAGCTCCTGGTCCCAACTTCCTCTCCCCACAGAATGAGAGTAAAAAATAGTGAGGGAAGAAGAATACCAGATTCTGAAGAGATAAAAGAAGATTGCTCTAAACTACAATAAAGAGCTTTTTGTTTATTTTATTTATTTTTTTTAAAGATTTTATTTATTTATGTGACAGAGAGACAGCCAGCGAGAGAGGGAACACAGCAGGGGGAGTGGGAGAGGAAGAAGCAGGCTCCCAGCGGAGGAGCCTGATGTGGGACTCGATCCCGGAACGCCAGGATCACGCCCTGAGCCGAAGGCAGACGCTTAACGACTGCGCTACCCAGGCGCCCCAACAATAAAGAGCTTTTTGTTTAAGGTGGGATGTTCTGAAGGAGGTGAGGACCATTTCAGGATTTGAAAAATATATGAATTAACCATTCTAATAGTAATTACTCAGGCTTTACTCATTCTACATTTACTTTTTGGTCTTCTCTAATTTGTGATTTGGGGCAGTGACTATCAGAAATTTTAGTGGCATAACTTCCTATTTTCCAAATGAAATATTATATTGCACCATAAGACAAGCAAAACACTTTTTATACAAACTTGGGCATTGACGTTCACGGTATTCGCTTATGAAACAGACAATGAGAATGTACATTAATATTTTGGTTGTTTCCAGTGTGTTAACATTTTGGCATGTATCATATTTTAATGTGTTTGCTAGTTAGGATTTAATTACAGTTTTAAAAATAACTGTTTAAACATATTTTAAACACTCGTAACAAATGCTTGCTGGGCCACATAAGCACCTCTGAGGCAGTGTCACAATTTGCAAGCTGCTGCTGGGGGGAAATGCATGCATCCAGCCACTCACCCCTGTCCCAGTACATAATGAGATGCTGTTCTCCCGTCCCCGAGCGCATTTATGCCAGTCCACGCTCTTGGCAAAGAAGCGGGCGTCAGGCTTCATTGATTTTAGACACACAGAGAGTCGCTTATCCATATGCTCAGGGTGTTTGACGTTGTGTTCCTGCCCAGTCACATATTAGTCACTTTCCGTTAGTGACTATGAATATAAAGGAGGCATTTTCTGAAATATGGATCTCATTTCAACAATTAGGGATACAGAAACCAATAACCATTTTTTCTTCATTTAGCACGTATCCAAACAAAATAGCTTCAGTCTGGGGCCTCTATACGTGCGAATGAACTATTCCGCTCCTTAAACCAGCTCCCAAGGTCCCAGTTCTAAACGGAGGCAAGAGGATAAAAATACAGTGGGAACCTTGTCTCTCTTCCTCTTCTTCCTTGCTTTTACTGAGGGTCACTGTACCCGATTTAGAGAGTCGTAGAATTTTAGAGTCAGAAGGAAACTGAGAAATCACACAGATTGATGTCTTGCCTCTACAAGACTTCCTCAAATAGCATTTCTGATGGCCTCCGATTGAACAGTACAGCGCCAGGTGCCTACTAACTCATCAGTCCACCCTTGGAAGGCAGGAATTTACAGCAAATGCTCCCTTACATTGCATATGCCGCAATATGGTCAGTCACTCGTTGAGGACATTCAGGTAGTTTCCAAGTGTTTTTCTTTTCTTTTTTTTTTTTAAAGATTTTATTTATTTGACAGAGATAGAGACAGCCAGTGAGAGAGGGAACACAAGCAGGGGGAGTGGGAGAGGAAGAAGCAGGCTCCCAGCGGAGGAGCCCGATGTGGGACTCGATCCCGGAACACCGGGATCACGCCCTGAGCCGAAGGCAGACGCTTAACCGCTGTGCCACCCAGGCGCCCCTCCAAGTGTTTTTCACAACAATGTTGCAGCAAGCATCTTTGTAAGTAGATCCATAATTCTGGGTTTAGAATAGACTCCCGCAAGTGGAACTGCTGAGTCAAAATATATATGCACATTCTTTTTTTTAAAAAAAGATTTGTTTACTTGAAAGAGAGAGAGAGAGCTCAGGTGGGGGGAGGAGCTGAGGGAGAGAATCTCGAGCAGACTCCATGCTAAGTGCGGAGTCCAAGGTGGGACTCGATCCCACTCCCCCAAGATCCCGACCTGAGTGGAAACCAAGAGTCGGTTGCTCAACGGACTGCGCCACCCAGGTGCCCCTGCACTTTCTTTATTTTAGTAAATAATGCTGGATTACTTTTCAAAAAGGTTGTGGTAATTCATATTCCACCAACAATGCGTGACAATCCCTATTTTCCCTCTGGATTGCGTGAAGCTTTTAAATTGTTGTCTACCCACTAGCTGAAAAAATGATATCTCATCGTTGTTTTATTTTGCCATGATCACTGCTGAGGCCAAACATCTTTTCAAATGTTAATTGGTTGTCTGTGTTTGGTCGTGTGTGATTTTTGTTGTTATTGTTAAATTGTTTGCCTGCTTGTCTGTGGATGGTTTGTATTAGCAATTTGAAAGAGCTCTTAGTTGATTAAGGGTTGACCTTTCTACTGTTAGTCATGAACCTTAGTTTCTAACTTCTAACTGTACTGCCTTATCTTCTCTGAACAAATTCATTTCTCAGATTCTCTTAAGATGTACTGCTTGCCTGGAAATGAATATCGCATCTTACGAGCGATCTGCATAGTGCAGGGCCTGGCTTCTCAAAAGGTGGCCCAGTGATTGACAGAACCAGCAGGGCCTGGGGCCGGTTAGACCACAGATTCTCAAGCCCTACTTCAGTTCTGCTAAATCAGAACCTTTGGTTTTATGAGATACCCAGGTAATCTGCATGTACATTAAAATTTGAGAAACACTGAAAAAGAGACGAAGGGACTTTAACTCTCGATGCTGGCTCTCATATTTATACTAAGACTACCATAGCTTTTTAGGTCACACTGAGACCTTTATTCTGCCTTTGAATAAACTGTCGTTAAACTATTTCCCATTTATGTGTTTATTAGTGAACATTTTGTACCTAAATAAAAGATTTTATCCTTATTCCAATAAATTTCATTACATTCATTTCAACCCATAATTTTGATTTATCATACGCTCTTTGAATGCTGAATCAGCAATGGAGAGGCTCTCATTACTCAGTTTTGGAGGAAACTAATCTAAAACTTTGACTGAAGAGGTGTGGTAAGACCCCAGATAAGTCCCTTTCTCGTCATGTTCTTTTGTCTCATGGAAATATTAAATCCAGTTAAGATGAATTTTAAGACAAAACTTAAGGGGAAAAAGAAGGAAGACATTTAGCTGAAGATAATTATACATGTGGTGGTACTTGAGTGACTTTGTTCCTTTTTTCAAAACAATCACCTGTTGACTCCTCCTTACCAGCTGCTTCTCTGACAGAGGCATCAAGTCCCAGAAGAAACTTGTGAGTTGCGCTGTTGCCTCAAAGCAGCAATGCCTGGGAACTATGACTGTGGCCCCTAAAATGAGTAAGTGTCTAAACATACAAAGTAGACATTTAAGAACCAAAGACAATTCCTCTTTGAAAGGTATACTTGACTTCCGGTCTTGACAAAACGGCGTAGATCTGTTTCTCTTTGCTTATCCCCACAAAGTACAACTATAAGCCCTGGAAATAACTCAAGAGACAACCAAAGGATAGTCTGAAAGGTGATAAGAAGAAGGCATACTGGCTGGGGAGAAACAGCACAGTGGCAGGGTGTCTTGCAGGCTCTACCCAACAGAAGAAAATGACGAAGACTTGGTATTTCCTGGACACCAGCTTAGTAATAGAAGGCAGCCCAGGTTAGCTCATTTACCCCTCTAGACTAAAGGGAAGTCCCTGCGAAAACAACCTTCTGAAACCAGCCCAACATCATCAGCAGACAGAACAGAGCTAGAGACAACTGCTAACGATATTTACCTGCCAGGCTGGACACCATCTACCCCCCCGCCCCCGCCCAAATACCAAGGTTAGTGGGAGGAACTGGCAAGAGGGACTCCACCAGAATGAGTGGTCCAACCAGAAATCCTCTTTGACCCTGCCCAGAGACTCCATGGCAACTGGGGGTTACCTGTAGGGAGATCCTGCCACAAATGCCTGGCTACGAAAGAAGTTCTCCACCTTCACATGTCTGAAACTCCTCTTCCCCTCTGGAAGGCAGTGGGACAGTTATCGATATTAGGAATGAAACAGAGGCTATCCCTACAAATCCTACAATTATTACAAAGATAATGGAATACTGTGAACAACAGTATGATCATAAATTTGACAACTTAGGAGAAATTAATCTCTTGACAAACCACAAACTATCAAAACTCAACCGAGATGAAATAGATAATCCAAATAGCCCTACAATAATTAAAGAAATTGAATTCATAAAGTGAAAGTTTATGAAAAAGAAATCTCTAGGCTCAGATGGTCATACTGGAGAATTCTACTGAACACGTAAAGAAGAATTAAGACCAATTTTATACAACTTTTTTCTGAAATAGAAGAAGGAACACTTTCCAACTCATTTTATCAGGCTAGTATTACCCTAATACCCAAACCAGACAAAGACAGTGCAAACAAAGAAACCACAGACCGATGACTCTCATGGCTTTAGACAAAACAACAAAAAACAAAAACAAAACTCCCCCCAAAATCCTAGCAAATCAAATCTAAAAATTATTTAAAAGAATCATATACCATGACCAAGTGGTTTTATCCTGTGTATGCAAGGCTTGTTCCTTATTCTGAAATCAACCAAAGTAATCCATCATATGAACAAGGTTGATAAAAATCAAGAAAAATCATATAGTCTTATCATTCAACACAGAAAAAGCATTTGACAAAATCCAACACCCACTCATGACAAAAACTTTCACTAAGTTAAGGAACTACCTCGCCTTGATTAGTAGCACCTGTAAAAGTCTTACATCACAGCTAATGTTGAAGGACTGAAAGGTTTTTCCCCAAGATCTGGAACAGGGCAGGATACTCTCGCCGCTCTTATCCAACATGGTATTGGAACTTCTAGCCATTTGCTAGAAGTTGAGAAAAAGAAATAAAAACATATAAATTAGGAATAAATAAAACTGTTTTTGCTTACAGGTGACATGATTGCCCATGTCAAAAAACCCAAGAAAGCCACCAAAGAACCATCCTAGAACTAATAAGTGAGTTCAGTAAGGTCACAGCCTACGTGATCAACACACAAAAATCAATCTCATTTTTATATACTCACAATAGTACATGAAACTGAAATTAAAAATACAATACCATTATAATTACTGCAAAAAATAAAATACTTAAGTGTACACAAAACAAAATATGTACAGGATCTATCTGCTTAAAATTACAAAATACTGTGAAAGAAATTTTTAAAAAGACCTAAATAAATGGAGAGCTATACCGTGATTTTAGATTTTTAGAAGACTCAACAGAGTAAAGATTCCAATTCTCCCTAAAAGGATCTGTAGGTTTAATGCAATTTCTGTAAAAATCCCAGCAACGTTGGTTGTCTATCTATATCTATCTGTCTATTATCTATCATCTATCTATCTATCTATCTATCTATCTATCTATCAATCATCTATCTGACAAGTTTATTCTACCATTTATTTGGAAAGGTACAGGCAAAAAGATAGACACATATATCAATAGAACATAATAGAGAACCCAGAAATAGACCCACACAAATATGCTGACCTAGTTTTTGACAAATGTGCAAAAACAACTTAATGGAGGAAGTACAGCCTTTTTAACAAATGATGCTGGAACAATTGGACATCCACAGGCAAAAGGACAAATCTTGACCTAAACTTCACACCTTATACAAAAATTAACCCCAGATGGATTATGGATATAAATCTAAAATGTAAAATTATGAAAGTTTTAGGAAAAAAGAACAGGAGAAAATTTTGGGAATCTAGGACTAGGCAGAGTTCCTAGACTTGATGCAGGAATTCACAGCAGGAAAAATTGATACATTGGACCTCATCCAAATGAAAACTATTGCCATGTGCAAGCCCTTGTTAAAAAGATGAAAAGATAAGCTACATAACGGGAGAAAATTTTTGCAAACCACATATTCAATAAACGACTTGATAAAGTCAATAAATTCTAGTACCTAGAAAGTATAAAGAAGTATCAAAACCCAGCAGGACAAAACCAATCAATCCGATTAGGAAATGGGCAAGTATATGACGATTTGGGTAATAAATTGTATATATTTACAATGGACTACTATTCAGCAGTAAAAATAAAGAAAATGCTAAAGCATAAATCATGGGAAAACCTCAAGGGCATCACGCTGATTAGAAGAGGCCAGAAACAAAGAGTATATACCATATCATTTCATCTATGTGGGGTGCTAGGACAGGCGAAGCGAATCTGTCATGATACCAGTCAGAATAGTGGCTGTTTGAGGGTATGGTGGGTTCTCTGGGAAGGGGCAAGAGGGAAATTTCAAAGTTGGTGTTAATGGTTTCTATCTTGTTCGCAGTGTGGGTTACATGGGAATGTGCCTTTGTTGACGTCCATTAGACTGTACGTTTATGAACTGTGCTCGTTATTTTATGTAAATCACACCTCATTAAGAGAGCATAAGAAGACAAAACCAAAAACCAGAAAGAATCGAATTTCAAGGTAACTGAAGATGACTTCAAGTTCAAATTTTTGTCCTTCTGGGGACTCCTGTAAAGGTAGAGTAGAAAACCGTCTGGCTCATACTTTTTCAGTCATCCTATCCAGTGCACAGCCCAAGGACATAAGCCAGAATGAGTGGGAAAAAAAATAGCACCCTATGGGATAGAGTCAGCAACCACAGCAGTTACCCACATCATGGCTTGTTCAGCCCTGTCCTTTGCTATCACAGCTTTTGTCCTTCTTCCCAATTAGTCATCAAGAAACCTGTTCCTGTCACCATTCAACTCTCTGCCTTGTTTATTTCTATTTTGTCCTGAACACTCTTACTAATCATTTAATCTTTCTTCCTGTTCTCTCACCAAGTCTCAGCAAGCTGTGCATGGTGCTGGGAGCCGTGGCCCCAAAGTTTGCAGACACTTGGTAGACAGGAACAGAACTCGCCTCAGCTCTGACAGGTTCTCCATGTTCTTCTGGCTGGCACATGCTGAGGAAAGAGCAGATCTGTCCAAGGCGCAGAGATCAGTAGCAGGTAAACTTTATTGTCAGCCAAGGTACCCATGCAAGCCTTGTTTGATGTCAAATGTAGTTGAGGGGCTAGGGGAAGAGAAGACCAGGAGATCTCAAGCCCAACACAAAAGTATTATTGAATGGTTTCCTTTAAAAACCCTCTCCATAGTTGTACCCCTGAAGGATATTAAACTACCTGACCTATAGTTTTTCTACAAAGTGTAGTGTTGAAAAAAAAATGGCACAAGTTGTGTAATCAGAAAGAACCAGGTTCAAATATTATGTGCAAGCTTACTTGTGCATGTCTTTTGGGCAATTATTTAACCTCTCTGGGCCTCAGTTTCTGCAGACGTCAAATGTAGAAAGCAACATTTACCTGACAGGGTTGGCATTGGATTTAAGTATTAAATATTTATAAAGCATCTAGCTACAATTGCTGGCACATGAGAAGTGTCTATTAATTAATTAATCTAGTCCATTCAACAATTCATTTACTAATTGATCTTATATTAATATAATCAACAATATAAATTGAGCACTGAATATATGCTGGGCACTGTTTTAGGATGCATTAATAAACAGGAAAAGTTCCTGCCCTCTTGTAATTTACACTCCATTTGGACAAGCGGGCAATAAGCAAGGAAGTGAACAAGCAGATAACATAATGCCCGGGAGGAACGAGCTATGAAGGAAAGTAAATGAGGGTAAGGGTACAGAAGGTGGTACAATGCACTATCTGTTATCAACATCTCCCTCTGTGGAGGTTACAGTATAATAGAGACCTGACCGCTGTAAGGGAACAATCTACTGGAAATCTGCTACTCCTTCTCCCCTTTCTTCCTAGAATGGTTATTGATAGCAGAAAACTCCCCAAGTACGCAGACTCTAGGCAACGGACTGCGCAGATGATTATAACCATCCCTATGTGAATGGTCCTAGACCAAAACACACATGTTTCTTTATCAATTTCATTCTTTCACAAGCCCCATCCATAACTATATGGAATCTTTTTTAAGACTTTATTTATTTATTTATTTAAGAGAGAGAGAGAGAGAGAGAGAGAGAAAGCTAGCATAAGCAGGTTGGGGGCGGGGTATGGGGCAGAGGGAGAGGGAGAAGCAGACTCCCCGCTGAGCAAGGAGCCTAATGTTGGGCTGGATCCCAGGACTCTGGGATCATGACCTGAGCTGAAGACAGACGCTTAACCGACTGAGCCACCCAGGCGCTCCTGATGCTTCTAATTTGGCCACTCTTCCCATGACCTTGATCTCTACAACAATAATGTAGGCCCCACACAACTCCATGATCAGTGAAGAGTAAATACTGCCTTCTTCACCAGCTAGTGTGATGGGAAAAAGCTGTGAATACATGAATATTATGTTATTGGTCTTGAAATTCCTTTCATAAAATTTTTTGAAGGCCTACTCTGTTTGGCACAGGACATTCAATGGTGAACAAAACATAAGGCCTTTTTACAAGGATCGTAAGGATTTCACAGTCTTATGAGGCAGACAGACAAGTTCATAAACTTGAGGTTCTCAACTACAGTGCTCTTCAACATTCACGGGTGAGCGACTGATTTTAGATAAAGCTATAAATTAATCTTTGTTATATCTGAGGTTACAACCTGTCGCTGTGATGTCAGTCAGATGGAATTCGACTTAGAAGGTCTTAGACTAAGAAGTATGATTGCGAGCCAGATGCCACCTACTTACGGTGGATGACACAGGTGAGACATAAGCAGACGTCTGGTTCCCTGACTCCTAGGAGAAATCTGCTCCGTGCACGTATGAGGCAGGCAGTAAACAGCTCTGTCCAAATGGTAAAACACTGCTGCGGGGCGTCCAAGTGAAGAAGGCAGTAACCGTAGGTACTTTTACAGATACTGAGATATTGTTCCCCTAGCTTCGAACGGCTGAGTCAGAATTTGCACACAGTACCGTCTGGCTTCTGAGCCTGAGTACTTCCCACTCTAACGAGCTGCGTTTTCTTGGTTGCCACACACGGCCCATTTTTGTGGCGGAAACAGATTTGAGCAAGAAGGTCTCTCCTTGGGCTATTTCTTTCAGCAGCTGGAGTGTCAGGAATGTTTCCTGAATGTCTCTTTCTATAAGACAAAGTTTGTTTCTGTTGGTTTGGCACCTCGAAGCCCTCGGGGAGTTTCTTCCACTCACTATCCTAAAGTGCGTAACAACGACAGCTGGGGAGGTGACAGCCAGAGGTTTGCGTCCCCGCACGGCGGTGTCCGGAGGAGACTGGGTCTGCCCCGAGTGGAGCTGCTGCTTTGTCACGAAGCACTCCGCTATTTTTGGCTCTGACACCGCATCAAAGGCTGTGCTGATTTCCTGTGCTGATTTCTCCCACATATATTATTCCCTTTCCATACAACTTCCACTGTCCCTTCTGCTTGGTTTTGGTTAACCGTATTCTACAGAGGGAGAGACTTAGTTGTTACACATGTTGATAGAGATCCATTTTAGTTGTCTTCTCCAGTCCTTGAAAATACTCCCTTGTGGGACAAAGTAAGGAGCCCCATGAAAGCAAAAGAAATATGCACAGAAAGAAGCGTGAAGAAGGAAGCCCCTCACTTCATCGTCAATGAAGGCAAAATATAATGTCAGGATACGTCCTGCCCCTCTTAGGATTAAAGGGGTAAATCCGCCACCTTGGCCTTCCGCCTCTTTCTAGCAAACGGATAGTGATAGCACATTGGCCAAAGACGTGTGGTGGCGCAAAAGGCTTAGCTTCTCGAGGGCTCAGCCATCCTGACTCTCTGGTGTGCGTTCGGCCTCGGCTCAGAGGCGGAACCTGCTTGTCCCTCTCCACTGAAACACAACAACGGCTCTCCGCTACCCAGGAAGGAGGCTTCCAGACAAAGCTCAGGCCTAAAGTGACCTTTCTTCAAAAGAGATTTTAACCCGAACTCTGAGAAATCTATATCCATAGAGTGGATGAATGCAAAGCTGCTCTGGTTACATGAGGAAAAAGGATGTCACCCACCACCCCTGTGTCCCCTCCCCCACGGGACTCCAAAGCACTGCCAAAGCAGGATTCAACAAAAATACCCAAATCATTAGGTGACTCTAGACCACCTGCATCATCTGGTTCCTAACAACGTGTCTGCATTGTCCCCGTTTGACATTCCCCACGCTGCAAAGTCTGAACGTTCTACGTGAAGACGCCTATAGGTCATTAGCTCTCCGGTGGCCTGATGGACATAGATGCTTTTTGAATTAATGCATTATGGCATGACTGACCATAGATGAACTAAAGGAGCGTGTACGTGAAAAGAAAGACACGGTGTGAAGCCTGCTCTCAAAGGGCAAACAATTTAGTCAATAGAAAAAATATAAACATGGGTGCCTGGCTGGCTGAGCGGGTTAAGCGTCTGCTGTCAGCTCAGGTCCCAATCCCAGGGTCCTGGGATCGAGTCCCCCATTGGGCTCCCTGCTCAGCGGGGAGTCTGCTTCTCCCTCTCCCTTTGCCACTCCCCCCCTCCTACTCTCTCTCTTCAAAAAAAAGAAAGAAAAAAAAAAGAAAAAATACGAACACGTTAAGAAAATGGTTAGTAGTCAACTGAGTGGAAGGCCCTATTTTCAAAAGCAAAGCCAGTCAGAGGATCCCCTTACGGAGGAAGCGGCCCTTACAGCTTCTCAAAGGTTGTGTTAGGACTGGGTAGGAACGGGGAAGGCTGTGGAGTTGAGAACCGGTAATGCCATTTTGTGGTCAGGGGTACAGGGTCTGGCAGGAAGGGAGGGCTGGCACTGGGAGGAACAAGAAATCAGTGTGGACAGGAATGTTGGGGCAAAACTGTAGAGGGCATTACAATCCAGGGAGCAGAATTCAGGGCGATTTGATTTGCAGTGGGGAACCATCATCTATAAGAACGAGGGGAGTGACATGATAGAAGTGGTAAGCGAAGATCTCGAGGAGAGGCATACCGTGATTCAAGTCATAGGCTAAGAAAATGAATTTAGCAGTGCTCCGCTGGTGAGAGTAGCCAGCAGGCTGCTTTAATAATGAATGAGCTCTCCTCTTTCCCGCTGATAAAGGAATGTATATGCCAAACTCAACTTCAGAAACTCCCACATAATTTGCAGCAAATGCGACACCAGCTCTCTCGGCCCTTCTTGTGCAGATGAAAGCAACCCAATGTGGGGCTTAAAACAAGTTCATATGTTTGCAAACAAGTGCATGTGGAAAAAAATACATAAATAAAGCATTCCCACTGTTTTACCAACTCAATGACAGTGTCTTGATTCACTCTATTTTTAAATTCCATTTGTACACTCAATTAAAGTTACGGCAGTTTTACATTTTATCAACTTTAATTTTTAAACCTTGCAAATACAAATATGTGGTTTCTGCACCAGTTTGGGGGCAATCGCAGAGGCCACGTGGCATCTGTATACTTTTAAGTCGCTAACCTTTTGCACCCCTCCTTCAGCTTTAAAATTTAAATGACTTGAGGATATTCTTTGTAACTGCCCATAGTGCCTAGCTCAGGGCTCTGAATATAGGGACTAGTATGAGAATATGAGGGTCATGAAGCTCTCAGGCCATATTTCCAGAAGGTCTCCTCTGTCTTTGCAGAGATTGCTAGCTTTCTCATTTAATTGCCTGTGGATTCTCCTGTGTGAAGAAGGGGCAGAAGCTGGGAGCTATACTTGTGGAGAACAGAGCAGAACGTATTGAGCTGTTGAATCACTCTTCTATACCTGAAACCAGCGTAACATTGTGTATCAACTATACTTCAATTAAAAAAAAAAAGTAAAGAGAAAGAACAAGTACAGGGGAAAAAAAAAAAAAAGAAGGGGCTTCTGGTTGTTCTCTCCAATTTCGTGTCACGGTGACGGATTAGCATCCCCCATCCTCCCCCATCACGTCTTCTCATTAATTTTTTCTCTTCCTGTTTTGCTTTGGGGGCTCATCTGCTTCATTGCCATGTTAATTTGAAAGAGAAGGGATTGCATTAAAGGAACAATGGAATCAACAAGTCTAATATACGTATCAGACAAATTCCTAAAGTGCTTTTCTCTGAGGCAGAATTTGCACACAGAAATTCACATTCATTAGGCTAAAGGCAGAGTGTGTCAAACCAGTTGCAGGTTTAATAGAGAGGTCAGACCCTTTTCTCTCTGTCATTCCTACTGAAGACATCATTAGAGCTACAGTAAAATAAGAGAATGTCACAGAATGTCAGCCTAGTCATAGTGCAGCTGTTCTTTTTTCATTAGTGACTCAGCTGGTTGCTATGGCAACCCCACTCTAGATTCAAGGATACTAGGGCTGATGCTCTCTGCCTCTATTTTCAGTGAGGATAAATTGTGCTCCCACCTCATGGGCTCCTGCCATGATATTTATATTTGGGTCATGATAATAAAGCCGGTTGGAAATACGTCTGTTGAAATTCGAGCCAGGCGGAGAGGCTTCTCCCTAAAAGGGAGAGTGAATATAGGATTTCTAGGTTTGATTGGAGCACCAATTATCCTGTAGGTGGGTAGGTATTCCCTTCTGCCCTGTCTGTCTCATGGGGAGATTGCAGACCTCTCATGCACTTGTTCTGCAGATTCTCTAGGCTGGCTCCAAAAAATCAGGCAGTCTATTTTCAATGTCCCTTTCTGACTCACCCAGGGGTTCATCTATTTAAACGCTTTTTTCCGAGTGGGCTCAGTACCACTTCATTTACTCACTCATTCACTGATTAATTGCAGAGTGATTATAATGGACCAAGCCTTGTGTTAACCCGTAGGTTTAGTTGCTGTTTTTACTCTAGCTACCTGAATAGGGGTCAGAGAGGGAAGCAAGTTTTATAAATAAATGCTTAGAAACCCATGTGATGCATGTTTTAGGCGAGGTACGGGCATGTTTTGAAAGCAGAGGAAGGAGAGAGTAACTCTGCCTGGGTGAGTTGGATGCTTTACAGAAAAGGTGATGTTTAAGTTGGAGTCTTAATGAATGTGTTCTCCAGTTGAATGCCTCAGTAATTCAGAGCGGAGGTTAGCCTGAAGGATTTTTGTTACATGTAACAAAGCAGCAAAGTGTTATTTTGTTGAAAGTCGGCTTGCTCTTTAAAAAAAAAAAAAAAAAAAAAAAAGGTCTGCTGGCTCTTCAAATGTATCTTCATACTCTTGAACACAAAATATTTTCTGGCAAGCAGGGTGGGATTCTGTTTAAAATAGAAAAAAATCTGGAAAACAAAGCAAGCTTCAGAAAACAGTCTTTGGAATCAGAGCAGATGCAAGTGAAAAAGTCTGAAGATCTTGCTGTCAGCTAACCTTTTCCCTGCAATTGATACATTGTGAGAGGCGTCGGTTGCATCTCCCGAGCAAACAAACAAAAAGATGCTGAACAGAAGTGTGCTATGCTCCTTACAGTGGTGAGGCATAAAAGGATACCTCATGGACATATTTCCTATAAAATAAGCTATTTGGTGACCCTGTGGGATTAATACAAGCATATCTTTCTCTTGCATATTAATCGTTGCTCAGAAGTAAAGGCGAGAGCCTAATGAAGTCATTATGTAGAAGACAGCGTTCTTTATGAAATATATCATGAAACAGAGCCGCCCCGTGGAACCAAATTGATACTTATAATGGTCTGGGAAAGTCCTTTCCTACTAAGCCTGCATCACTACAGAGCTCAGAAATTCAAGCAGCACCCTCTACACTGAATATTCTCCACAGCCCGCTGACAGCATAGAGTGCTGCCAACATGATCAATAAAACACAAGAAACATCCATCTCCGTATCTTCAGATCAGATCGTAACACAGGTCTGTCTGTGTAGGCTCAAAAGGGTTCACCAAGGTCCTCTGCCCAGACCCTTGAACAGAGAGGGCAGGTTGGTACAGGGAGGAGGCTCCTTGCTAAACTGCACTCTTTAAAATCCAATTAACAATAGGATCCAGTCACTGCAGCAGTGAGCATCACTAGTATACCGCAGTCTCTAAAAAAAATATACAGGTCCCCTGGCTGGCTCAGACAGTAGAGCGTGTGACTCTTGATCTGAGGGTTGTGAGTTCAAGCCCCATGTTGGGCACAGGGCTAACTTAAAAAAATAAAATAAAATAAAATGTATTTACCTATTTGTGTAGATAGTACATTTAATATATTACAAAGTTCGGAAGTATCTAAATGTAACACAGTAACAAGTATACCTCACTCCCCTTTTCAACAGTTCAACAGTTCACTTTCTTGGAGAAACCCAGCACTACCAGTTTCTTGTGTCTGCTTCCAGGAAACTCCACGTTTACACAAACATAGAAACATTTGTGGAAATAGTATACGACTATGCACACTTTCCGCACCTTAATTTTTTTCACCTGAAGATCATTCTTGTACATCATTCCATATCCCAGATGAGTTAACTCATTTTTTTAAATAAGTCAAATAGTACTCCATTGAATGGAGATAACATAAGCGTTTAACTAATTCTATTTTAATGGACATTGTCTTAGTCCATCATAGACTAGGCAGCTTATGAGCAACAAAAATGTATTTCTCACATTTCTGGGAGCTGAAAGTCCAAGGTCAGATGGTTAACCAAAGGGGAGAATCATAGCTTCTCACTCAATTTCTGACCCAAGTTAATTCATAAACCCCAAAGTCCTTCATTGGAGGGGAATCTGGATCTCATCTTATTGATGTTTGGAAATATAGAATGTAAATCTTTCTCCAAAACTTTCCCAAAGAACCTAAAATTGTTGTACCTTGGATAAAAGGAAATACCCAGACTTGGGGAGAATACTAGATATTGGCTCTGATTTGGCTAATTTCTGGGGCCCCAAAATGCCACTTTGACCGTCAGTTAAAGTGGGACTATGATTGCAGGTAATAGATGGAATCTTAACTCAAGTTGTTTAACTCTGTACCAAGTTAGTCCAAGGACTCCCCTTGTATTTATTTACTCAGTTCCTGAATGTATCATGGGAACAGACATACAGGGCAACTTGTCAACTCTCCACGTTGAATCTCAGACCCTGGAATTTCCTTCCACCTCTTACCAAGATAGTGAACCCAAAACTATATGGCATCCGCAGGGAAGCTGCTAACATTAAGACCATCAGAGACTTAGAAGAAGTAGGGTGGTAAGCCTATCATAACCCCATTCGACTCACGCATTTGCTTGTTAAGTCAGATGGATCTTGGGGAATGACTATAGACCACTGTAAACTAAATCGGGGAGTGACTCCAATTGTCATTGCTGTCCAGGGTGTAACATCTTCACTAAATAAAATCAGTATGGTCTGTGGCACTTGATTTCCAGCTTCAACGTGGGAAATCCCCTTTTCTCCATAGTCGCTTGCAAGGAACTCATGAAACAGTTTGATTTTGTCTGGTACGGCATAGCTCACTTTCATAGCCTTGCCTTGGAGCTATTTCAGTTCTCCTGCTCCTCGCTATGTAATGCAGTCCATAGAGATCGTGATTAAACTGACATTTCACAAAACACACTAGTATACTACACTGGCGACACTATGTTAATTGGATCTGATAAGCAGGTAATAGCAAGCATTTCAGATGACTTAGGAAAACACATGAAAATTAGAGAGTGGGAGATAAACCCCACAACAATTCAGGAACTCACTACTTCATTGAAATTTCTGAGTCCCGTGACCTTGGGAGTGTTCAGATATTTATTCCAAGATGAAATACAAGTTGTTGCACCTGATATCCCTGCCACTAAAGAGAAGTATGATGCTTTATGTCCTTTCTTGGATTTTGGAGGCAATATATGCTGCTTTGACCAATCTAGAAACACATAGAAGGCTTCCAATTTCAAGAAGGGATCAGAATAAGAGAAGGCAATCTGCTCTTCCACTTAAGGCATATGATCTATCAGATCCACTAGCAAATGGAGATGCCATATGGACCATCGAGCAAGCCCTAGAAATAGAGAATCACAATGAAGGCTGTTAAGATTGTAGAACAAGTTTTTTTCAGATAACTATTTTCTTTTTGAGAAACAATTTCTGGCTTTCTTCTAAGCTTTGGTAGAGAGATTGAATCCCTCCCTACCATCCGACATCAGGAGATGATATGTCCTGAGCTTTACATCATGAACTGGGTGTTTCTGATTCACCCAGCCATAAGGTTGAATGTGTAGAAAAGCAATATATCATCAAATGGAAACGGAATATAGGAGACCAAGCTTGGTAAGATCCAAGTAAGCTGAATAGGTGGCTCAGAAACACTTAACAATGGCTACCGTTGCATGGTTTCCTCCCTCTCAATTCATGACTTCGGTCACCTGGGGTGTTCCTAATGACCAACTATCTGAGGAAGAAAAAAAAATCCAGGTTTATAGATGGGTCTGCCCATTATGTCGATATGACCCCAAATGGACAGCTGCAGTACCACAGTTACTCTCAGGAATAGCCTTATAGGACAGTGGCGAAGGAAAATCAGTAACCGTGGGCAGACCTATAAGCAGTAAATTTAATTGTACACTTTGCCAGTGGGAAGAGATGGCCAGAGAAATTGACGTATCCATCGGCAGTGGTTAACTTTTTGGCTGATGGTCAGCAACTTGGAAGGAACAAGATTGGCAGGCTGGTGACAAAGAAGTCTGGGGAAGAGATATGTAGCTGAACTAAAAATAGTGAATGGCCCAAAACAGTGAAGATACAATGTCCCAAGTAAATGGTCATCAGTAATCAGGTGAAGAAAACAACACACTCTGCATGCCAGTCAGCCTCTTTCCCCAGCCATGTCCTGAGCTTGCTTGCTCAGTAGGCCTATGAGGTAAGTGGCATAGTCGCATGGATAGAGGCTATGTACGACTTAGCAATATGGATTCCCTCTTCCTAAGGCCGTCCTGGCTAACACTACTGTTGACTTGTGATATACAGTTGGCAAGTAACCATGTGAAAAGATGTTCAACATTTGTCCCTAGGGAACTGCAAATTAGAAGAGCTACTAGATACCACTACACACCTATTAGAATGGCTAGAATTCCAAAACTGACAATATCAAATTGTGAGGATGGTACATAGCAACAAGAACTCTCATTCATTGCTGGTGGGAATGCAAACTGCAGCCCACATTGGAAGATAGTTTGACAGTTTAATGCAAAACTAAAGAGTCTTGACTTAACATGTTATCTATCAATTACACTCCTCTGTATTTGTCCAGTTGATTTTAAAGCATGTCCACATATGAATGTTTAGAGCAATTGTATTCATAAATGCTCAGAACTGGAAGCAACCAAGATGTCCTTCAATGGATAAATGAGTAAACTTTGGTACATCCATATGATGGAATATTACTCTATAATATAATTGAAAAATGACCAACCAAGCCACAAAGAGACACGGACGAACCATAAATCACATTGTCGAGTGAAAGAAATCAGTCTGAAATAGCCATATACTCTCTATGATTCCAATTCTGTGACATTCTGGAAAGGCAAAACTACATAGGCAATAAAAAAATATCAGTGGTTGCCAGGGGTTTGGAGGAGGACAGAAGATTGAATAGGTGAAATGCAGGGATTTTTAGGGCGGTGAAACTGTTCTTTATGATGCTATATTGGTGGATATGTGGCAGTATGTGTTTGTTAAATCTTATAGAATTTTCCAATATAAAGAGCAAACCTCAATTTATAAAGGAAAAAATCATTTAGGAGGCCAGAGGACCCTAAGATAGAATGTGGACTGTGACAAGAGAATCTAGACGTATTACAAATGTATGAAACAAGCTCAGATGAAGGGTTGAAGGAAAAGCTGCTGCCCTAAGTAACATTGGAAATGAATGGTGTTTTAAAGACTAAAGGCAAAAAGAACTGTACATAACTCATAACTGACTTGAGTCAAAATTTTCTCCATGGGGGTATGGATTAACAATTCTATTACTGCTATACATGTGTACTGGAATTAAAGATTAAGTAAATGGATGGCAGATGGTGGGATCCAGGCTTTTCCTGTTGGACTAGAAATATAAAGATCAGCAAGAGGAATAGGCTAGAATAATCCATTTGGTTAGGGAGACATCAGTAAGAACTCATGTTTAGTTTAATACAGACACAGATGATTACATATAAAATATTTACAGATGTGTGTATAGACACACATGTTGGTATACACACATAATTTCTTTGTTCTGTCAGCTGAGAGGATCTAAATGAAATGCCCCCCCCCCTCCACTAACATGAGTACACCTGGTACCCAGATCTTGGTTTCCAATGCCATTCTCCAATAAGAGGACATAGGGCCTCTTGCAGAAAAGGCTATTCCTAGGACTGGGGCAAGAAGCACAGAAGATGAGCTTAGAGCAGCTTGGCAACTTCTAGTGCCAGAAATAAGGAAGTGCCCAAAATCAAATAACCACATTGATGTATGGTAAAGGGTACACGAGCCAAGTGAAAGAGCTCCCAATAGCCAAAGATGGTACAGTTCAAGCTACACAATAAGTAAAGTAGTATTGAATTATAACCCAAAATATAAAATAGGTATTACTGAGCCCATACCGTCACAAATAGATGATTAAATAAATAAATGAGGGAGAAGAGACTAATCTCTCACATAGAAAAATTTCAGATAAATTATGTAAATAATGCGTTCTTAAATAGATGGAGCAGTGGAGCTCCCGCTCTTGATTTCTGTTCTCTGCATTGTGACTTCCTCTCCAAGAGTACAGCATGGAAAGGAGACAAAAAGAGTAATCTTACACTGGAGAAACCTGACAAATGCTACATCAGCCAAGTGACCAAGGACAGTATCATCAGTGATAAATAATATTGACAGCATGCAACCTTGGTATAATGTGGTGAAAAAAATGTCACTTTACCTTTGTGCTCTTTTCCCCCAAAATGTATAACCTCAGTGTAATCATGAGAAAATATCAGACAATTTCCAGTAGAGGAGCATCCAACAATATACATGACCAGTACTCTTCAAAACTGTCAAGTTCATAAAAAATAGGACAGTGTGAGAAACTATCACTAAGCTAAGAGGAGTCTATGGAAACTGGAGAATGGTTAAGTTATATATAGTATCTTGGATAAGATCTTGAACTAGGATAAGGACATTAGGCAAAATCCCAGGAAACCTGAATAAACTATGGATTTTAGTCAATAAGGATGTACCAGTATGGTTTCATTAATTATAACAAATGTACCATATGAATGTAAGAGGTAAATTATAGGGGAAGCTGAGTGGGGGGAGATATATGAGAACTTTCTGTACTATTTGCTTATTTTTTTGTAAATCTAAAACAATTCTAAAACTAAAGTCAATTAATAAAAAATATTGGGAGAAAAAAATGAGCGTGGAATAAACACTTTTTGAGACTTACAAAATCTGAAAGAATCCAGCATTAGACATGCATTACAAAAAATGTCAAAGAAGATCTTTTAGACAGAAGGAGAATGATACCAGATGGAAATCCAGATTCATACAAAGGAATGAAAAGCATCGGGAATGGTAACTCATGTAGGTTGAATTTTTCCTTATTATTTAAGTTTCTTTTAAAAATAATTGGCTTCTTGAAACAAAAATAAAAACAATGCATTGTATAGTTGGTAATATATGTATAAATTTTATGCTAACAACTGCAAAAAGGCCAGGAGGGGAGAAATGGGAATAAATTGTTGTAAGATTTTTATTCTATACATATTTAAAGGTACACTGTGGAAAGGTAAGGATGCATACTATTAATCCTAAAACAACCATTAACATAACAGGAGTTATAACTAATGAGCCAAAAGAGAAATTAAATTAAAACATATTCAATTAACTCATTCATGGAACATAAGAAATAGGAAGATCAGTAGGAGAAGGAAGGGAAGAATGAAGAGGGGGTAAACAGAAGGGGGAATGAACCATGAGAGACTGTGGACTCTGGGAAACAAACTGAGGGCTTCAGAGGGGAGAGGGGTGGGGGATTGGGATAGGCCAG
Organism: Ursus maritimus; assembly: GCF_017311325.1. Lineage (NCBI taxonomy): Eukaryota > Metazoa > Chordata > Mammalia > Carnivora > Ursidae > Ursus > Ursus maritimus. Next base: position 13,833,784 of record NW_024426663.1, read on the forward strand.
TGATGGGTATTAAGGAGGGCACATATCGCATGGTTCACTGGGTGTTATACGCAAATAATGAATCATGGAACATTGCATCAAAAACTGGGGATGTACTGTATGGTGACTAATATAACAAAATAAAAATTATAAAAAAATATTCAATTAACTGATGAAGAGGCAAACAGAAATTAAAGAAAAAGGAACAGTACAGATGGGTCAAAATAGAAAACAAAGTGGTAGGTTTAAATCCAATGATATCAATATTCCCATTAAGTGTAAATGGTGTAAATATACTAAATAAAGGCAGAGATTGTCAGATTGTATAAAAAAGGAAGACCAAACTTTTAACAGGTTAAAAGTGAAAATGTGGAAAATGATATAACATGTTAACATTAATCAATAGAAAGCTGGAATGGCTCTATTAATATCAAGGCAGATTTCAGAGCAAGGACTATCACTCAGAATAAAGAATATCACTTCATAATGACAAGGGGGTCAATGAACCAATAATATATACAATTCCAAACATTTCAGAACCAAAAAACAGAATATAAGCTATCATCATCCTACTTTTTCATTTTCAAACAATTGGCATGATATAAGGATTGCACTGTCCATTCATACAGGCTTGTGTGCTGTCTCAGGACTTTGACTCTCAAATTTTGCTGTTTTTTTCAGTCATTCACTATATTATTCAATTCTGAACACCATGAGTCATACTGCTGAATTTTTAAAAGGGTGATATTTTTGACATTTGCTGTGATTGTCTTCATGCATATTTTATGAGAAAATACAAATAACAGAAAACAGAGTCTACATTTACTTTAACTGCAAATGTTAGTGGTTAATGAGACCAATCGGGGGGATCATTATAATGAAAGTTCCGTGGTCTTTTTCATATAAAGTTCAGAATGATGTGGTGTCACTGTATTGACCAAATATGAAGAGCTTCCTCTTAAGGTGACATGACAGCAGCAGAACCATTAAAAACAGTGCTTCTATGAGTCACTTGATATTGATTTTTCATCTTCACTTCCTGAGGATTTTTAAAGGCTCCAAACTGCCAGAGTGCAGTAACCTGATATTTTTGTCCAGTGGTGGGAAACAGAGACAATATCTCTAAGGTCATTTAATTTCTGCCCAGAAGACCTTATAGTTGAGGGAGGTATGAGAGGTTTTACATGTGACTGATGATTAATAATTCAATATTACATTTTTTTGTTCCTTTTGATTTCAAAAGACACATGTTGCAAAATTTCAGATTGAGGTTAGTCCAGGATTATTTAGCAATTGGAACATTTCCTGGTTTGTCCACTGATTCTGATCATATTATCAATTCAGAAATTCAAGAGATGGCCCAAAGTTTAATATTTTCCAATGCTTCTTGGGCTATCAGTCATATACTTTGCTGGCCCAATGTTTGCAATTTTTTTTAAAGATGTTATTTATTTATTTGACAGAGAGAAAGAGACAGCCAACGAGAGCAGGAACACAAGCAGGGGGAATGGGAGAGGAAGAAGCAGGCTCCCAGCCGAGGAGCCTGAAGTGGGGCTCGATCCCAGAATGCTGGGATCACACCCCGAGCCAAAGGCAGACGCTTAACGACTGAGCCACCCAGGTGCCCCCCAGTGTTTGCTATTATTAATCTACATGCTTTTAAGTGTTCCAAAGCAAGTAGGTTTCCAAAAGACCTCAACCATTATGTTTTCTAACAGATGAATATAGGAGAAGAATAATTCTCCTTCTATAAATAGGCATAATATAAGGACCACATCCATATACCCTTATATAATTCTATATTTGTATTCATTACCATTCACTGACCTACTTTCCTAAATGCTTAAAATCGGCTGGTAATTGTCCCTTCAAAGAGTCAAAAGTCCTTCCCTATAACCTGACACCATTCTTCCTGACCTCTGTGGTTGAAAGGAAGCTACTCACTGGAGGGCTTGAAGGACCCCAGGTGACTCCAGTTTGTCTAATGAAGTATTTTTCTCTTGTGACTGTTGTTTAATCAGTGCTTCCTTGTGTGTAGGTTCTATGATCTGAATGGGGTTTGCAGAGGGCTGAGGGAAAGGACAGAGAGAACCTCTGCTTTCTAGAAGGGCTGAGAAGAGAGAGGTGTAGTGGGAGATAGGGCTGGAAGAGTGAAAGCTGCCACAGGGAGATATTTTAGAGGAAGAGCTGAGGTGATCAGAGTGGACATAAAGGAAGGTGAGTGACAATCAGATTACTTCCGGAAGTGGCGCGTCAAAAACAAAGGAAGAGGAAGTCATCTACCTGTTGCTGTTACTCTTGCATTTCCCTGCTACTTCCAAGATGGCAGAGTCTATAGGCAACATGGAAGAAAGAGAAATGAGAAGAAGTTAACCTCATTGGAGAGGAAATGAGTCATTTGCTATGAAAGTTGAAAAGATAAGGAGTTTTTTTTTTATTCTTCCTGTGCTGCTCACAGAAATAAATGAAGTGTTTTAATAAGTTGTCATCTCAAGGCCATCAATGGCTCATCATACACATATGTGACTCCAGGAGTACAAATTAGATGGCTTTTTAAAACCACAGCACAATTGAAGGGGAGCAGAGTGTACTTGGAAAGCCTAAAAGGGGGGAGAATGGCTTGCATATTGTTCCAACTAGAGAAAAATGTGCTTAGACATTTTTATATAATCTGCTGAAAAGGAGACAGGTTGGTTTTATGTCTTTCATTAAAGAAGCCCATTCAAATCCAATTCTGAGAGAGCCCTTTGGGGAAAGGGAAGCATCGTGGAGGTTAAGAGTATTGGGACAGAGCTCAGCGAAGGTAGATTTCAATCTGGCAGGAGGCCAACAAGCCAGTTGGTTGGTAGGGGAAGTTTGACTAGTCTAGCCACATCTTGAAAGCTTCTCTTCCTTGGAAGCATGCTCCATGTCTCAGTCATATTTATATTTCCCTAAGGCCTTTTACATACTATGTGCTAAATTTGAGCAGTGAGTAGATTTAAACCGTCTGAGACTTCCAGTTCTCACGAAAGAAGACAGGTCAATTTAGTAACTTTTATCAATGAGAAAGGGATTGTAAGTTCCCATTCCAGTCCCATATCTGACTTAAATATATGGTAAATCATTATATTTTTACCCACGTCCTCCTTTTTATAAAGAATGTTCACATTGTTATAAACATCCCTTCACCAGAAGGCCAGACCCTTACCCTGTTATAAATCACTCACATTTAGATGTGTGGGAGGGGGATTTCCTGTGGCATTATCCCAAATTATTGTTAGAATTTCATGTTCTTCTAATGTTGTACAGATCTGATATTGACAGCCCCAAAAAAGATTTACTTTGAGATACGCAATGGATATACAGAAAAAAAAAAAAATGCATCCCCACTCCTGTAATCTATGGATTTTCTTCAAATCTCATCACTCCTGTAATCTATGGATTTTCTCCAAATCTCATGCCTTACTTTCCTCTTTTATAATTACCTCTCCTTAGTTCCCTTATTAATTCACAACAATTCACTTGCAGCTCTGTCACTCCACTAAATCTGTTCTTGTCAAAGACACCATCTCTCTCTGCATGGCCAGATATAATAAACATATCTCCAACCTCATATATTCAGTTTTCATTGGCACTGGACACTGTTGGTGTCTTTCTCTTCCTCTGCCTCCTCCTCCTTTTTTTAAATGAAGGGTAATTTTTTTAAAAGATTTTATTTATTTACTTATTTGACAGAGAGATAGACAGCCAGCGAGAGAGAGAACACAAGTAGGGGGAGTGGGAGAGGAAGAAGCAGGCTCCCAGTGGAGCAGGAGCCCGATGCAGGACTCGATCCCAGGACCCTGGGATCACGCCCTGGGCGGAAGGCAGATGCTTAACAACTGAGCCACCCAGGCGCCCCAAATGAACAGTTATTTAACATATAACTAAACATGCAAAAGAGTCCATTGTTAAAAACAAACAAGAACCAAAAAGAGCGTATACAGTTGTCAGACTAAATAAAAATACCAGACATCCAGTTAAATTTGAATTTCAGAAAAACAATTCACACTTTTTCAGTATAACTATATCCTATCCAATATCAAGGAAAAATTTTTAATAAAAAATTATTTTTGTTATTTATTTTTGCGTATCCTGTATTGTATCTGGCAATCCATACCACCATACCCCATGCCTTGTCCTGCTCCCCAGAGGCAATAAGTTCTCATTTTAAAAAGCTGTTTCTTAGGGTAGTTAGCTCATTTCTAAATGACATTTTAAAACTTCTTAACTTTTGATATCTCTCTGCTTTTGTGATAATAAATGAGGATTTACTTCTCTTGCATTATTACCATTCCTCCCTCCCCCATTTTTTCAATAGAATTATACTTGCTATGTTGTTATTTTCTTATATGGATTAGTAAAATCCAACACTTTCAAATTTTTATTCCGTCAACTATATGTATTGTCTTTTGACACTCTGTAAGGCAAGGAAGTTGGTGTTCCTGCCCTATTCTTTATCTCCTCTTCCCACTTCCACCTCTCGCTTTCTGCCTTCTGTACTTGCTCTGTTGAATTGACAAGGTTGATACTATTTACCATTTGTTCTGTAACAATCTTTTTTTTTTTTTTTAAGATTATTTATTTAGTTATTTGACAGAGAGAGAGAGACAGCCAGCGAGAGAGGGAACACAAGCAGGGGGAGTGGGAGAGGAAGAAGCAGGCTCACAGCAGAGGAGCCTGATGTGGGGCTCGATCCCATAATGCCAGGATCACGCCCTGAGCTGAAGGCAGACGCTTAACCGCTGTGCCACCCAGGCGCCCCTGTAACAATCATTAAGCCAATAAGTTGATTCTAAAAATTGCAAATCAATAAAGTGCTTACATTACGGTGACTTTATAAATATTTGTTCACTTGAAGAACTAATAATTCCCATTGTGGATATTTTCTTTTATACTTTGCCAAAAGAGGGCAAACAGCATGTCTTAAAAGTTAATTGTAATGTAGACCTGACATCGTATCATTGCCATTTTTATACTCTGTTACTTTCGTATCTATCGATACAGCTACACCTTGAAGAGCTCTTTTGCTCCTGTATGATGTTGTAACACCATGCATTAGTTATTTAGAAAATGTTGTTTCAAAGAATTATGAAGATCTTCCAAATGTTAACCCATTTGATGTTACAATATCAAAAAATAACATTTGTGACTATCACCAGTGATGTCATTAGGAAAGTCTTCAAGTACGGGGAGTCTGTCAGGGTCACAGTAGATCCAAGTTTACCAAAATCGCATTTCTCCTTGAATGTTTGTATTTTGTCAGTGGCAATACGAACTGTCTGTTGTTTTCGTTGAAGCAACAGGCTCATTCACTTATTTTAGGAAATGTCTGCCCAAACTCCAAGTTCGAATAACCATAGTTTGCCTATCGGTTGTTCAATCAAGCAGATGGTGTTGCCCTGCACAAACATCTCATTCGGCTCACAACGGAAACAGGTGCACAGGTGCTTAACACCGGGAACACCTTCACACTGGGGTAGACGGGATTATACCCCCTTGTTCCGAGACACAGAATATTAAAAGGACGTGTACTCGAGGGTCAAGGTGAATAAAATTAGTAATTTTTGCTGCTTCATCAATGGCATTCTTAAATAAAAAGTGGGCTCTTTTCTTCTTTTTTTGGGCCGAGTCTAAGGCAGAGAAGTTAGTGCCTGGCAGGTACCAAGTACAGATTGGCACCACTGCTCTGATTCATCGCTGAAGCGTCAGCACTTTAACCACCACGGCTTGTGCATAATTAGTGCGAATGTCAAAGACATGAGAAAGGCACAGTATATCTTAGGATTATTATGAAAATAGCTGTGATTTCACAGACTCCCTGAAAAGGTTTCTGTGCTTTCCCGGGATGTGTGGAGCCCAATTTGAGAACCATTAATCTAGTCTGGTCCTGGAGACTTTCCTCCGAGGACTCTCGGACTTAATTCTCTCTGGGCAAAAATCCTGAGACTGCTTTTCGCCGTTGGGGGTTAGAGCTCCTGTTTTCGGGATCCCATGTTATCTTTTGGCGTTGCTTACCCCCTTGTTTTATTACAACACAAAGATAGTTATATGGGAGGTAAATTTTTTTCCTGTGTGCTGGCATATATAAGTGTCTTAATTCTGGCTTCACACATGATGGCTTAGTTAGTTATGGAGTGATAGTTTAAAAATCATTTCCCTTAAAACTTGACGTTGCTCCATTGCCTTCTAGTAATTAGTGTTGCTACCGCAAAGTCTGATGAGATCACCACAACCTAGTTTGAGAACAACAGTCGTGTTCCCCTCAAACTTCCATCTTGCTGCTTGTGTCAGTCCCTGCTCCCACTTCCAGCCCAGCCCATCTGCTTTACGCCTCTATAGTTTGCCTTTCTAGAAATTCTCATGTCAATGGAATCACACACAATATGTGGTCCTGTGTGTCCAGCTTCTTTGACTTAGCATAATGTTTTTGTGCAGTTCATCCACACTGTTACTGTGTGTAGCTATCCTATGAGCTCTTTGATGGCAGGGAAACTTTATATGGATCCCGAGTTCAGAATAACAGTGCCAGATGGTCAGTAGATGTCCAGTAACTATTTATCAAACACTAAAGTACATAGCATAATACCTGAGAGATTATTTGTTTATTCATTCATTCAATCTTCTGTTTAATATTTATCGAAAGCACCTACTATATGTTCGTCAAGGGCTAAGCTGAGCTACTAAGTATGAGGGTAGCTGACTAAAAACAACAAGTCAGAATGAAACCGTGAAACTCAGAATCACAGTGCCAGTATAAGCAAGAAGCTTCACTAGAGAAAACACCACTCTTCCTCACTGTTCCATTTTCCCCATGGAATGACATCAGTGAGGGTTAGATAGATCCTCACAGACATGGAATGTTGTCTCAGTAACAAGAGAGCTCTTGCCAAGAGATTCCTGCCATCTTACGGACTCCACTACAGGGCTGGGAGCGGGGGTGGGCAGAGGGCGAAAAAGCTAGAAGTGAAGAAGTAACTGAGTACTGAGTAGAGTAGAGAAAAGCAGAGTTTGTTAAGTTTTCTCCCCTCCCTTCACTGGGAGGTCTCTGGTGAGGCCCTGAGAATGCCTCTGCCTCTGTGGGGCCCTACAAATAAAGAGGCCTGCAAATAGAGATGGGCTGGATAGGGTTAAAGACAGACTGGAGGCAGGCAGGCTGCCTTCTGCCTGCTAGGAAAGGCGTATTATTGCCACTTGAAGATCCACATAGGAGGACAACTTGTCTCCATCAGGCCTGCCAGGTAGAGCCTTTGCCTATGGTTGGGCCGAAAATCACACACACAGGTTTTGGGCTAGGAGCCAATCTCCTCAAAGTTGCTTTTAGAGGGATATGGTCTCTGTCCTCAAAAAAAGCATGTGGACTGTTAAGTAGGCAGATTTAAACAAGTAAACAAATAATACACAATTGGCAAATGATGACGAAGGCCCTGGTGTCTGTCTGGGGTGGCGGCGGTGGGGGAGGGTTAGGGAGGTGGGAGCAGGGATCAGTAATTCAGAGATAGCAGGATGTCCCTGCATTAGCCTGGGGCTCAGGCTGGCCCCCTCAGAGGAGCTGTCCGAGCTAAGTGACCGAGTATGGAAGAGCCAGCCGCACTGGAGCTCAGGGAGGAGGGATTGGAAGAGATCAAGCACACAAGCTAAATAAATGTCTGTTCGATCCTCCCTTTGTTACATCAGGCTTTAACTAATTATAGAGGCTGTGTTGAGGGAGCAAATCGAGACCCTAAGGAGCCTCATCCAAATCTGTGTAACCGTCCGCCACTTTATAAAAATGTGTATTCTTGATGTACAAAATTAGGTGCATCCAGTAAAATCTATCTGTGGTGATACAGACCAAACACATGAGTCAGATGTTCCTAGTGTCTAAACAGTCTTTTATAAAGCAGGGATGAACCCCATTGTGTAGCTTATGGAAAGAACCAAAAGAATAGGTTTAGCCTAAAACGCTCTTGTATTCTGGATCCCCGTTTGAATATCAGAGACTGGAGATGCTACAGAAAACAGGTGTGGTTACTTTTGACTTTAGGGGAGGGGAGGGATGGGCGTGTGTTTATTTTCCGCTCTGTAGAGCATTCTGAAGGTGCCCCCGTCCCTCCCCAGCCTGTCCTTCGTAAGCCTCTGACACAAAGATCGTTGTTAAGAATGAGCTGGGCCTTCCAGTAATTGTGAAAAGCCATCTACACATCGCAGAAAAGCAACTACCAGTTATTGTAAATCTTGGTTTTGCCCAAGGTTATTTATCTTTCTAAAAACCCAATTCCCTTTCATGACTATTGTTTACGGTCAGTTCAAGGAGTTTCAATCCAGCCAACTCGCTTTCATGAAGCCCTAACTTTATGCACCTCCAAATTTTCAAAACCTTGTTTTTAGAGCTGTCTTTGAATAAGGTTGGCTTGAGGAGGCATTGAACTATTTATATCACTGATTTATTATTTGTTAAAGTAAGGAAATTATGCTGTGAAAGAAGACTAGACTTCTAGGAGCGAGGCGGACGTGAGTTTTAATCCCCGAGTCTACCCTTCCCAGGCGTGCGACTTCCACTTCCGGTGGGCAGCTTCCTCGCTGCCTGCGCCCTTCCTCCCTTCCTAATTGCATTCCCCAGCCTTTCACTGGGACGTCGTGAAGAGGAAAGGTCATCTGTTTAGAGTCCCCGCACAGTGTGTGCCTAAATGGTGGCTATTATCAGTAAAGCGAAAGGCTGTTGCCATGGCTGGGACTCAAAGCATGTGGAATTCAGCGCACTTTCAACTTTGCAACATCAAGTTGAATTTTTGGTGAAACCAGAGATGAGTTTCTGAACTTTATCAACCCTCTTCTTTCCCCAGGTGTGTGATTAGGAGAATGCAGCTTGGAAAAAGAAAATTCACACAGAGGCCCATGGATGGCTTTGCGGGTGTCGTGAGGGGGTGAGAGAGGGGCTAGTTGTTGGGCCCAAGGAAGGGAAGTAGCGCGAGCTCCTCCTCCCACCTGGGAAGAATGTTACCTTAGGGCCTTCCCTTCTCTGAGGTAGAGGCCTGCACTTACAGAAGCGGGAATCCTGGCTGAGGTGCGAAAAGTGCAGACTTACCTCAGCCGTCTGATCGAACTCGCCTTGTTTGTGCTGTGACCTGGGCTAACTTTGTTTTGCCACACCCGCTTCTCACCCTTGTGGCTAAATAAGGATTTGAGATGATAATATGCCTCCCTACCTAGAGTGTTGTTTTGACAATTGGGTTAGTTAATAGATGTGCTTAAACGACTCTCAGGCCACAGGTAAATGCTATCATTAGTACTGCTGATTTAAAAGTTCCTTCAAAATATTCTTTGCCATCGCTATTTTGGAAGTTTGTAAACAATATGAAATTTAAAGAAAAATATTTTAAAGAATCTCTGTCGCACCTTACACAGAGAGGAGAAAACAGTAAATTTAGGGACAAAGAATCCGATCCCATAAGTAGCTGGGAGGGCTGCCATCCTTGGAGGAGAGCTGTGCGAAGGTGAGAGTGACTGAACCATACTCAAAGCACAACCATGGAGGCACCACCAGACACTCTTGTAAAAAAAACCACCTAAGCAAATCACACGGAATCTCGTTTTCTGGATGATGCGCATATGCCTGTACTTTCAATGTCTTGAAAAAGTGTTATCTCAATTTTAAAATCCCCTGAGCTTTGTGACTATATCATAAGAAATCTGACCTTTCAGCGGAAGGGGAAAATCTAAGTTGTTACCTTGACAACAAAAGGTAAGCGGGATGCTTTGAGCTCTGGTGTTTCTGCTATAAATAATCCAGCTTTGGCCAGAACCACAGCCAGAGAAACATTCATGTGAGAATGGAGAGGAATGAGCTGGGTTGGCCATTGGGAGAGTCTGCATTTCAGGGAATTGTTTTAATTCACCATTTTTAGGAGTCATTCCCAGAGGCAATTCTTGTAGCAATTAACCAATAAACCAATAAGAAGGAATGAATTCAATTTCTAAAAATGGGAATTTACACAAATGAAGACTGATAATGTTTTTTCATGTGAGGGCTTTCTCTATACTTATTTGTACCATTGTCTAAATTGTGTTGTTTTCATCCAAAATATTTATTCTCTAGTTTCAACAACCTATAAAATAGAACAAAGTGGAAGTTAACAATGAACTTTGGTCCTTCAGTTATAATTTCCTTATATGATGTTACTCCCTGCCCAGTAGCAAGAAAAGGAATATCATTGAAAAGTTGGATAGCTTTTAAGACATTGTGGATTATTAAAAGCGAAAAATCAAAGTCTTCTTTTGCGTTAAAAGTAACAAAATACTGCTTGAATTTTTTTGGAAAACAAGCTGTACTTCATGGATAGGTCTCAGATTTATGGCTGTGATTATCCTTTTTTGCTTGCTGACGTAAATTAGTTCTGGGAAGTCCATGCTATTTCTTAATAAGCTTTACTAGTCTGTGAGTCAGAGTAGGTGCTGCTGACAATGAGTCTTGCAGGATTTACCTGGATGGGCAAGTAAGAAAATTGACGGCACGCCCATCCAGTGGCCTATGAAAATAGTGCCTCAAAAATATTTTCTGAATAAGAGCCTTTGCTCCTGGAGATTCTATCTGCTTTGCCAGTAAATATGCTTTATCCAGGAAGATTTCTAAAGTTACCTTTACAGTTGGGTAAGAAATCTCCATGACTATTAATGCTTCTTACTGTTGTAATGGTCACCTCAGACTCTCGCGGTAAACAAAATTGGATAACTTGATTTATTTTTTCCAATCGATCTTGTTTGTTCTTAAATTCCTACTCTGGAAGACTTGTTGGGGGGCAATTTCTAGATTAAGAGACTCTGAAGAGAAACAACAACCAAATGCATCATGTCGCCCCTTGATTAAATCCCAGTTCACAAGCCAACTAAAATGGCCGCTTGAAAGAAAAATGCTTAAAATGGGCCACGACCAGACATCTCTGGAAGTGTTTTCTTAATTTCTTAAGATGTTTGTTAATTCTTGTTAATTTCTTAAGATGTGTGATTAGGACAGTGTGGTAATATTAGAAATTGCCTGTATTTCTTGACATGCCTACTGAGGTCCATAGAAACAAAAACGACATTCTATCTGGGATTTGCTATAGATTTTTTTTTTTTTTTCAAATAAGAGGGGATTGATTATAGAGGAAACAAAAGTGACAGACAAAACATCTATAATGTGAGTGATAGATATGTATGGGTTCATTACACTCTTCTATTCATGTATATGTTTGAAAATACCGCTTTAAAAGAATCTTTCAATCTAAAATAGTCTCTCTCTCCTCTTTCCAAGATAGCAGTGTATCCTTTTGGAGTAGGAGCTGGTGTATGGTATCTCATCCTCATGGCATTCTCTTCTCTGGATCCTTACTGGGTTTGCTTCTGAAGGGTCTATAACCCATGTAATTGAGCCAAATCAAGTATGAAGTTTCCTGCCCATTTGTCTCTTATTTTCCTGCGCTTGATGGCGCTATGATGCTTGGAGGCCTGGCTGTGACCCCAGTGGGCTCTGGTTTGGGTAACCCATGCTCTGACTCACAGTTACAGAGCCATAGTTTCTTCCACAGTGACTCCCTTGTCTGGTGAGTTCACCAGCTGATACTTTTAACTATTTCCATATGCCATCCATCATGCCCAGACATGTAGAAACTTAGATCCTCTACACTCCATGGAGACTCAATGGAGTAGAAAGGACATTCCATACAATCTCTTAAGCACTTTTCTCAGCCAATTTTATTCTTCTCCCAGTGTCTTCTTAGATGGAGTGGATAGTGCTAACCTCTGGGATTGTCTGAGAAGCATGCAGTTTTCCCAGAATGGGCTCCAGAGAAGGCCAAATCAAGGCTTTTGTTCCTGAGTCCTTTTCCATGCCCTGAGGCTTGGCTCCTGGTGAGGCAGAGAAACACTACACAGCCCCTTCCTCTTTGCCTCTCTCTTCCTTTCCTCCTAGCCTGTCACCTGGCACAGGAAGGCTTCCAAAAGGGAATGGCACCTGCAACCCCATGAACCTATCTCATTTGAGTATGTTCCTACTGTTTCCTCATTAAAAATGAAAGCTTCGCGGAGCGCAGAGATCTTATCGCTTGTTTACTGCTATATCCCTAGGCCCTAAAGCCATGTTTGGCACACATAGGTGCCTTCAACATATTGAATAAATAGGTCAATGAACAGTCAATGTATACTGTTTTCACAGCACCTGCTTTGTAAATTGCACATGTATTGGTGGAAACAGCTGATTAATGTCGTTGTCTTCCCTAAACTGTTTCTTGAAACTTGCCTGATGGAAATGAACTTTAATGCTTGGTAAACGCTCGATTCCCACTCTTGCCTGAGATTCCGATTCTGTAGCTCTAGGGTGGAGGTTAGAATCTGTGACATTACAGTGCCTCCTACCCCAAGGGACTGTTCCCATTAGGGACCTTTGGAAAACACAAACTCTAGGACATAAGCTCCACAAGGCAAGGACCTGGCCTGGTTTTAGTCCCTGGAACGATCTGGCACATGGGCAGAACCCCTCATTACATTGTTGTTGAATGAGTGAATGACTCTATCAGGTAGTGCGGAATATATGCTAGCTTCTTGACTTGATGTGACCTCTATTCAACAACTAGGACTGAACTTTTCTATAAAGGCTAGATGGGTTTAATTAGTGAAAACCATAATTTGACTTTCTAGCATATTATATTTCAGACCTTTGTGGGCAGCAATGAGTTTTGTGTGGGTTTGGTTTTGTTTTTGTTTTTGTTTTTGTTTTTGTCACCTTATGAACAAGACACACAGAATGTCGCTTATCCAGAAATTGATTGCATATTGAGCTGCAAAAAGCAGATCAATGGAAACAGAATAGAGTGCTCCGCCAATAAACCTATACATATATGGTTATATAGTCAATTAATTTACAAATAAAAGAGCGAAGAATGTACAATGCAGAAAGGTGCATTGGGAAGCTGGAAGTTATGCAAAGAATAAAATTTGATCACTATCTCACTCCACTTACAAAAATTTACTTCAAAATGGATTAAAACTTGAACGTAAGACCTAAGACCACAAAATTCCTAGAAGAAAACATAGGTGATAACTTCCTTGCCATTAGTCTTCGTAGTTATTTTTGGATCTGACTGTAAGTGGCAAGGACAATAAGAACAAATATAAACAAATGGGACAACATCAAACTCAAGAGCTTCTCGCACAACTAAGGAAACCATAAACAAAACAAGAAGGCAACTCTTACTGAATAGGAGACGATATTTGCAAATCATATATCTGATAAGGCTAATATCCAAAATATATAAAGAACTCATACAACTCAATAGCAAAAAAAAAAAAAAAAAAAAATTAACAATCCAATTTAAAAGTGAGCAGAGTGATCTGAAGACATGATGGCCAGCAGGCACATGAAAAGATAATATCACTAATCACCAGGGATATGTAAATCATAACCACAATGAGATATTACCTCATACCTGTCAGAATGGCTATCATCAAAAGGACAAGAAATAACAAATCTTTGGTGAGGAAGTGGAAAAAAAGGAACCCTACTGACCACAGGGAATGTAAATCGGTGAAATCACTATGGAAAACAGAATAGGGGTTCCTCAAAAAAATCAAAATCAGAACTACCGTATGAACTATCAATTCCATTTCTGGGTATCTATCCAAAAGAAAAGAAAAAACACCCAAAACAAAACAGGTAATTCTAAAAGATATATGCACCAATATGTGTATCATAGCATTATTTACAATAGTCAAAAGATGAAAACAACCTAAGTATCCATAGTAAAAATAAAGAATAAAGAAGATAGGGAATATACACACACACACACTCACACACACACAACGGAATACTACTTCAGCCATAAAAAGTGAATGCAATCCCAAGCATTTAGACAACATGACAACATGGATGGACCCTGAGGGTAGGGTCAGCACTGTGTGTAATAAGTCCAACAGAGAAGGAGAATACTCCATGATTCACTTAAGTGGAATCTGAAAAACAAAACAAAAATAAGACAAAACCCAGACTCAGATACAGAAAACAGAGTGGTAGTTGCCAGAGGAGAAGGAGAAAAATGGTGAAGGGGATGGAGAGCGACAAACTTTCTGTTATAAAATAATAACTTGTGGTGATGCAATGTCCAGCACAGGGAATACTGTCATCAATAGTGTATTAACTTTGTATGGTGGCAGATGATGGCGATCGGTTTGCAAGGTATACAAATGCTGAATCACTACATGGTGCACAAGAAACTAATAGAATATTTGTGTGTCAATAACACGTGAAACAAAATCAGCCGTATTCTTCTAAAACTGAAACTTTTTTAAAAAAGTATTTTACAACATCTGGGTGGCCTAGAAGCTGTGTTAAGCATCTGCCTCGGCTCCTAGGTCATGATCTCAGGTCCCGGGATCGAGCCCCGGTCCGGCCCCTGCTCAGCAGGGAGTCTGCTTCTCCCCTGCCTGCCACTCCCCCTTCTGCTTGTGCTCTCTCTTCTGCCCTCTCTCTGACACTTGAATAAATAAAAATCTTTACAAAAAATAAAATAAAATAAATAAAAAGTATTTATAAACCATAACAATTAAATCTTCAGTATTAATTATCATGAAAGAGTAGTAAATATTCTTGTCACCTTTTTCAGGTATCAGAAACATAAACTAAGAATTTTTTTCAATTTTGTTCTTGAAAGTATCTGGGTAGTGATAAATAATTAGATGGAATACATAAAAGCTATCATTTCTCTATTATCATTTTGGTATTTCTGTACTTAAGATCCAAAATGCTATGACTATGTGAGCAGGGAGGAGCCGGGAACCAGAACCATCATATAACCATCATTAGACGGGCAAGAGAAACCTGCTCTGATTCTGACTCACTCAGCTACTTATCCATTGTATGACTTTGTCAAATCACATCCCCTCTCTGCCTGGTTAGTTTCCTGGAAGGCTAAAAAAAGGTGGGGTTCAAAAAGTGGAGGTTCAATTAGTTGGATTTCTGGGATTTTTTCCAGCTTTTGTATCTCACAGTTTCTCAGTTTCTTAGGCAAGGCCTTGTTGTAGGCATGGAGTCACCCACAGTGAGCAAACAAAAGCTGCCCTTATGAACTTACATTCTAGCCACAGGGGACAAGACGAGAAAGTAAAGAAGCTTTAAAAATAGGTAGGTAGGTGTGGTAGGTAGGTAGGTAGGTAGGTAGGTAGGTAGATGGATAGATGGAATACTATGGAGAAAAATTAAGCAGGGAATAGAGTATGTGAGTGTAGTAAATTAAATAGGATGGGGCAGAGAAATCTCCGCTGGAGATTTGTAAAGGCCTGTTGCCCTTTGGCAAACTAAGAATTCAGTGATCAAGTCCATCCAGGAAGGCTGTATTAGAAGCAGGAAATAAAAGCTGGAGACAGTGGGGCAAGGCAAATACAAATTCCTGTGAAAGTCCATGGAAAAGTAAACCAGGTGGTTGATGTGGTGAGCACCACCTCCGCCATGTTGTCATCTAAGATCTGAGACCAGGGTTGCCACCTTGGCTCTCTTCCAAGAGAAAGGAAATCTGAATTTTTATGTAAAATATCCTGTTTTTTTAAGTGTTAGTTATTATATTAGTTTCCTAGGGCTGCCATAACAAAGTGCCACAAACCGGTGACTTTAAAAAACAGAAATTTATTCCAACACTGTTCTACAGGCTGGAAGGCCAAAACAAGATGTCAGCAGAGCCATGCTTCCTCTGAGACTGGATAAAATCCTTTTCTGCCTTTTCTTAGCTTCTGTAGAGGCCAAAAATCTTTGCCGCTCCTCCTTGGTTTCTAGCTGCATCCTCTGATACGAGCCTCCGTGGTCACTCAGCACTCCTCCCCTTGGGCTCCGTGCCCTTCTTGTAGCTTTACCTAACAAGGGCCTGAATTCAGGCCCATGCTACCAGTTGACCTCCTCTTAACTAACTACATGTACAGTCACATTCTCAGGTTTGGGGTGTTGACTGCAACATATATTTTGCAGGGGGGGACACAATATAAGTTATAACAGTTATCAACTAGTATGCATTTTAAAAATACTGCATTAGCACTCTGTAGGGTAAATAAATCATGTGTAACTCATGGATTATTCATTTGTGAGCTCTTGGGCCAGAGATTAGAGCCTACCAAAAAGTCTATGAGCTTGATACACAGTGTATTGCCTGCCCAGGTATTTGCCAAGGTAATAAGTGAATGAATGGGAATGCATGGAAAGAATGAATGAATGAGTGATAGTACTTCGCTTATGTTCGCAAATACCTGGAACATATCTGGAAAGGTATTCTGTTATCCCAGAGAGAGAACCCATCTAGTCAAAACTGGGTGTTGAATAGTCAACACGTCTGCGGGTTTCTACTCAAATTTGAAACAGAGCTATAAAATATAGTAACTCCCACTCCTGCCCCCAGCGCCTCCTCCTTCCTCGGCCGTGTGATTTCTGTATCAGAGACTTGGGCTTGTGCTCCGAGATGCCACCAGCTACCAATCTGTTTTTGCTCATTGTTACCCCAGTTTTTCTTTCTCTGTGACAGAGATTGTCTGTGGTTTCCGTCTGATATGCAATCTTCCCCTTCCTTAAAAACAGAATGCTTCGCAGCAAATGTGCTCAACTGGAAAACAGCTTAAAGCCTAGTTAGCCAACAGGAGTAGCTAAATGTAAGTGGTAGTCTTGGGGCAAAAGTTCTGAAGGCCTTTAAGAAGTCGTGTCCAACTCTCCTGTTTCCTGCTTGAAAGGTGACTGTGGTTACTGAGCAATAGCAGTCATTCAGCTTCCAAAGCGACGTGAACAGTGAAAGCTACTTACTAAGAACGGAGCGAAAGATGCAGCGTGGTTTCCTGCTTATCTCTTTGAGCCACTCGACCAGCATGGGACAGCTTCCTTCCAGACTTCTCTTTGCGGAGAAGAAACCTCCCTGGTGTAAAACTAAGGAGCGGCAGGTGATATTTCTGTTTTCTCCTAAACCCGCTCCTCCCTTTTCTGGCTCTGTTCTGTGTTTCGTGGAATGACATTTCCTCTGTAGCTCCCTCTCCTTCTGTCCAGAGTGAGCTTCAGCCCGTGAGAGGCACTGGTTGAATGCCAGAGGATGCAAAGGAGGGGAAAAAGCCAGAGAAGGTCTCCTCCTTTCCCCGCTTCAGGAGACACTCTGGCAATGGGTGAGTGACTAACCTGCACCAGTGACAAATTGCCTCCCTACACAGAAAATTCCTCCTGCCAAGCGGCCTCAGCTCACTTGTGCTTCCTCATCTCCTCCCTCTGGCAGTGCTAGGGGCTTTCTCCCTGCGGCTATTCAGCAGGTTTCCTCACTCGAATCCCGCTTCACTTCTCAGCTCTCTCATCATCTGTGTAGGAAATTTCTTGAATAAATGTCCTCTTCTGAAATATGTAGACTGCTTTCTTTTCTGCATGGATCCTGGAATGATCCAGCTACTCAGTTTTGCAGAAGCGAGGACTTTTGTTCTCCCAGCAGAGCACAAATGTCCCACTCTGGCGAGATCTCCCTTCAGAATTCATGGACACAGCAGAGGAAACTCACGCTCCCAGAAGCCTATCCACATGCCAGTTAGACAAAGCACATCGTGAGTGTTTACTGCTACTGGTAGCCAGACTCAACTCTCTCCCTGAGTTTTCCGAACCAATTTAAGACACAAAACTAAAAAGCATCTTCGCTTTCTTTGCTGGGCCAGTGTGTGCATGTGCCCTTTTTAACATCTCTGTCAAAGACTCTTGCCTTGGAGCTTGCAGCCGACAATCCAACGCATATCCTTCTTTCCCAGGTTTTGCCTCATGGATCACGTGGAAGGTGGGACCCTCTGATTCTCCACGGTCTTCCTGTGTTCTGCTCTTCTTGAGATAACCCATTCCTGGAGCCGTTTTCTCCACGTGTGTGCAAGCAGCAGTCTGTGAATCTTTTACCCTTATCAGAGCCTACACGTCATCAGCTTGAGCTCTGAGTGAGCACAGGAGTCATGGCTTTCCTGCTTCTGTGGGGCTAGCGGTGGGGCCGGATTTTGTCGGTGAGATGGCTTCCATCACCTCCCAGCATTTCCCCGCACGCTTCCATCCTGCCAAGAACTAATTCACCCCTTCCCCAAATTCGCATTGATGACACAGGGTCCGTAGCGCCCATCCCTCCACCTTCTGGAAAATCTGTGGGATCATACTGAGAAGCCTTCACATTAAAGCTTAGTTTCAGATTTTTATTAAGACCATAGCCATTCTCTTGCCCTCGAGTCTCACAGAGAAAATTTCAGTGCCTGGATCACACCTGCCCCTTTGATGTGCTCCTTCGTGAGAGGACACGCCTAAGTACACCGAAGGCTTCCGCTGGCCCGCACATAATTCGTCCGGTGGTGCAGCAGTTCTGGTTTATTCCGCTTCCCATGGCCGGCTCCCCTACTGTAGTGTGTCAACGCGCCTCCAGACCTCGTGAGATAATCCACCGCGAGAACGTAACCTCCAAGTTTACCGCAGGTGATCACAACATGCAAAGTGTTCAGAGGATAGTTCAAACACTCATTTAGCCTCTGCTAGGGAGGGTGCCTTTTCAGCCTGGGTCAATAAGAAGGGACCAGGCGTTTACAGGAAAGTTCTTTTTCTTTGTACTCCTCTGCCCTGTCCTCCGAGCATCTTGTTGCCCTGTGACCAGGGCAGCAAGATCTGTCCCTGTTTCTAGTCCAAGAAAACAGAGCAAAATGCTTAACTTCTTTCAGTGTGTAGCACCTGCTTACAAGGCTCCTTCTGCTAATATCAGTCACTGAAGCACAACTTCAGTGTCTCGTGTTTTAGCAGACATCCCCTCCCCCCTTCAAGGGCAAGAACGTGGTGACAGCAGACACCACCCTGGTACAGAAGAGATAAGCAATGGATTAATTTTATAATAATGTGGAGAAAACCAATAAAGTGCCAATTTTGAAAAAGTCCTAGGAAAAATAGAATTGAAATAAACCAAGATGGATAATTTCAAAGGATTTCTCAGAACGATCCTTATAATTAAGTGGCCTTTTTTCCTTAATCTTCTAATTGTTGTTTTATAAATAATATTCTTCAAGATAAACAAAGACAGAGAGGAAATGTCAGTGTAGCCTCCAAGCCTGTCAATGATGAAACAGAGCTTGTGAGAAATGCTTCAATGAAGAGTCAAGTTGTAAAAGAATTATCTGTGAAGAAAAGAAGCTTCTCCTAACATGGTGAATGTGCATTTAGGGGAAAACAATCTTGTACATATTCTTTTACAAAAGCAATTATATTTCTTCTCACATAGAAATTGTTGCAAGGATGTGCAAATGCTGTGAACTGAAATGGAAACACCAATATATTACTTCTGTTCCAAACACCTCTGCCTAGCTTCCCACCTCCCACATTCCTGAATAACATGATGAAACCTTTCCAGCTATGTGAAAATAAAAACGAGGATTTGTTCTGAATAATTCTTTATAGTTTTGGCATGTTGTTTGTTCTCTTGCTATGAAGCAAAGAGTTGTGTTGGCCTGGCATCTTTTATCATCTATTCTCCCTTCTCAGGTGGAATGGGGAAAGGACAGACTACTGGTGGTTTTCATCAGTTTAGCAGGACAGTGGGCCTCTCACCAACCCAGTTGCTTTGAAAATAAATGTAACTCACTTTTGCCTGCTTCCAAAACAGAACTCCTGGCTTGGTGAAATGGCAGGAAAACAATCAAGTAAGAAGAATGCAGATAATTCTTGACCTTTTGGCCACAGTTTAATTTTACCAGTTCTTTTGATGATCGATGTAAGGTAATACTCAACTCTAAAGAAACACACTGTTATTTCCAATATACACATTTACAATTGGGAAATGAAGCATGATACACCATCCTCACAGTGAACTTGGATGCTTCTGGGGAAGAAAACAGCTCTACTTTGTAGAATCCTAACACATTCATGCTGGAAGTAATCACAACAAATGATTCTCTCCAGTCCCTCAATAATATGGAGAAAATTAGGACACCCGGGCCGTCCTAACTTTAGCTAGAAGTCTACTGCTGGGAAACCTCAGGCCTGAGATGGTTGGTCATCATCCTAACATTAGGTCTAGATTTCAGGTCTTGCACTAGCTGTTTCAGTGATGTTTGTCTCACATATCTTTGTTTTTTATGAGATCCTAGCTGTTCTACCACTAAGGACAGCTTGTAGACATGTTTAAGTGCTAATTGTGCACCCTTACAGATTTAGGAGAAATAAAATGTGTGGGCTTTGGTTTCCATACAGTTTTTAAAGGATTATTCCCATAGGAGACACACCGCCCTAAATACTATTTCACTTCTTTCCTGTCTCTCTTTATTCCTGGAAAGATGTAGATTTGTGTTGTTACGCATGGCTTAGGCTGATAAATCAAATCAGGTAGACATTTCAAATAAACAAACAAAATGAATGTGAGAGGGGTTATAAGTGTTTCTGTGCGTCACCGTGGAGACCAGAGAATGGCTTTGTCACCATGGAGACTTGCATAACACTGCCTACGATTCCATGTGGAAACTAGATATAGAAGAGATTTGGGAAGGAGGATGTATAAATGGAGTTGGCAGTAAGGGTGGCTGGAGTGAGTTGTGTAAGAAGGCTGGGGGGATGCGAAAGTAAGTGGACAGTTTGAAATGTTTCTGCACTCACCATTGCTCCATCAGTGAGCGGCAAAAAGCCTTCAGGGAAAATCCCCGCATCCTACAATACTACAGACCTGGACTGATTTCCATCCACTGTCTCACTCTTTTGTTCACACTGGCTATCTGTCACAGCTTCGCATGACTACATGTACAGGTGTGATGATCGTAATGACAGCTAGTCTTTATTAAGTCTTGCCACATCGGTGGGACCGTGATAAAAACCTTTTGGCGGTTATTATCGCATTTAATCTGAACATTTATAAGGAAATGTAAATATCCTCATTTTACCAGTGAAGAAAACGATGCATAGAGAAGGTCATACAGCTAAAAATAGGGAAGATGGGATTCATCTGAGACAGTCTGGTGGCAGAGTCCACATTCTTAAATACTGGGATCTTCTGATGAGAGAAGATAATGTCCTTGCCTTTGAGGCACCTCTTCAATCTAAATAAGGAAATAACATAGAAAGAATAACACTAGGGAGCAATAATATGTATTTCCAGTACTTATATACATATTTTAGTAATTATTTAATCAGAGGGTGATGTCCAAAAATGAATCTTTTTTTTAAAGATTTTATTTATTTATTTATTTATTTGACAGAGATAGAGACACAAAGTGAGAGAGGGAACACAAGCAGGGGGAGTGGAGAGTAGCTACAGGCTCACAACGGGAGGAGCCTGATGTGGGGCTCGATCCCAACGCCAGGATCACGCCTGAGCCGAAGGCAGACGCCCCGCTGCACCACCCAGGCGCCCAACCGCTGCACCACCCAGGCGCCCTCCAAAATGAATCTTATCACTTTTCCTCCTTTTTCTCTGCAGTTATTATATCAGTGGGCTCCTAGTTGCAGAGAAGACAATCCACATTAGCTAGCTAAAAGAGAAAAAGAATACACAGTGGCATCCATTTACCATGGATATGTGGGAGGTCAGAGAGTCATACTTTGAAAACTACAGAACTCCATACCATCTTCCTTCCTCCTTATTTCAGGGTTACTAGGCATTAGTATACTAATATAGGATACTAGACAAGTATACCAATCAGGATACTAGTTACCGGGCACAGCGGTTAAGCCGCTTCCGCCTCGGCTCAGGGGCGTGATCCCGCAGCAGGGACGAGCCCCACATCAGGCCTCCTGCTATGAGCCCTGCCCTTCCTCCCACCCCGCTGCTTGTGTTCCCGCCTCGCTGGCTGTCTCTATTCTGTGTTAAATAAATAAATAAAATCTTTTAAAAAATTTTTTATTTAAATTCCAAAGTTAGAACATACAGTATAATATTAGTTTCTAGGCGATAATATAGTGATTCAACAATTCCATACAACACCTGGTGGTCATCACCTACAAGTGCCCTCCTTAATCCTCATCACCTGTTCCACCCATCCCCACCCACCTCTCCTCTGGTAACCACTGATTTGTTCTCTATAGTTAAGAGTCTGTTTCTTGGGTTCCCCCCTTTCTCTTTTTTCCCTTTGCTCTTTGTTTCTTAAATTCCACATATGAGTGAAATCATATGGTATTTGTCTTTCTGATTGACTTATTTCGCTTTAGTATAATACTTCCTAGTTCCATCCCCTGTCATTGCCAATGGCAAGAGATCTCATTCTTTTTTATGGCTGAGTAATATTCCATTCTAGATATACCACATCTTCTTGTATCCATTCATCAGTCCATGTATACTTGGGCTGTTTCCTTACTTTAATATTGTAGACAATGTTGCTATAAACATAGGATGCCTGTATCCCTTTGAATTAGTATGTTTGTGTTCTTGGGCAAATACTCAGTAGTGCAATTGCTGGATGATAGGATAGTTTCATTTTTAACTTTTGAAGAAATTCGCACTGTTTTCTAGAGTGGCTGCTCCACTTTGTCTTCCCACTCAACAGTGTAAGAGGGTTCTCCACATCCTCACCAACACCTGTTGTTTCCTGTGTTGATGGTTTTAGCCATTCTGACAAGTGTGAGGTGATATCTCATTGTACTTTTGATTTGTGTTTCCTGATGATGGGTGATGTTGAGCATCTTTTCATACATCTGTTGCCATCTGTATGTCTTCTTGGAAAATGTCTATTCGTAGTTCTGCCCATTTTAATTGGATTATTTGGTTTTGGGGTGTTGAGTTGTATAAGTTCTTTATACATTTTTAATACTAACCCTTTATTGGATATATATCATTTGCAAATAATCACCTATTTCATAGATTGCATAATGGTTTTGTTTCCTTTTCGTGCATGGTGTTACAAGTCTATTATTTATTTATTTTTATTTATTTTAAGATTTTTTTTTAATATTTATTTTATTTGACAGAGATAGAGAAGACAGCGGAGAGAGGAACACAAGCAGGGGGAGTGGGAGAGGAAGAAGCAGGCTCACAGCAGAGGAGGCCTGATGTGCCGGGCTCGATCCCATAACGCCAGGATCACGCCTGAGGCTGAAGGCAGACGCAACCGCTGCCACCCAGGCGTCCCACAAGTCATTTAAAATCAAATGTACCTTCAATGTGCATTTAATCTTTCAGGTGAATTGACTCAAGGGCTGGACCGGGAATAACACTGGCTTCTCTTTTTAAGTTCTATTCTTCACAGAACACCTGTGGACAACATCCTATGGCCAACGTGGTGTTCTAATTGTTTCAAAGCTTTGATTCCTAGTGATCCTGGGAAGCTTGTGTTGGGCCAGTCAACCATCCCTAAGAAAGAGAGATTGTAAGGCTTGCCTGACAGCAAGGATCAACAGAATTTATTATAAACTTAAAGGATGGCTGTGTCAATAATCTTGATAAAGTCCTTTGATTCAAATCTTGTGAAAGATCTCCTTTACAAATTGCTGATACAAACCAAGAGAATTAACCTTATTTTGCACTGATAGGTACTCAGCAGACAGCAAAGTATACAAGATCTTCTTTTTCTCAGGGAAGCAGAGGACAATGTAAACCCACTGAATTTGGACTAAGAACAAAGTTGTTTGAATATAAATTTAAAAAATATGGATGGGGACTGGCTGGGTGGTTCAGTCGGCTGAGTGTCCAGCTCTTGGCTCGCCTCAGGTCATGATCTCAAGTTCCTGAGATTAAACCCAGGGTCAGGTGTCTCACCTCAGCAGGGAGTCTGCTTCTCTCCCTCTCCCTCTGTCTCTGCCACTCCCCACTCATATTCTTCTCTCTAAATGAATAAATCTTTTTTTAAAAAGAAGTAGGTTATTTGTTTTTAACCCTTTTCGATGTTGTCAGCCAGTTATGTAAAGGAACAGTTTCCTTCTCATTGATTGCAAATTTGTAGCCAAATTTGAGACCCAATTTCTTTTACCAAGTGCATAGGATTTCTCATATAGCATGATTCTTAACACACCACACACCTTCAAGCTTCGTCTCACTTTTTTTAATCGTTATTTTCTTTCTCTCTTTCTAAAAACTATTTATGTCTTATCTCTCACCTTGTTATATGCATCTTTTTGTACTTAACCATTTTTGGAAAAAAAAAGTGACAAAAACCACTTTGTCACTCCCGTGATAGACCCCAACCATTTTATATGGCTCCAGAAGTCCCTCTCCTGGTGCCCTTTTTGAAGGCTCTGGTCCTCAGGCTCCTAAACCCATCCTCACTGTGACCCAAGCTTAGGCGGGCTGTGATATTTTTTCTTCAGTGTAACCCATCTGCTTTCTCATCTTTCAGAGATTTCATGATTTCTTTGTCCCTAAGAGGTCCTGCATTCTATTTCCCAGCACTGATTTGGGTTGATTTTACTTGCTGTTTTCTGCTGCTATTTCTAGAGGTGAGAAAGGAGGATGGAGCATGTGCTCACCCTGCAGTCTTCCCCACGGAGTCCATTCTTTTCACTCCAGATCTGCATTTCCGACAGGCCTCCGCGCACTCCAACGTGCAACCGGAGACTCAGCTCAGTGTCTGCAATAAACGCTTGACCTCAGCCACCTCCCCGGTGTGTGCACGTGCACATGGCTGTCTAACCAAGGAGGAGAATGCACTGTGGTCTTGCCCTCTCTCCCTCTCTTCCTTAGCACCCAGAATGTCCAAGCTTCAGTTATTACATCTCCTAAGTACTCAAACTAGAATCCACTCCTTGTCATCTTTTTGTATTGTCGTAGCGTAACAGAATCTGGTTTTATCCCCCTTTCAGCGCACCCTCCAACTCCGTCCAAATGAGATCTCTAAAGGGCATCACCTTCCCTAAAAGTTATTCGGCTTCCAGTGCCCTAGAAGGTAAATCTCAACCCTTTATACACCTCCTTTAGCACAGTACCGCACAGTACCCTCACTTTACCTCAGTACTCACTGCTCCTCAGTATTCAAAGTTTATCTCAGCTAGCCTCCTGTTCTTTCACGCCTCCATGCTTTTGTGTATATTGTTCATTCTACCTGGAAAACTCGTCCTCACCTCAGCCCATCCTTCCTTCTTGCCTTCTTTCATTCTCCAGCAAGTATCTGTGACGCACACGCTGTGTGCAGGCACCATTCCGACACTGAGCAAAAGAGTCATTGCCCTTATTTTTAAAAAATGTATTTAATTTAACAACAATTTCTGTAGCACTTCCTATGCCAGGAACTTCAAAAAGTCCATGAGATTCCTTTCTAGTAGGAGTACAATACATTAGCCAGATCAGCTCTTCAAGATTCAACTTGGATCCTCTTGGACCCTCCTCTGATCTCCCAGCACATCCCCTGCACCTTGGACGATTACCCAAGCGTGTTGATATGGCTGTCTCCGCCTGGCGGGGACTGTAAGTTCCCCTGAGTGACTCTTCCTTTGATCTCATGAACGTGTTGGGCACCTAATAAAGCTCAGTAAGTATTGATGATAAAACAGCCACTAACCAAATTTGATCTTGTTGGTCTGCCGCCTAAAGCCCTTTGATGAGTCGCCACTAAAACTAAAGGCTTGTGTCCAGATTGCTTAGCTTTGGCACACACGGTGCTTTGCAGGCTGGCCCCAACCTACCCTGGCCTCACCTTCCCAGTCCCAGTCGACAGCTCCTTTGCCCCTCGCCACCCAAACTATTTTCATGCTCCCAAAATAATGTTCTCTATCATTTCTCAAGGCCCAATACGAAAATGCTCGACCTGACTTGTCAACTTTTAATGAGGTTTCATTTGTTGTTCATGATCAACTCAAAGACCACACATCCACATGTGTTCATATTCACCTCGCGTGACTTGTCACTCCTGTAGCCACATAGTCACATAGTTTCATTTATCACATTGTATTGTCATGATCTATTTATGTGTGTCCATCTCCTCCCCATACACACCATGCCATGGGCTTTGGGTTCTTCGAGGGCAAGAACTATATTTTATTAACCTTGAATTTTCCAGTTTCATATGAAACATATTCAGCTCCTAAAACATAACAGTTGATCAGATCATGTTTGATGGAAGGAATTAATGAATGAATAGGCTTGTGTAAACTTCACTGCACTGTGTAGGACTACTGAGGGAGGACCGAACCTTGGCCTATACAATGTTTTCTATAAGGTAGAATTCAAGGCTTATTCTTTAAACCGACTAGGAAACCTTTATATTCAAATGCTTTATTGGTTGAATACCTATTCTCCATTTTTCTTATCTTTTTCCTCATCTTTTTCAAATGTAAAAGATTATTTGTCCTTGAAGTGTTTTGTTCCCATTCTAGAAGCAATAGTTTGTCATCACTGTCACCTACTTATTACATCGCAGTATCCCATACATAAGACAGTATTAGTTTTTGAAGGCAGATCTCTCTATCCAATTTAAAACGCCTTTCTAGTAGTTGCTGAAAATGACCGCTTTAGCCTCTCAAGCCCGTATCAGTAAACAGGATGTTGCACAATGAAAACAGCAACAGTCACCTGTAAAAAGCCTTTGAAAAGGTGTAACCTGTGTTTCCCCCCAGGCCACGTGAACCTCAGGGTAAACTGGGGTCAGATTAATAGCAATAAAAGTGTTGCTCTACCTGACCCCAATTTAATATTACACAATCTTAAACTTTTTGCAAAACTTTCTTCCCTCCTTAGATATTTTGAGGGATCCTAAGAAATATTTCAAATGTTTCCAAACCCTGAGTCCTCTGTAGCATCCGTGGTATCAACCGTGCTTCCTGGCCTCTTCTCTCGGTGCTTCTGCAAGTAGCTGCTGCTGATGGCTGCCCGGCTCTTGCCGTCTGCTAATCAAAGGGCAGCTCTGATGCCTTCCTCGGTTCCCCGTGCCCCTGGCTAACCCCAACCTTCTGGGCACCACTTCCTGCTCCTTTTCAGCCATCCTCCCTTTGTGGGTTAGCGGTGCCGTGTGATGATGCCCTGTCTGCTTATGTTCTGCGCCACTGCTGCTCCCGCTGCCCTTCCACCACCTACGACCACCTACTGCCACCCACCACCACCAACTGTCACCCTCACTGCTCATATTACCACCTGCCGCCATATGCCACCACCGACACCTCTTGCCTCCACCATTACTGCTGCTTCTGACACCCATGGTGAGGCTCTATGGGCCCTGGGAAGCGGGGTGGAATCTGTTCCCAACCTCACCAAATATTTCTATGACCATAGTTCTCTAGTTTGAAATTTCAGATTCTTCTCTTTTCATTGCTTGGGTATGAATACAAACAAGTTATATTGTGGAAACAAGCTAAGCTTCATATTTTCAATATCCCCCAGACCTCGCTCTCTCTAATCCAGTGGACCACGCGGTGGCCATACCTGTATTTACGCATTCGACTCGTTTCCTTGCTTAGACGAGCTTAGTCCCAGAGGAGCCCCCGCTGCTTGTGCACACACGTGCCAGGCCAGGCGCGATGGCCGCATCTGAGACACCCAAGCTAACTTCCCTTCCCAAAGACACGCAAATACATCCATATGTACATACAGGTTCTTATTGAAAATACCAGAGAAAACTCAAAACTCCGTGTTTTCCTCTTGTACTGTGAAGTTGCTCTATTTTTCTGGTATTGTGTAATTGTTGGCTATGGAATTCTTCTCTGAAAGGCTAAAACCTGATATTGCTTCATTTACCTTTGAGGAGGTCCATTGGGATAGCCCCAAATAATCGTTATGTTGTTTTGAGACAGGAGGTTGT
Organism: Ursus maritimus; assembly: GCF_017311325.1. Lineage (NCBI taxonomy): Eukaryota > Metazoa > Chordata > Mammalia > Carnivora > Ursidae > Ursus > Ursus maritimus. The sequence goes on from NW_024426663.1 coordinate 13,861,450, forward strand.
GTCACTGTAGGGGAGGCAGCTCGAGGGCTGGTGGTGAAGCTCTGTGAGGTCACCGGGCCCGTTTTTCTGCTCTCCCATCCTCAGTACACACAGGACACCAGGCCCCAGATTGCTGAGGGAGCCTCAGGACACTGTAACTGCATTCCTGCCAGCAAGAAAGGACAGATGGAGAAGGACGCGCCTTTCTTGAGGACACTCTTTAAAAACATAGAAGTTACACATGACATTTCCCCTCACCTTCTATGGGCCAGAATCCTGCCACAATGCCCCACGCTTCGCTGCAAAAGAAGCTGGAAATGTGGTCTTTATTACAAGTATCCAGGTCTTCAACTCACTCAGCAGTACTTACCAAGGAAGAAGTCAGGAATATGTATTTTGGGATAGCTGGGAGTCTCTGTAATAAAGATATGGGTTTCTTTTGTCTCCTCTATTTATGGATTTTAAACCTGGTACATGGAAGAGGAACAGATCATTGAACTACTTATATCCACACCAATGGGTGGCAGAACCACCTATTAATAATTTAATTCACGTTTCTGTTCTCACTCTCTCTCGCTGTTAATACATTTTCCTTTTCCCACCCTGAAAAGTTAGCTCAGCCCTTTGCCTCCATGACTAACAGACTCTTGCAGTTGAAGGGCCAGAGCAGAAGTGGCAGGTCTCCTCAGCCTCAATGTTTGTTTTCAACATAAACTCATGGAAACAATGGCGGTAAAACTATCTGAAAGAGAAAGAAGGTTACAAAGCTTAGGGAAAGCAAAAACAGGATCAATTTGAGGAGGAGAGGGCATTAAAATGTCTTTGGAACTGAAGGGGTCAGGCTTGTGCCATTCAACAGTGGGGACCAGAGGCATGTTCAGTCATAGTTCTGACACACACACATCCCACATGAGAATAACCATGTGCTGTGGCTCAGGCAGTCAGATGTGGGTCCGGGAAGCACCCCTCCTCACCTTGGAAACATTTCCTATGCTCACAAGTTGCCCATTCCCAGAGAACATGCACTGCTGTGAACCTAATAGTAGGCATCCTCCCCCGATATATTCTTGAACTTACAAGTCGACTGAGACTATAATTTAACCCTAGAGAGGTAGGGGCAGCTCCCCAGAATGAGATCAAGGATAAATTTCCCACCACCACAGGCAGATTTAAGCTTGGGGAGATTCTTTTATTTTCTAAACATAGTGTTTTTTAAACCCATGTATTACTAGTATTTATTCTTGCTAAAGGGCGTAGAGCTGGAGGAAGAACTCAGCCTTCCCGGGCATTAACCTTGAGGTATTCTTGTCTCTGGAGGGCCAAGGTTGGAAGTAAGTTGGAACAATATTATCACTGAAGAGTGATTCATCCTGATTCCTGGCTTGCTTGGCCTGTCGCTTGCTCTGTGTCTTCACATTGATTTAACCTACATAGTCACTTTGTAGTGTTTGAACTCCTTAGGGCACACGGATTCAGTCTATTCTGTGATGGACCACACGTATGTTACATTGTTCACACAGCCTGTCATTTTACCTCCACCTTCGTCAGATCATCAGTACTGAAATAAATGAGCAGGATTTTTTTATATTTGAGCGGGATCACCAGTAATCATACCCAGGAGGAGCTCACTCTTGGACAAACTTGTGAGTGGTGGTGGGGTTCCTTTTCTACTGGTACTTACCATGATTCTTTCCCGGATCTGGGGCTCAAGTATAGATTTATATGCCAGAATCAAGTCTCCAAGAGAGACTCAAGGTGCTATAACCAGTGATGTATGATTGAAGTAGGAAAACATTCTTTTTCTGAACTTCAAATGAAACCAGCGGGTTATGAGGAACCATCCTTCACAGCTGAGTCATTGGCAAAGACAAGCTCCTGCCCTCTTGCAGTTAAAAATTCATGAAGCATTTCAAAAGGCTGTTGGGAATCAGGCTTAAAGTTTTCACATTCTTTGCCTTCCCTACTTGTTATTTTGTATGATTAAATGCCTCTGGTGGCCTTCGGTTTTGCCAGTGAATTCATAATCTGATGTTTCTGATTAATCAAGAATAAGTGTTGGGTCTGGTTATCACTTAGAAGTAAGAGAAATAGAAGCTTTTTACAGGGAACCGAGAGACAGAACAAAATAGAAATGTCAGTTAGCTTTTACTCTGCTTTGCTGCAAAGGCTGCGTAATATTTGCATGCCATAAGTTGTTCCCAAAGGTAGAAACATAACTGCTAACATGAGGCTGGTGACATTTGTCATTACTGTTTTTACTCTCAGGTCGTTTCCTTCAACCAGAGAGAACTTCGGTTCCAGGGAAGGGGTGAGAAAGTGGCAAGGGATCCCCCTGACGATGGAAACTGTCTTTGTCTCGTGATTGGCTCACAAGTCGTAGTTGCTGGTGTCTGCATTAAGACTCTCGTGAACTGCTTCTGCTAAGTAGTTAGTTTTGCAACTGCAATGTTCTCCAAAATGGTTGCTTTTGCTACTAGAATTTTGAAACAAATCCAGAAAAATACTTCCTGTGCCATGTTATTGGGGCAAGTGACAGGAACCATGCTTTCAGGATTCTTGCTATCACATACCTTTCTGCCTTATTGCAGTAAAAAGTCATGAAGCTTTTCCAAAAGGCTCTGGGAGAGCACGCCTGCACCCCGCTCAGCCCTTGGCCCTGATTCAGAGGGTGTAACCTGGGGGATCCTGTGGGTATTCCAACTTGTCCCTGCTCCCTCTGCTCACGGACAAGTTCAGCAAATCCTGTTGGTCTGTTTTGTGTGTGGTGCTGACTCCCTCCCTTCACAGCAGGCTCACAAGTGGTAAAAGGCAGATGTCACAACCTTTCAGAAAACCTAGAGTTGTCATTCAAGATGATAATAATAGTAGTAATAGCGAGCATGACGATGATGATGATGGCGACGCATACTACCTCCCTTCTGAAACCTCTCTCTCAGGAAGCAAGGAAGCTTCTTTCCCAGAAGTCCCTGGTGATCATCTCAAGTCTCAGCGTGGACTTCTGAGTTAGATCACAGACCTGCCTTAGAACCAGAAACCACGTCTCCAGGTGGTGGGACAATGCTACCAATTGGGCCTGAGCCAGGAGCCCCAATGCCTAAAGCCAGAGGATATTGAGCCAGATGTATGCAGAACTTCTCACCCAAAGTACACAGGCCTTTGCAGGGGAGGGTATGCAAACCCAAACGAGATGGGGCAAGCCCCGTAGAGAAGGGGGATGAATGATACAAGTTAGTTGCAACGGCCTCAGCAACTAACAATGGTCATTTACTGGCTCTCATTTCATATGGTTAAGCAATTCAAAGAACATTTTCCTTTTAATCCTCACAAAAATCCATAAAGAGAAGTTCCACTTTATGCACATTTTGATAAGAAAAATGGAAACTCACAGAGGCTAAGTGACTTGTTAAAAGTCACACAGCCAGGAAGTGGCTGAGCTGGTGGTCCGAATCTAGGTGGTCAGACTTTCAAAGCTCAAACTGGATTCCTTCTCCTCATTAGGAAGCGTTTCTAGGCTGAGCCAGGGCACACTGGGAGGCAGGTGTCATCCCGGCTTCAGAGCCCGGCCGGAGCTGCAGAGCCAGAGAGCTACAGTCCATTAACACGGCTTCCTCCCACTGGGGCTTGGTGCTCGCTACCTCCTGGCAAAACTGCTGACCCCCTGCTGGGCCCTCCTGCTTCCCTTGCACCTCCCCGGGAGACCAGAGGAATCACTACACCAGATATGTACTCTTACTTCAAACATTGGGTGAAATGAGTATTTCTAAGAATTATTCCATTAAAACCGAATAACTACAGCATATTAAGATAGTCTTTTCCTGTGGTGGCTAATAGTATATGTAAGGTTAGCCCAAGGATTATTTCTAGTACCAAAAGATAATAGAAGGTGCTTGTGGTGATGACTAGACCAGGCAAAAAATATCGCATCCATAGTCACTAATAATCTCTGCTTCTCTGTCAGCCTCAGGCTCAGTTCTCTGCATAACCCAGTTTCCTGCGGCTTTCTTCTTCCCCAAAGAAGTGGGTGCTGGGAATCAAGCCAAGAATCTGTAGCAGGACAATTGATAACCACCTGATGAATCTCGGCTCTTCCTGCCAGTGAGGTCCCCTAGATCTGTCTGATCATTTCGTGACATTTTATTTGGCAGGTTTAAAGGAGTGAAATATAGAAAGCTGTCTGGGTTTAGCAGGGAAAAAGTCTTACCTCTTTATTATTCCTGTGTTTTGCGGTGTCACGATCCATAATTCATTTTGGATCTCAACATTCATGGCCTATAACTGAGAAAGCCATGTGAATTTCATAAAGTTGGGTCAAGTAAGATATAAGGAGACGATTGAAAGAAAATTTATTTAGTGTAATAAGCCTTATGGATGATTAAGAGCTCCTTCAGGAAATGATATGTGCCAGTTGAAAAGCACTTATATTGTTTTCTGACTAAACTATGTCTATGTTATTACAGTCATATATTTTAATTGAACATTTTAGGTTTCATGAAGTTTGAAAATGAAATAAGCAAATGAGGAGTTGCTACAATACTTTTGAGATCCTTTAAAGTAATCTTCAGATGATTATAAATAAAGAAGCTTTTGAGATGTTAGTATCTTTATTTGAAACTGTGTCTATCCATTCTACATGTGTTTATCACCTTCCTCCTCGTGATCAAGCACCCATCTTAGTGCTGGGAAAGCAGTGATAATATACAACACAGTTCTCTACCACTGTGGGGCCTCTACCATCTCATAAGAAAGATTTAAAAAAAAAAAAATAATGTCAAATTTGAAAAGTTCCATGAGGATTGATAATAACGTAGTTGAGGGAGCCACTTTATTCAGGGTAGCTACAGAAGGCTTCTCTGAGAAACATATGAAGCCAGGTCCAAGGATGAGAAGAAAGTATGCAGATAGAGAGGAGAATGATACTTCCTCCAGAAAGAAGACATGGAAAAAGAGCCCTCTAGCAAACAGGGAAGCCTGAGCAGAGGAAAGAAGTGGGAGTGGAGGGATACCAAACCAACAGTTGGAAGTACCTGTGAAATAGGCGAGAGAGTTCTCTGAGCAGGACATTGGATAAAGAGCCTGGAGTCCAGAAGCAAGGTCAGGGAGGGAAATACAAATTAGGGGATGATTTGCATGTAGATAGACATTTTAAATGATACAGCAGATAAGATTACCTGAAAGAGTGTAAAGAGAAACTATCGTGTTGTCCATACAGGCAAGGAGCCAGCAGGAGAGTCAGCCCAGCAGGAGTGAGAGAACTGAGAAAGGAAATATCATAGAAGCCAAAAAGAAAGGGAGGGAATGACTGGTTAAGGTGGTGGAATGACATACATACCTCTTTCTTTCTATACCAAGACCCCAGGAAATGAGAGCGGACTTAAAATTCCTGTAAAGCCATAGACCCGCAACAACAAAGAAACCAGGAAGAGCCATCCCTGACTTGATTTCAGTGATTTCAATGATTTCCTTTGAAAACAGAAGGCAGAGAGGAGTGACTATGTGACCGGGAAGCACAAAGCTGAGAACATAGGGTAAAGGGTTAAGAAGAGATCACTATCGCAGATCCTGAACAAACAGGATATGCCAAGTGGATGTGACAGAGAATTGGAGAAGCGAGACTCGGGGCTGAACAAAGAGTGGATTAGGTAAGGAAAGCATAGGACAGATTTAAGCTGTTGTCCGCCATCACTCCCGTGTTCTCAGTCTCTAGTGAAAACAAAATCACCTCTATAGAAATCAAAGGCCTACATTCTCCAGCTTTCTAAAATTGCATTCTCCCAGTATGCTGATGTATCGTTCGGTTTCTCTCCTACAAGCACCTTAATTTTAATCAAAATTCTGAACATGCAAGCTGATAAGGCCTGCCCATGTATCCATAGAGCACCCAATTAACTTGTTGCTTCATTCTTAAATAGGAATAGACAATAGTTAGGTTTTTTTTTTTTAAAGAAAGTCTCTAACATGAAAAAAAGATCAAGATGAATAAAAATGACACTGAAGGAAATGAAAATTTAATATAAGTGGATAGAAAAAAGGTTCAAAAAGCTTTATATAGTATCAGAGAGATTTGAGAAACATTATATCCTAACACAAGAGAAAGGTTGCTATGGAAAAGAACAATCAAAACATAGGAAAGATGTCTTGAATAAAGAAATAAGTACCAAAACGAAAAGATTCAATAGGAAAGATTATAAATCAAAGCGAAAAATAGAAATTAGACCAAAAGGTCAACAGATGGAAAATAGTATTTACAAATAAAATTAGAAAGGTAAAAATAAACTCAAGAATCAGCCAAGATGTTTCCAACAGCTGACTAATGGAAGACCCAGAAAACAAAATGATAGAGAATAAATTATCAAAGAAATAATGCAAGGATATTTCTAACAAACTGAGGGACATGACTCCAGATTTAAGGAGTCTACTGAGGGCTTAGTACCATGAGTGAAATTAAAAAAAAAAAAAAAAAAAAAAGACCCAGAATGAGGCACATCTTGTTGAAACTTAAAAATACCAAGATTACAAACATGATCTGAAATGCTCTCATAATGGGGGTGTGGAGGAAACAACTTACAAACACACACACACACACACACAGAATGCCTTC
>NW_024426663.1:13868051-13916145 GCF_017311325.1 Ursus maritimus
AGCAGGGGGAGTGGGAGAGGAAGAAGCAGGCTCCCAGCGGAGAAGCCCCATGTGGGACTCGATCCGGAACGCCGGGATCACGCCCTGAGCCAAAGGCAGACACTTAATGACTGCGCTACCCAGGCGCCCCGATAGTTTTTGTTTTAACATGTGCTTATATGTACTATATATATAACTCTTGGTTATTGTTTATATGGAATATATTTTACACCCTTTACATCCAACTTGTGCCTCTATATCTTTGAACCTAAAGTGTCTTTTGTAGACAGCTTATACTTGCTGTATTTTTTTTTAAACTCTATTTTGTCTATCTCTATTTTTTGATTAGAGTGTTAAAACTACTTACATTTAATAAAATCTCTAATTTACTGATAAGGTATGACTAGCGTCTGACGTTTTTCTATTTGTTTTCTATATGTTATATGTCTTTTTGTTCCTTTGTTCTTCCATTTTTACTTTTTTTGTGGTAATAAATGTGTTAAGTGGAATAACAACCCCCAAAGATATCCAAATCGCCTTCATTCTTTGTCATATTACCTTACATGATAAAAGGGACTGCACAGGGGTGATTAAAGTTAACTCATACATGACGAAGATATGCTCTGGCTTCTATTTGCTGCTTATAGTAAAATACAAAAGGATAGGAAGGAATTGTTAAACAAAAAACTAAACAGGCCATGATGATTTGGGAAATTCTCAACCTATTCTGCTTGCAAAGAAATCTAAAATTAAGAAATTTATTGTTAGGAAAGCATGTTTTAGAGAAAAATCCAACAGTGTAGCTATATGTTTTGTTTCTGGTTTTGGTTTTTTTTTTTTTTTTTTTTTTTTTTTTTAATTTCACTCATGGTACTAAGCCCTCAGTAGACTCCTTAAATCTGGAGTCATGTCCCTCAGTTTGTTAGAAATATCCTTGCATTATTTCTTTGATAATTTATTCTCTATCATTTGTTTTCTGGGTCTTCCATTAGTCAGCTGTTGAAACATCTTGACGGATTCTTAGGTTTATTTTTACCTTTCTAATTTTATTTGTAAATACTATTTTCCATCTGTTGACCTTTTGGTCTAATTTCTATTTTTCCGCTTTGATTTATAATCTTTCTATTGAATCTTTTCGTTTTGGTACTTATTTCTTTATTCAAGACATCTTTCCTATGTTTTGATTGTTCTTTTTCCCATAGCAACCTTTCTCTTGTGTTAGGATATAATGTTTTCTCAAATCTCTCTGATACTATATAAAGCTTTTTGAACCTTTTTTCTATCCCTTATATTAAATTTTCATTTCCTTCAGTGTCATTTTTATTCATCTTGATCTTTTTTTTTCATGTTAGAGACTTTCTTTAAAAAAAAAAACCTAACTTTAATTGTCTATTCCTATTTAAGAATGAAGCAATAACAAGTTAATTGGGTGCTCTGGATACATGGGCAGGCCTTATCAGCTTGCATGTTCAAATTTTGATTAAAATTAAGGTGCTTATTAGGAAAGCAGACATTATGTATGCAGGTAATTTCGAGAAGCTGGAGAATGTAGGCCTTTGATTTCTATAGAGGTGATTTTGTTTTTTTCCTTCCGAGACTGAGAACACGGGAGTGAATGTGGCGGACAGCAACAGCTGTCTATACTTCCTTTCAATCACTCTTTGTTCAGCCCCGAGTCTCACTTCAATTCTCTGTCATCCTTGGCATATCCTGGGCTGTTCCAGGATCTGCACGGTAAATTGAGTCTCTTCTTAACCCTTTTTCCCTATGTGTTCTCCCAGCTGTTGCTTCCCCGGTCACACTCAGTCACTCCTCTCTCTGCCTTCTGTTTTCAAGAAATCATTGAAATCACTGAAATCAAGTCAGGGATGGCTCTTCCTGGTTTCTTTGTTGTTGCGGGTCTATGGCTTTAAAGAATTTTGGTCGCTCTCATTTCCTGGGGTCTTGGTATAGAAAAGAAGAGAGGTATGTGCTCATCATTCCACCACCCTTAACCAGTCATTCCCTCCTTTCTTTTGGCTTCTATGATATTTCCTTTCTCAGTTCTCCTCCTGCTGGGCTGACTCTCCTGCTGGCTCCTTGCCTGTATGGACAACACGATAGTTTCTCTTTACACTCTTTCCAGGTAATCTTATCTGCTGTATCATTTTAAAATGTCTATCTACATGCAAATCATCCCCTAATTTGTATTTCCCTCCCTGACCTTGCTTCTGGACTCCAGGCTCTTTATCCAATGTCCTGCTCGAACTCTCTCATATTTCACAGGTACTTCAACTGTTGGTTTTCGGTATCCCTCCACTCCCACTTCTTTCCTCTGCTCAGGCTTCCCTGTTTTGCTAGAGGGCTCTTTCCATGTCTTCTTTCTGGAGGAAGTATCATTCTCCTCTCTATCTGCACGCCTACTTTCTTCTCATCCTTGGACCTGGCTTCATATGTTTCTCAGAGAAGCCTTCTGTAATTACCCTGAATAAAGTGGCTCCCTCCTTCCCACGTTATTATCAATCCTCATGGAACTTTTCAAATTTGACATTATTTTTTTTTAAATCTTTCTTATGAGATGGTGAGGCCCACAGTGGTAGAACTGTGTTGTATATTTATCACTGCTTTCCCAGCACTAAGATCGTGCTTGATGCCGAGGAGGAAGGTGATAAACACATGTAGAATGGATAGACACAGTTTCAAATGAATACTAACATCTCAAAAAAGCTTCTTTATTTATAATCATCTGAAGATTACTTTAAAGGATCTCAAAAGTATTGTAGCAACTCCTCATTGCTTATTTCATTTTTCAAACTTCATGGAAACCTAAAAATGTTCAATTAAAATATATGACTGTAATACTTATGAACATAGTTTAGTCCAGAAAACAATATAAGTGCTTTTCAACTGGCACATATCATTTCCTGAAGGACTCTTAATCATCCATAGGCTTATTACACTAAATAAATTTTCTTTCAATCGTCTCCTTATATCCTTACTTGACCCAACTTTATGAAATTCACATGGCTTTCTCAGTTATAGGCCATGAATGTTCGGGTCAAAATGAATTATGGATCGTGACACCACCTGCGAACACAGGAATAATAAAGAGGTAAGACTTTCCCTGCTAAACCCAGACAGCTTTCTATATTTCACTCCTTTAAACCTGCCAAATAAAATGTCACGAAATAGATCAGACAGATCTAGGGGACCTCACTGGCAGGAAGAGCCGAATTCATCAGGTGGTTATCAATTGTCCTGCTACAGATTCTTGGCTTGATTCCCAGCACCCACTTCTTTGGGGAAGAAAGAGAAGCACGAAACTGGTTATGCAGAGAACTGAGCCCTGAGAGCTGACAGAGAGAAGCAGAGATTATTAGTGACTATGGATGCGATATTTTGCCTGGTCTAGTCATCACCACAAGCACCTTCTATTATCTTTTGGTACTAGAAATAATCACTTGGGCTAACCTTACATATGCTATTAGCCACCACAGGAAAAGACTATCTTAATATGCTGTAGTTATTCGGTTTAATGGAATAATTCTTAGAAATACTCATTTCACCCAATGTTTGAAGTAAAGTACATATCTGGTGTAGTGATTCCTCTGGTCTCCGGGGAGGTGCAAAGGGAAGCAGGAGGGCCCAGCAGAGGGGGTCAACGGTTGCCAGGAGAGGTGACGAGCACAGAACCCCCAGTGGGGAGGAAGCCGTGTTAATGGACTGGCTCTGGCTCTGCAGCTCCGTCGGGCTCTGAAGCCCGGGATGACACCTGCCTCCCCCAGTGTGCCCTGGCTCAGCCTAGAAACGCTTCCTAATGAGGAGAAGGAATCAGTTTGAGCTTTGAAGTCTGACCACCTAGATTCGGATACCAGCTCAGCCACTTCCTGGCTGTGTGACTTTAACAAGTCACTTAGCCTCTGTGAGTTTCCATTTTCTTATCTGAAAATGTGCATAAAATTGGAACTTCTCTTTATGGATTTTTTTTGTGAGGATTAAAGGAAAATGTTCTTTGAATTGTAACCATATGAAATGAGAGCCAGTAAATGACCATTGTTAGTTGCTGGGGCCGTTGCAGCTAACTTGTATCATTCATCCCCCTTCTCTCGGAAACTGCCCCATCTCGTTTGGGTTTGCATACCCTCCCCTGCAAGGCCTGTGTACTTTGGGTGAAGTTCTACATACATCTGGCTCAATATCCCTCTGGCTTTAGACGTGGGGCTCCTGGCTCAGGCCCAATTTAATCAGCATTGTCCCACCACCTGGACGTGGTTTCTGGTTCTAAGGCAGGTCTGTGATCTAACTCAGTCCACTGAGACTTGAGATGATCACCAGGGACTTCTGGGAAAGAAGCTTCCTTGCTTCCTGAGAGAGGTTTCAGAAGGGAGGTGGTATCGTCGCCATCATCATCATCATCATCGCTATTACTACTATTATTATCATCTTGAATGACAACTCTAGGTTTTCTGAAAGGTTGTGACATCTGCCTTTTACCACTTGTGAGCCTGCTGTGAAGGGAGGAGTCAGCACCACACACAAAACAGACCAACAGGATTTGCTGAACTTGTCCGTGAGCAGAGGGAGCAGGGACAAAGTTGGAATACCCACAGGATCCCCCCAGGTTACACCCTCTGAATCAGGGCCAAGGAGCTGAGAAACGCGGGGTCTGGCGTGCTCTCCCAAGAGCCTTTTGGAAAAGCTTCATGACTTTTTTTACTGCAATAAGGCAGAAAGGTATGTGATAGCAAGAATCCTGAGAAAGCATGGTTCCTGTCTTACTTCCAATAACATGGCACAGGGAAGTATTTTCTGGATTTGTTTCAAAATTCTAGTAGCAAAAGCAACGCCATTTTGGAGAACATTGCAGTTGCAAAACTAACTACTTGAAACCCAGTTACGAGGTACTAATGCAGACACCAGCAACTACGGCTTGTGAGCCAATCACGAGACAAAGACAGTTTCCATCGTCAGGGGGATCCCTTGCCACTTTCTCACCCCTTCCCCTGGAACCGAAGTTCTCTCTGGTTGAGAGAACGACCACAGGGAGGTAAAAACAGTAGCTGACAAATGTCACCAGCCTCATGTTAGCAGTTATGTTTCTCTACCTTTGGGAGACAACCTTGGCATGCAAATATTCAAAGCTTGCCAACCTTTGCAGCAAAGCAGAGTAAAGCTAACTGACATTTCTATTTTGTTCTGTCTCTCGGTTCCCTGTAAAGCTTCTATTTCTCTTTAGCTTCACCAAGTGATAACCAGACCCAACACTTATTCTTGATTAATCAGAAACATCAGATTATAATTCACTGGCAAAACCGAAGGCCACCAGAGGCATTTAATCATACAAATAACAAGTAAGGGAAGGGCAAGAATGTAACCAAGCCTGATTCCCAACAGCCTTTTGAAATGCTTCATGAATTTTTAACTGCAAGAGGGCAGGAGCTTGTCTTTATGACTCAGCTGAAGGATGGTTCCTCATAACCCGCTGGTTTCATTTGAAGTTCAGAAAAAAGAATGTTTTCTACTAAATCATACACATCACTGGTTATAGCACCTTGAGTCTCTCTTGGAGACTTGATTCTGGCATATAAATCTATAACGAGCCCCAGATCCGGGGAAAGAATCATGGTAAGTACCAGTAGAAAGGAACCCCCACCACCACTCACAAGTTTGTCAAGAGCAGAGCTCCTCCCTGGGTATGATTACTGAGTGATCCCGCTCAAATATAAAAAATCCTGCTCATTTATTTCAGTACTGATGATCTGACGAAGGTGGGTAAAATGACAGGCTGTGTGAGCAATGTAACATACGTGTGGTCCATCACAGAATAGACTGAATCCGTGCCCCTAAGGAGTTTAGAGCCTACAAAGTGACTATGTAGGATTAAATCAATGTAGGAACACAGAGCAAACGACGAGCCAAGCAAGCCAGATGAGGAATCAGGATGAATCACTCTTCAGTGATAATATTGTTCCAACTTACTTCCAACCTTGGCCCTCAGAGACAAGAATACCTCAAGGTTAATGCCCGGGAAGGCTGAGTTCTTCCTCCAGCTCTACCCTTTGTAGCAAGAATAAATACTAGTAATACATGGGTTTAAAAAACACTATGTTAGAAAATAAAAAGAATCTCCCCAAGCTTAAATCTGCCTGTGGTGGTGGGAAATTTATCCTTGATCTCATTCTGGGGAGCTGCCCCTACCTCTCTAGGGTTAAATTATAGTCTCAGTCGACTTGTAAGTTCAGAATATATAGGGGAGGGATGCCCTACTATTGGGTTCACCTTGGTCATGTTCTCTGGGGAATGGGCAACTTGAGCATAGGAAATGTTTCCAAGGTGAGGAGGTGCTTCCGGACCCACATCTGACTGCCTGAGCCACAGCACATGGTTATTCTCATGTGGGATGTGTGTGTGTCCCACAGAACTATGACTGAACATGCCTCTGGTCCCCACTGTTGAATGGCTAAAGCCCTGACCCCTTCAGTTCCAAAGACATTTTAATGCCCCTCTCCTCCTCAAATTGATCCTGTTTTTGCTTTCCCTAAGCTTTGTAACCTTCTTTCTCTTTCAGATAGTTTGCCGCCATTGTTTCCATGAGTTTACATGTTGAAAACAAACATTGAGGCTGAGGAGACCTGCCACTTCTGCTCCTGGCCCTTCAGCACAAGAGTCTGTTAGTCATGGAGGCAAAGGGCTGAGCTAACTTTTCAGGGTGGGAAAGGAAAATGTATTAACAGCAGTGAGAACAGAACGTGAATTAAATTATTAATAGGTGGTTCTGCCACCCATTGGTGTGGATGGCATAAGTAGTTCAATGATCTGTTCCTCTTCCATGTACCAGGTTTAAATCCATAAATAGAGGAGACAAAAGAAACCCATATCTTTATTACAGAGACTCCCAGCTATCCCAAAATACATATTCCTGACTTCTTCCTTGGTAGAGTACTGCTGAGTGAGTTGAAGACCTGGATACTTGTAATAAAGACCACATTTCCCAGCTTCTTTTGCAGCGAAATGGGGCATTGTGGCCGAGTTCTGGCCCATAGAAGGTGAGGGGAAATGTCATGTGTAACTTCTATGTTTTTAAAGTGTCCTCAAGGAGAAAGGGCGCGTCCTTCTCCATCTGTCCCCTTTCTTGCTGGCAGGAATGCAGTTACAGTGTCTGAGGCTCCCTCAGCAATCTGGGGGCCTGTGGTGTCCTGTGTGTACTGAGGATGGGAGAGCAGAAAAACGGGCCCCGGTGACCTCACAGAGCTTCACCACCAGCCCTCGACTGCCTCCCTACAGTGACACAACCTCCTGTCTCAAAACAACATAACGATTATTTGGAGCTATCCCAATGGACACTCCTCAAGGTAAATGAAGCAATATCAGGTTTTAGCCTTTCAGAAGAATTCCACGCCGCCAGCAATTACACAATACCAGAGAAAAATAGAGCAACTTCACAGTACAAGAGAAAACACGGAAGTTTTGAGTTTTCTCTGGTATTTTCAATAAGAACCTGTATGTACATATGGATGTATTTGCGTGTCTTTGGGGAAGGGAAGTTAGCTTGAGTGTCTCAGATGCGGCCATCGCCTGGCCTGGCACGTGTGTGCACAAGCAGCGGGGGCTCCTCTGGGACTAAGCTCGTCCTAAGCAAAGAACGAGTCAGGTACGTAAGCTGGGTATGGCCACGTGGTCACTGGATTAGAGGGGCGAGTCTGGGGATATTGAAAATATGAAGCTTAGCTTGTTTCCACAATATAACTTGTTTGTATTCATACCCAAGCAATGAAGAGAGAAGAATCTGAAATTTCAAACTGAGAGAACTATGGTCCTTAAAATATTTGGTGAGGTTGGGAACAGATTCCACCCCGCTTTGGGGCCCATAGAGCCTCACCATGGGTGTCAAGAAGCAGCAGTAATGGTGGGGCAAGAAGGGGTGATCGGTGGTGGCATATGGCGGCAGGTGGTAATGAGCAGTGGGGAGTGACAGTTGGTGGTGGTGGGTGGCAGTAGGTGGTCGTAGGTGGTGGAAGGAGCAGCGGGAGCAGCAGTGGCGCAGAACATAAGCAGACAGGGCATCATCACACGGCACCGCTAACCCACAAAAGGAGGATGGCTGAAAAGGGAGCAGGAAGTGGTGCCGAAGGTTAGAGGTTGGCCAGGGGCACCGGGAACCGGGGAAGGCATCAGAGCTGCCCTTTGATTAGCAACTTGGACGGCAAGAGCCGGGCATCATCAACGGCAGCTACTTGCAGAAACCGAGAGAAGAGGCCAGGAGAAGCACGGTTGATACCCCACGGATGCTGAGAGGACTCAGGGTTTTGAAACATTTGAAATATTTCTTAGGATCCCTCAAAATATCTAAGGAGGGAAGAGAAAGTTTTGCAAAAAGTTTAAGATTGTGTAATATTAAGTGGGGTCAGAGTAGAGCAACACTTTTTATTACTATTAATCTGACCCCAGTTTACCCTGAGGTTCACGTGGCCTGGGGAAAACACAGGTTACACCTTTTCAAAGGCTTTTTACAGGTGACTGTTGCTGTTTTTCATTGTGCAACATCCTGTTTACTGATACGGGCTTGAGAGGCTAAAACGGTCCTTTTCAACAACTACCTGAAGGCGTTTTAAATTGGATGAGAGAGATCTGCCTTCAAGAAACTAATACTGTCTTATGTATGGGATGCACACGATGTAATAAGTAGGTGACAGTGATGACAAACTATTCTTCTAGAATGGAACAAAACACTTCAAGGACAAATAATCTTTTACATTTGAAAAAGATAAGGAAAAAAGATAAGAAAAATGGAGAATAGGTATTCAGCCAATAAAGCATTTGAATATAAAGGTTTCTAATTCGGTTTGAGAATAAGACCTTGAATTCTACCTTCGCAGAAACATTGTATAGGCCAAGGTTCGGTCCTCCCTCAGTAGTCCTACACAGTGCAGTGAAGTTTACACAAGCCTATTCATTCATTAATTCCTTCCATCAAACATGATCTGATCAACTGTTATGTTTTAGGAGCTGAGATATGTTTCATATGAAACTGGAGAAAATTCAAAGGTTAATAAAATATAGTTCTTGCCCTCGAAGAACCCAAAGCCCATGGCATAAGTGTGTATGGGGAGGGGAGATGGACACACATAAATAGATCATGACAATACAATGTGATAAATGAAACTATGTGACTATGTGGCTACAGGAGTGACAAGTCACGCGGGTGAATATGAACACATGTGGATGTGTGGTCTTTGAGTTGGTCATGAACAACAAATGAAACCTCATTAAAAGTTGACAAGTCAGGTCGAGCATTTCGTATTGGGCCTTGAGAAATGATAGAGAACATTATTTTGGGAGCATGAGAAATAGTTTGGAGTGGCGAGGGCAAAAGGAGCTCGACTGGGACTGGGGAAGGTGAGGCCAGGGTAGGTTGGGGCCAGCCTGCAAAGCACCGTGTGCCAAGCTAAGCAATCTGGACACAAGCCTTTAGTTTTAGTGGCGACTCATCAAAGGGCTTTAGGCAGCAGAATGACAAGATCAAATTTGGTTAGTGTGGCTGTTTTATCATCAATACTTACTGAGCTTTATTAGGTGCCCAACACCGTTCATGAGATCAAAGGAAGAGTCCACTCAGGGAACTTACAGTCCCATGGCGGAGACAACCATATCAACACGCTTGGGTAATCGTCCGTGCAGGATGTGCTGGGAGATCCAGAGGAGGGTCCAAGAGGATCCAAGTTGAATCTTGAAGAGCTGATCTGGCTAATGTGTGTCTCCTACTAGAAAGGAATCTCATGGACTTTTTGAAGTTCCTGGCACATAGGAAGTGCTACAGAAGTGTTTGTTAAATTAAATACATTTTTAAAATAAGGGCAATGACTCTTTTGCTCAGTGTCGGAATGGTGCCTGCACACAGCGTGTGCGTCACAGATACTTGCTGGAGAATGAAAGAAGGCAAGAAGGAAGGATGGGCTGAGGTGAGGACGAGTTTTCCAGGTAGAATGAACAATATACACAAAAGCATGGAGGCGTGAAAGAACAGGAGGCTAGCTGAAGATAAACTTTGAATACTGAGGAGCAGTGAGTACTGAGGTAAGTGAGGTACTGTGCGGTACTGTGCTAAAGGAGGTGCTGTATAAAGGGTTGAGATTTACCTTCTAGGGCACTGGAAGCCCGAATAACTTTTAGGAAGGTGATGCCCTTTAGAGATCTCATTTTGGACGGAGTTTGGAGATTGCGCTGAAGGGATAAAACCAGATTCTGTTACGCTACGACAATACAAAGATGACAAGGAGTGGATGGATTTGAGTACTTAGGAGATGTAATAACTAAAGGCTTGGACATTCTGGGTGCTAAGGAAGAGAGGGGAGAGGGGCAAGACCACAGTGCATTCTCCTCCTTGGTTAGACAGCCATGTGCACGTGCACACACCCGGGAGGTGGCTGAGGTCAAGCGTTTATTGCAGACACTGAGCTGAGTCTCCGGTTGCACGTTGGAGTGCGCGGAGGCCTGTCGGAAATGCAGATCTGGAGTGAAAAAGGGAATGGGGACTCCGTGGGAAGACTGCAGGGTGAGCACATGCTCCATCCTCCCTTTCTCACCTCTAGAAATAGCAGCAGAAAACAGCAAGTAAAATCAACCCAAATCAGTGCTGGGAAATAGAATGGGATACTCTTAGGGACAAGAAATCATGAGAAATCTCTGAAAGATGAAAGCAGATGGGTTACACTGAAGAAAAAATATCACAGCCCGCCTAAAACTTGGGTCACAGTGAGGATGGGTTTTAGGAGCCTCGAGGACAGAGCCTTCAAAAAGGGCACCAGGAGGGACTTCTGGAGCCATATAAGAATGGTTGGGGTCTATCACAGGAGTGACAAAGTGGTTTTGTCACTTTTTTTTTCCAAAAATGGATTTAAGTACAAAAAGATGCATATAACAAGGTGAGATAAGACATAAATAGTTTTTAGAAGAGAGAAAGAGAAAATAACGATTAAAAAGTGAGACGAAGCTTGGTGTGTGGTGTGTTAAGAATCATGCTATGAAATCCTATGCACTTGGTAAAGAGAGGTGGGTCTCAAATTTGGCTACAAATTTGCAATCAATGAGAAAAGGGAAACTGTTCCTTTACATAACTGACAACATCGAAAGGGTTAAAAACAAATAACCTACTTCTTTTTTAAAAAAAAGATTTATTCATTTATGAGAGAGAGAGAGAATATGAGTGGGGGGAGTGGCAGAGACAGAGGGAGAGGGAGAGAAGCAGACTCCCTGCTGAGTGAGACACCTGACCCTGGGTTTAATCTCAGGAACTTGAGATCATGACCTGAGCGGAAACCAAGAGCTGGACACTCAACCGACTGAGCCACCCAGCCAGTCCCCATCCATATTTTTAAATTTAATATTCCAAACAACTTTGTTCTTAGTCCAAATTCAGTGGGTTTTACATTGTCCTCTGCTTCCCCTGAGAAAAAGAAGATCTTGTATACTTTGCTGTCTGCTGAGTACCTATCAGTGCAAAATAAAGGTTAATTCTCTTGGTTTGTATCAACAATTTGTAAAGGAATCTTTCACAAGATTTGAATCAAAGGACTTTATCCAAGATTATTGACACAGCCATCCTTTAAGTTTATAATAAATTCTGTTGATCCTTGCTGTCAGGCAAGCCTTACAATCTCTCTTTCTTAGGGATGGTTGACTGGCCCAACACAAAGCTTCCCAGGATCACTAGGAATCCAAAGCTTTGAAACAATTAGAACACGTTGGCCATAGGATGTTGTCCACAGGTGTTCTGTGAAGAATTAGAACTTAAAAGAGAAGCCAGTGTTATTCCGAGTCCAGCCCTTGAGTCAATTCACCTGAAAGATTAAATGCACATTTGAAGGTACATTTGATTTAAATGACTTGTGGGACGCCTGGGTGGCACAGCGGTTAAGCGTCTGCCTTCGGCTCAGGGCGTGATCCTGGCGTTATGGGATCGAGCCCCACATCAGGCTCCTCCGTTGTGAGCCTGCTTCTTCCTCTCCCACTCCCCCTGCTTGTGTTCCCTCTCTCGCTGGCTGTCTCTATCTCTGTCAAATAAATAAATTAAAAAAAAAAAATCTTAAAATAAATAAATAAATAAATAAATAAATAAATAAATAGACTTGTAACACCATGCACAGAAAAGGAAACAAAACCATTATGCAATCTATGAAATAGGTGAAGTTATTTGCAAATGATATATCCAATAAAGGGTTAGTATTAAAAATGTATAAAGAACTTATACAACTCAACACCCCAAAACCAAATAATCCAATTAAAAATGGGCAGAAGACACGAATAGACATTTTTCCAAAGAAGACATACAGATGGCAACAGATGTATGAAAAGATGCTCAACATCACCCATCATCAGGGAAACACAAATCAAAAGTACAATGAGATATCACCTCACACTTGTCAGAATGGCTAAAACCATCAACACAGGAAACAACAGGTGTTGGTGAGGATGTGGAGAAAGGGGAACCCTCTTACACTGTTAGTGGGAAGACAAAGTGGAGCAGCCACTCTAGAAAACAGTACGGAATTTCTTCAAAAAGTTAAAAATAGAGCTATCCTATCATCCAGCAATTGCACTACTAGGTATTTGCCCAAAGAACACAAACATACTAATTCAAAGGGATACAGGCATCCCTATGTTTATAGCAGCATTGTCTACAATAGCCAAAGTAAGGAAACAGCCCAAGTATACATGGACTGATGAATGGATACAGAAGATGTGGTATATCTAGAATGGAATATTACTCAGCCATAAAAAAGAATGAGATCTTGCCATTGGCAATGACAGGGATGGAACTAGAGAGTATTATACTAAGCGAAATAAGTCAATCAGAGAAAGACAAATACCATATGATTTCACTCATATGTGGAATTTAAGAAACAAAAGAGCAAAGGGGGAAAAAAGAGAAGGGGGGGGAACCCAAGAAACAGACTCTTAACTATAGAGAACAAACTGATGGTTACCAGAGGAGAGGTGGGTGGGGGGATGGGTGGAACAGGTGATGAGGATTAAGGAGGGCACTTGTCGTGATGACCACCAGGTGTTGTATGGAATTGTTGAATCACTATATTGTACGCCTGAAACTAATATTATACTGTATGTTCACTAACTGGAATTTAAATAAAAAATTTTTTTTAAAGATTTTATTTATTTATTTAACACAGATAGAGACAGCCAGCGAGAGCGGGAACACAAGCAGCGGGAGTGGGAGAGGAAGAAGCAGGCTCATAGCAGAGGAGCCTGATGTGGGGCTCGATCCCATAACGCCGGGATCACGCCCTGAGCCGAAGGCAGACGCTTAACCGCTGTGCCACCCAGTAACCTAGTATCCCTGATTAGTATACTAATCTAGTATCCCTATATTAGTATACTAATACCTAGTAACCCTGAAATAGGAAGGAAGATGGTATGAGTTCTGTAGTTTTCAAGTATGACTCTCTGACCCTCCCACATATCCCATGAGTAAATGGATACCCTTTAATGTATTCTTTTTCTCTTTTAGCTAGCTAATGTGGATTGTCTTCTCTGCAACTAGGAGCCCACTGATATAATAACTGCAGAGAAAAAAGGAGGAAAAGTGATAAGATTCATTTTGGAGGGGCGCCTGGGTGGTGCAGCGGTTGGGCGCCTGGGTGGTGCAGCGGTTGGGCGTCTGCCTTCGGCTCAGGGCGTGATCCTGGCGTTATGGGATCGAGCCCCACATCAGGCTCCTCCGTTGTGAGCCTGCTTCTTCCTCTCCCACTCCCCCTGCTTGTGTTCCCTCTCTCACTGGCTGTCTCTATCTCTGTCAAATAAATAAATAAATAAATAAAATCTTTAAAAAAAAAGATTCATTTTGGACATCACCCTCTGATTAAATAATTACTAAAATATGTATAAGTACTGGAAATACATATTGCTCCCCTAGTGTTATTCTTTCTATGTTTATTTCCTTATTTAGATTGAAAGTGCCTCAAAGGCAAGGACATTATCTTCTCTCATCAGAGAAGATCAGTATTTAAGAATGTGGACTCTGCCACCAGACTGTCTCAGATGAATCCCATCTTCCCTATTTTTTAGCTGTATGACCTTCTCTATGCATCGTTTTCTTCACTGGTAAAATGAGGATATTTACATTTCCTTATAAATGTTCAGATTAAATGCGATAATAACCATAAAAGGTTTATCACGGTCCCACCGATGTGGCAAGACTTAATAAAGACTAGCTGTCATTACGATCACATCACACCTGTACAGCAATAGTCATAATGACTGTGACAGATAGCCAGTGTGAACAAAAGAGTGAGACAGTGGATGGAAATCACGTCCAGGTCTGTAGTATTGTAGGATGCGGGGATTTTTCCCTGAAGGCTTTTTCTCGCTCACTGATGGAGCAATGGTGAGTGCAGAAACATTTCAAACTGTCCACTTACTTTCGCATCCCCCAGCCTTCTTACACAACTCACTCCAGCCACCCTTACTGCCAGCTCCATTTATACATCCTCCTTCCCAAATCTCTTCTATATCTGATTCCACATGGAAATCATTACAGGCAGTGTTTATGCAAGTCTCCATGGTGACAAGCCATTCTCTGGTCTCCACGGTGACACTTGCAAACACTTATAACCTCTCACATTCATTTTGTTTGTTTATTTGAAATGTCTACTGATTTGATTTATCAGCCTAAGCCATGCGTAACAACACAAATCTACATCTTTCCAGGAATAAAAAGAGAGACAGGAGAGAGAAAGAAGTGAAATAGTATTTAGGGCGTGTCTCCTATGGGAATAATCCTTTAAAAACTGTATGGGGAAACCAAAACCCACATTTTTATTTCACTCCCTAAATCTGTAAGGAGTGCACAATTAGCACTTAAACATGTCTACAAGCTGTCCTTAGTGGTAGAACAGCTAGGATCTCCGCAAAAACAAAGATATGTGAGACAAACATCACTGAAACAGTAATTGCAAGACCTGAAATCTAGACCTAATGTTAGGATGATGACCAACCATCTCAGGCCTGAGGGTTTCCCAGCACGTGCGACTTCTAGCGCTAAAGTTAGGACAGCCCCGGGTGTCCTAATTTTCTCCATGTTATTGAGGGACTGGAGAGAATCATTGTTGTGGTTACTTCCAGCATGAATGTGTTAGGATTCTACAAAGTAGAGCTGTTTTCTTCCCCAGAAGCATCCAAGTTCACTGTGAGGATGGTGTATCATGCTTCATTTCCCAATTGTAAATGTATATTGGAAATAACAGTGTGTTTCTTTAGAGTTGAGTGTCCTTACATGCGATCATCAAAGAACTGGTCAAGTCATAAACTGTGGCCAAAGGTCAAAAAATTATCTGCATTCTTCTTACTTGGGTGTTTTCCCTGCCATTTTCACCAAATAAGGAGTTCTGTTTTGGAAAGCAGGCAAAAGTGAGTTACATTTATTTTTCAAAGCAACTGGGTTGGTGAGGGCCCACTGTCCTGCTAAACCCCAGTAAGAAACCACCAGTAGTCTGTCCTTTCCCCATTCCACCTGAGAAGGGAGAATAGATGATAAAAGATGCCAGGCCAACACAACTCTTTGCTTCATAGCAAGAGAACAAACAACATGCCAAAACTATAAAGAATTATTCAGAACAAATCTCGTTTTTTATTTTCACATAGCTGGAAGGTTTCATCATGTTATTCAGGAATGTGGGAGATTGGGAAGCTAGGCAGAGGTGTTTGGAACAGAAGTAATATATTGGTGTTTCCATTTCAGTTCACAGCATTTGCACATCCCTTGCAACAATTTCTATGTGAAGAAATATAATTGCTTTTGTAAAAAGAATATGTACAAGATTGTTTTTCCCCCTAAAATGCACATTCACCATGTTAGGAGAAGCTTCTTTCTTCACAGATAATTCTTTTACAACTTGACTCTTACGTGAAGCATTTCTCACAAGCTCTGTTTCATCATTGACAGGCTTGGGCTACACTGAACATTTCTCTGTCTTTGTTTATCTTGAAGAATATTATTTATAAAACAACAATTAGAGAAAGATTAAAGGAAAAAAGGCCACTTAATTATAAGGATCGTTCTGAGAAATCCTTTGAAATTATCCATCTTGGTTTATTTCAATTCTATTTTCCCTAGGACTTTTTCAAAAATTAACTTTATTGGTTTTTCTCCATTATTATAAAATTAATCCATTGCTTATCTCTTCTGTACCAGGGTGGTGTCTGCTGTCACCCGTTCTTGCCCTTGAAGGGGAGGGGATGTCTGCTAAAACACGGAGACACTGAAGTTATGCTTCGAGAAGTGACTGATATTAGCAGAAGGAGCCTTATGTAGGTGCTACACACTGAAGAAGTTAAGCATTTTGCTCTGTTTTCTTGGACTAGAAACAGGGACAGATCTTGCTGCCCTGGTCACAGGGGCAACAAAGATACTCGGAGGACAGGGCAGAGGGTACAAAAGAAAAAAGAACTTTCCACTGTAAACGCCTGGTCCCTTCTGTGTGGGCTGAAAGGCACCCTCCCTAGCAAGAATAAATGAGTGTTTGAACTATCCTCTGAACACTTTGCATGTTGTGATCACCTGCGGTAAACTTGGGTTCGTTCTCGCGGTGGATTACATCTCACGAGTCTGGGAGGGGGCGCCGTTGGTACACTACAGTAGGGGAGCCGGCCATGGGAGCGGAATAAACCAGAACTGCTGCACCACCGGACGAATTATGTGCAGACCCAGCTTGAGCTGTCGGTGTACTTGGCGTGTCCTCTCACGAAGAGGAACATCAAAGGGCAGGTGTGATCAGGCACTGAAATTTTCTCTGTGGGGCTACGAGGCAAGAGAATGGCTATGGTCTTAATAAAAATCTGAAACTACGCTTTAATGTGAAGGCTTCTCAGTATGATCCCACAGATTTTCCAGAAGGTGGAGGGATGGGCGCTACGGACCCTGTGTCATCCAATGCAGAATTTAAGGAAGGGTGAATTAGTTCTTGGCAGGATGGAAAGCGTACGAGGGAAATGCTGGGAGAGGTGATGGAAGCCATCACCGACAAATCCGGCCCCCACCGCTAGCCCCACAGAAGCAGGAAAGCCATGACTCCTGTGCTCTCAGAGCTCAAGCTGATGACGTGTGGAGGCTCCTGATCAAGGGCCAGAGAAAGATTCTGAACTGCTGCTTGCACACGTGGAGGAAACGCTCCAGGAATGGGTTATCTCAAAGAGCAGAACACAGGAAGACCGTGGAGAGATCAGAGGGTCCCACCTTCCACGTAGTCCATGGGGCAAAACCTGGGAAGAAGGATGTGCGTTGGATTGTCGGCTCGCTCCAAGGCAAGTCTTTGACAGAGAGATGATTAAAAAGGGCACATGCTACACACTGGCCAGCAAAGAGAAGACGAGATGCTTTTTAGTTTTGTGTCTTAAATTGGTTCGGAAAACTCAGGGAAGGTTGAAGTCTGGCTACCAGTAGCAGTAAACACTCACGATGTGCTGTCCTAACTGGCATGTGGATAGGCTTCTAGGACGTGGCAGTTTCCCTCTGCTGTGTCCATGAATTCTGAAGGGAGATCTCGCCGTCGGACATTGTGCTCTGCTGGGAGGAACAAAGATCCCCTCGCTTCTGCAAAACTGAGTAGCTGGATCATTCAGGATCCATGCAGAAAAGAGAAAGCAGTCTACATATTTCAGAAAGAGGACATTTTATTCAAGAATTTCCTACACAGATGATGAGAGAGCTGAGAAGTGAACGGGATTCAGTGAGGAAACCTGCTGAATAGCCGCAGGAGAAAGCCCCTAGCACTGCCAGAGGAGGAGATGAGGAAGCACAGGATGAGCTGGGGCCGCTTGGCAGAAGGAGGAATTTTCTGTGTAGGGAGACGGTTGTCTGGTGCAGGTTAGTCACTCACCCATTGCCAGAGTGTCTCCTGAAGCAGGGAGAAAGGAGGAGACCTTCTCTGGCTTTTTCCCTCCTTTTGTCCTCTGGCATTCAACCAGTGCCTCTCACGGGCTGACTCACTCTGGACAGAAGGAGAGGGAGCCTGGGAAATGTCATTCCACGAAACACAGAACAGAAATGAAAAGGGAGGAGCGGGTTTAGGAGAAAACAGAAATATCACCTGCGCTATGATTTACCAGGGAGGGGTTTCTTCTCACATAAAGGAAGTCTGGAAGGAAGCTGTCCCATGCTGGTCCAGTGGCTCAAGAGATAAGCAGGAAGCCACACTGCATCTTTCGCTCCCGTTCTTAGTAAGTAGCTTTCACTGTTCACGTCGCTTTAGGCCCCGAATGACTGCTATTGCTCCAGTAACCACAGTCACCTTTCAAGCAGGAAACAGGAGAGTTGGACACGACATAAAGAGCCTTCCAGAACTTTTGCCCCAAGACTACCACTTACATTTAGCTACTCCTGTTGGCTAACTAGGCTTTAAGCTGTTTTCCAGTTGAGCACATTTGCTGTGGCATTCTGTTTTTAAGGAAGGGGAAGATTGCATATCGGGCAAACCACAGACAATCTCTGTCACAGAGAAAGAAAAACTGGAATTTAACAATGAGCAAAAAACAGATTGGTAGCTGGGTAGCATCTCAGACACAAGCCCAAGTCTCCTGATACAGAGAAATCACGGCCGAGGAAGGAGGAGGGGGAGCGCTGGGGGCAGGAGTGGGAGTTACTATATTTTATAGCTCTGTTCAAATTTGAGTAGAAACCCGCAGAACGTATTGACTATTCAACACAGTTTTGACTAGATGGGTTCTCTCTCTCGGATAACAGAATACCTTTTCCAGATATGTTCCAGGTATTTGCGAACATAAACGAAATGCTATCACTCATTCATTCATTCTTTCATGCATTCATTCATTCACTTATTACTTCAGCAAATACCTGGGCAGGCAATACACTGTGTATCAAGCTCATAGACTTTTTGGTAGGCTCCCTAATCTCTGGCCCAGAGCTCACAAATGAATAATCCATGAGTTACACATGATTTATTTACCCTACAGAGTGCTAATGCAGTATTTTTTAAAATGCATACTAGTTGATAACTGTTATAACTTATATTGTGTCCCCCCCTGCAAAATATATGTTGCAGTCAACACCCCCAAACCTGAGAATGTGACTGTACATGTAGTTAGTTAAGAGGAGGTCAACTGGTAGCATGGGCCCTGAATTCAGTATGACTGGTGCGCTTCTAAGAAGAGACACAGACCCAAGAAGGGGGAGGAGTGCTGAGTGACCACGGAGGCTCGTATCAGAGGGATGCAGCTAGAAGCCAAGGAACGGCAAAGATTTTTGGCCTCTACCAGAAGCTAAGAAAAGGCAGAAAAGGATTTTATCCAGTCTCAGAGGAAGCATGGCTCTGCTGACATCTTAATTTTGGCCTTCCAGCCTGTAGAACAGTGTTGGAATAAATTTCTGTTTTTTAAAGTCACCAGTTTGTGGCACTTTGTTATGGCAGCCCTAGGAAACTAATATAATAACTAACACTTAAAAAAAAACAGGATATTTTACATAAAAATTCAGATTTCCCCTTTCTCTTGGAAGAGAGCCAAGGTGGCAACCCTGGTCTCAGATCTTAGATGACAACATGGCGGAGGTGATTAACCACCACATCAACCACCTGGTTTACTTTTCCATGGACTTTCACAGGAATTTGTATTTGTACCCCACTGTCTCCAGCTTTATTTCCTGCTTCTGGCCACAGCCTTCCTGGATGGACTTGATCACTGAATTCTTAGTTGCCAAAGGGCAACAGGCCTTTACCCAAATCTCAGCGGAGATTTCTCTGCCCATCCTATTTAATTTACTACACTCATACTCTATTCCCTGCTTAATTTTTCTCCATAGTATTCCATCTATCCATCTACCTACCTACCTACCTACCTACCTACCTACCTACCTACCTATTTTAGCTTCTTTACTTTTCCTCGTCTTGTCCCCTGTGGCTAGAATGTAAGTTCCTTAAGGGCAGCTTTTTGTTTTGCTCACTGTGGTGACTCCATGCCTACAGCAAGGCCTTGCCTAAGAACGAGAAACTGTGAGATACAAAAGCTGGAAAAAATCCCAGAAATCAACTAATTGAACCTCCACTTTTTTGAACCCCCACCTTTTTTTAGCCTTCCAGGAAACTAACCAGGCAGAGAGGGGATGTGATTTGACAAAAGTCATACAATGGATAAGTAGCTGAGTGAGTCAGAATCAGAGCAGGTTTTCTTACCCAAAATGATAATAGAGAAATGATAGCTTTTATGTATTCCATCTAATTATTTATCTGCCAGATGCTTTCAGAACAAAATTGAAAAAATTCTTAGTTTATGTTTCTGATACCTGAAAAGGTGACAAGATATTTACTGCTCCTTTCATGATAATTAATACTGAAGATTTAATTGTTATGGTTTAGCAAATACTTTTTTATTTATTTTATTTTATTTTTGTAAAGATTTTATTTATTCAAGTGTCAGAGAGAGAGACAGAAAGAGAGCACAAGCAGGGGGAGTGGCAGGCAGGGGGAGAGAAGCAGACTCCCTGCTGAGCAGGGAGCCGGACCCGGGGCTCGATCCCAGGACCCTGAGATCATGACCTGAGCCGAAGGCAGATGCTTAACCAACTGAGCCACCCAGATGTCCCAGCAAATACTTTTTAAAAAAAGTTTCAGTTTTAGAAGAGAATGCAGCTGATTTTGTTTTACGTGTTATTGACACACAATATTCTATTAGTTTCTTGTGCACCATGTAGTGATTCAGCATTTGTATACCTTGCAAACCGATCGCCATCATCTGCCACCATACAAAGTTAATACACTATTATTGACAGTATTCCCTGTGCTGGACATTACATCACCACAAGTTATTATTTTATAACAGAAAGTTTGTCGCTCTCCATCCCCTTCACCCATTTTGCACACCCCTACTCCCCTTCTCCTCTGGCAACTACCACTCTGTTTTCTGTATCTATGAGTCTGGGTTTTGTCTTATTTTTTTGTTTTGTTTTTTCAGATTCCACTTGTAAGTGAATCATGGAGTATTTCTCCTTCTCTGTTGGACTTATTACACACGGCGCGATACCCTCAGGGTCCATCCATGTTGTCATGTTGTCACAAATGGCAAGGTTGCATTCCTTTTTTATGGCTGAGTAGTATTCCGTTGTGTGTGTGTGAGTGTGTGTGTGTGTATATTCCCTATCTTCTTTATTCTTTTATTTACTGGATACTTAGGTTGTTTTCATCTTTTGACTATTGTAAATAATGCTATGATACACATATTGGTGCATATATCTTTTTGAATTACTGTTTTTGTTTTTTGGGTGTTTTTTTTCTTTTTCTTTTGGATAGATACCCAGAAATGGAATTGATAGTTCATACGGTAGTTCTGATTTTGATTTTTTGAGGAACCCCTATTCTGTTTTCCATAGTGATTTCACCGATTTACATTCCCACCAATAGTCCAGTAGGGTTCCTTTTTTCCACTTCCTCACCAAGATTTGTTATTTCTTGTCCTTTTGATGATAGCCATTCTGACAGGTATGAGGTAATATCTCATTGTGGTTATGATTTACATATCCCTGGTGATTAGTGATATTATCTTTTCATGTGCCTGCTGGCCATCTGTATGTCTTCAGATCCTCTGCTCACTTTTAAATTGGATTGTTAATTTTTTTTTTTTTTTTTGCTATTGAGTTGTATGAGTTCTTTATATATTTTGGATATTAGCCCCTTATCAGATATATGATTTGCAAATATCGTCTCCTATTCAGTAGGTTGCCTTCTTGTTTTGTTTATGGTTTCCTTAGTTGTGCCGAAGCTCTTGAGTTTGATGTTGTCCCATTTGTTTATATTTGTTCTTATTGTCCTTGCCCTTACAGTCAGATCCAAAAAATATTACGAAGACTAATGGCAAGGAAGTTATCACCTATGTTTTCTTCTAGGAATTTTATGGTCTTAGGTCTTACGTTCAAGTTTTTAATCCATTTTGAGTAAATTTTTGTAAGTGGAGTGAGATAGTGATCAAATTTTATTCTTTGCATGTAACTTCCAGCTTCCCAATGCACCTTTCTGCATTGTACATTCTTCGCTCTTTTGTTGTAAATTAATTGACTATATAACCATATATGTATAGGTTTATTGGCGGGCACTCTATTCTGTTTCATTGATCTGCTTTTTGCCAAAACCAATATGCAATCAATTTCTGGATAGCGACATTCTGTGTGTCTTGTTCATAAGGTAGTAAAAAAAACAAAACAAAACAAAACAAAACCAAACCCACACAAAACTCATTGCTGCCCACAAGGTCTGAAATATAATATGCTAGAAAGTCAAATTATGGTTTTTCACTAATTAAACCCATCTAACCTTTATAGAAAAGTTCAGTCTAGTTGTTGAATAGAGGTCATCAAGTCAAAAAGAAGCTAGCATATATTCCGCACTACCTGTTAGTCATTCACTCATTCAGCAACAATGTAATGAGGTTCTGCTATGTGCCAGATCGTTCCAGGGACTAAAACCAGGTAAGGTCCTTGCCTTGTGGAGCTTATGTCCTAGAGTTGTGTTTTCCAAAGGTCCCTAATGGGAACAGTCCCCTTGGGGGTGGGAGGCACTTGTAATAATGCAGATTCCTAACCTCCACCCTAGAGCTACAGAATCGGAATCTCAGGCAAAGAATTGGGAATCGAGCGTTTACCAAGCATTAAAGTTCATTTCCATCAGGCAAGTTTCAGAAACAGTTTTAGAGGAAGACAGCGACATTAATCAACTATTTCCACCAATACATGTGCAATTTACAAAGCAGGTGCTATAGAAAACAGTATACAGTGACTGTTCATTGACTATTTATTCAATATGTTGAGCACCTATGTGTGCCAAACATGGCTTTAGGGCCTAGGGATATAGCAGTAAACAAGCGATAAGATCTCTGCGCTCACGAAGCTTTCATTTTAATGAGGGAAACAGTAGGAACATACTCAAATGAGATAGGTTCATGGGGTTGCAGGTGCCATTCCCTTTTGGGAAGCCTTCCTGTGCCAGGTGACCAGGCTAGGAGGAAAGGAAGAGAGAGGCAAGAGGAAGGGGCTGTGTAGTGTTTCTCTGCCTCACCAGGAGCCAAGCCTCAGGGCATGGAAAAGGACTCAGAACAAAAGCCTTGATTTGGCCTTCTCTAGACCCATTCTGGGAAAACTGCATGCTTCTCAGACAATCCCAGAGGTTAGCACTATCCACTCCATCTAAGAAGACACTGGGAGAAGAATAAAATTGGCTGAGAAAAGTGCTTAAGAGATTGTATGGAATGTCCTTTCTACTCCATTGAGTCTCCATGGAGTGTAGAGGATCTAGAAGTTTCTACATGTCTGGGCATGATGGATGGCATATGGAAATAGTTAAAAGTATCAGCTGGTGAACTCACCAGACAAGAGGGGTCACTGTGGAAGGGAAACTATGGCTCTGTAACTGTGAGTCAGAGCATGGGTTACCCAAACCAGGGGCCCACTGGGGGTCACAGCCAGGCCTCAAAGCATCAGCAGCGCCATCAAACGCAGAAATAAGAGACAAATGGGCAAGACTTCAACTATGATTGGCTCAATTACATGGGTTATAGACCCTTCAGAAGCAAACCCAGTAAGGATCCAGAGAAGAGAATGCCATGAGGATGAGATACCATACCAGCTCCTACTCCAAAAGGATACACTGCTATCTTGGAAAAGAGGAGAGAGAGAGACTATTTTAGATTAGAAAGATTCTTTTAAAACGGTATTTTCAAACATATACATGAATAGAAGAGTGTAATGAACCCATACATATCTATCACTCATATTATAGATGTTTTGTCTGTCACTTTTGTTTCCTCTATAATCAATCCTCTTATTTGAAAAAAAAAAAATCTATAGCAAATCCCAGATAGAATGTCGTTTTGTTTCTATGGACCTCAGTAGGCATGTCAAGAAATACAGGCAATTTCTAATATTACCACACTGTTATAATCACATCTTAAGAAATTAACAAGAATTAACAAACATCTTAAGAAATTAAGAAAACACTTCAGGGAATGTCTAATTCGTGGCCCATTTTAAGCATTTTTCTTTCAAACGGCCATTTTTAGTTGGCTTGTGTGAACTGGGATTTAATCAAGGGCGACATGATGCATTTGGTTGTTGTTTCTCTTCAGAGTCTCTTAATCTAGAGTGCCCCCCCCCAACAAGTCTTCCAGAGTAGGAATTTAAGAACAAAACAAGATCGATTGGAAAAAATAAATCAAGTTATCCAATTTTGTTTACACGAGTCTGAGGGTGACCCCATTACAACAGTAAGAAGCATTAATAGTCATGGAGATTCTTACCCAACTGTAAGGTAACTTTAGGAAATCTTCCTGGATAAAGCATATTTACTGAAAAGCAGATAGAATCTCAGGAGCAAAGGCTCTTATTCAGAAAATATTTTGAGGCACTATTTTCATAGGCCACTGGATGGGCGTGCCCGTCAATTTCTTACTTGCCATCCAGTAAATCCTGCAAGACTCATTGTCAGCAGCACCTACTCTGACTCACAGACTATTAAAGCTTATTAAGAAATAACTTGGACTTCCCAGAAGACTAATTTACGTCAGCAAGCAAAAGGATAATCACAGCCATAAATCTGAGACCTATCCATGAGTACAGCTTGTTTTTAAAAAAATTCAGTAGTATTTTGTTACTTTTAACCAAAAGAAGACTTTGATTTTTTTTCGCTTTTAATAATCCACAATGTCTTAAAAGCTATCCAACTTTATTGATATTCCTTTCTTGCTACTGGGCAGGGTAACATCATATAAATTATAACTGAAGGACCAAAGTTCATTGTTAGCTTCCCTTTGTTCTATTTTATAGGTTGTTGGGAAACTAGAGAATAAATATTTTGGATGAAAACAACACAATTTAGACAATGGTACAAATAAGTATAGAGAAAGCCCTCACATGAAAAAACATTATCAGTCTTCATTTGTGTAAATTCCCATTTTTAGAAATTGAATTCATTCCTTCTTATTGGTTTATTGGTTAATTGCTACAAAAGTGCCTCTGGGAATGACTCCTAAAAATGGTGATTAAAACAATTCCCTGAAATGCAGACTCTCCCAATGGCCAACCCAGCTCATTCCTCTCCATTCTCACATGAATGTTTCTCTGGCTGTGGTTCTGGCCAAAGCTGGATTATTTATAGCAGAAACACCAGAGCTCAAAGCATCCCGCTTACCTTTTGTTGTCAAGGTAACAACTTAGATTTTTCCCCTTCCGCTGAAAGGTCAGATTTCTTATGATATGAGTCACAAAGCTCAGGGGGATTTTTAAAATTGAGATAGCACTTTTTCAAAGACAAATTAAAAACTAAGACTTTATAAACATCCAGACAATTTAAAATGGAATTTAAACCACCAGGTGGTTTACAATAATTAATCCTGGTGCCTCCATGGTTGTGCTTTGAGGAAGTATGGTTCAGTCACCTCTCCACGGCCCGCACAGCTCTCCTCCAAGGATGGCAGCCCTCCCAGCTACTTATGGGATCGGTTCTTTGTCCCCTAGAATTGCTATTTCTCCTCTGTGTAAGGTGCGACAGAGATTCTTTAAAATATTTTTTTCTTTAAATTTCATATTTACAAACTTCCAAAATGACGATGGCAAAGAATATTTTGAAGGGAACTTTTAAATCAATGCTAATGATAGCATTTACCTGTGGCCTGAGAGTCGTTTAAGCACATCTATTAACTAACCCAATTGTCAAAACAACACTCTAAGGTAGAGAATATTATCATCTCAAATCCTTATTTAGCCACAAGGAGGGTGAGAAGCAGATTGTGTAAACAAGTTAGCCCAGGTCACAGCACAAACAAGGCAGAGTTCGATCCAGACGGCTGAGGTAAGTCTGCACTTTTCGCACCTCAGCCAGGATTCCCTTCTGTAAGTGCAGGCCTCTACCTCAGAGAAGGAAGGCCCTAAGGTAACATTCTTCCCAGGTGGGAGGGGAGGGGAGCTGCGCTACTTCCCTTCCTTGGGCCCAACAACTAGCCCCTCTCACCCCCTACGACACCCCGCAAAGCCATCCATGGGCCTCTGTGTGAATTTTTCTTTTCCAAGCTGCATTCTCCTAATCACACACCTGGGGAAAGAAGAGGGTTGATAAAGTTCCAGAAACTCATCTCCTGGTTTCACCAAAATTCAACTTGATGTTGCAAAGTTGAAAGTGCGCTGAATTCCACATGCTTTGAGTCCCAGCCATGGCAACAGCAACTCGCTTTACTGATAATAGCCACCATTTACTGAGCACACACTACGTGCCGGGGACTCTAAACAGATGACCTTTCCTCTTCACGACGTCCCAGTGAAAGGCTGGGAATGCAATTAGGAAGGGAGGAAGGGCGCAGGCAGCGAGGAAGCTGCCCACCGGAAGTGGAAGTCGCACGCCTGGGAAGGGGTAGACTCAGGATTAAAACTCACGTCCGCCTCGCTCCTAAGTCTAGTCTTCTTTCACAGCATAATTTCCTTACTTTAACAAATAATAAATCAGTGATATAAATAGTTCAATGCCTCCTCAAGCCAACCTTATTCAAAGACAGCTCTAAAAACAAGGTTTTGAAAATTTAGGTGCATAAAGTTAGGGCTTCATGAAACGGATTGGCTGGATTGGCTCCTTTGAACTGACCGTAAACAATAGTCATGAAAGGGAGTGGGTTTTTTTTAGAAAGATAAATAACCTTGGGCAAAACCAAGATTTACAATAACTGGTAGTTGCTTTTCACGATGTGTAGATGGCTTTTCACAATTACTGGAAGGCCCAGCTCATTCTTAACAACGATCTTTGTGTCAGAGGCTTACAAAGGACAGGCTGGGGAGGACAGGGCACCTTCCAGAATGCTCTCCACAGGCGGAAAATAAACACACGCCCATCCCTCCTCCCTAAAGTCAAAAGTAACCACTGTTTTCTGTAGCATCTCCAGTCTCTGATATTCAAACAGGGATCCAGAATACCAAGGCGTTTTAGCTAAACCTATTCTTTTGGTTCTTTCCATAAAGCTACACAATGGGGGTTCATCCTACTTTATAAAAGACTGTTTAGACACTAGGAACATCTGACTCATGTGTGTTTGAGATCTGTATCACCACAGATAGATTTTACTGGATGCACTAATTTTGTACATCAAAGAATACATTTTTATAAAGTGGCGGACGGTTACACAGATTTGGATGAGGCTCAGCAGAAGTCTCGTTGCTCCCTCAGCACAGCCTCTATAATTAGTTAAAGCCTGATGTAACAAAGGGAGGATCGAACAGACATTTATTTAGCTTGTGTGCTTGATCTCTTCCAATCCCTCCTCCCTGAGCTCAGTGCGGCTGGCTCCTTCCCATACTCGGTCCTTAGCTCGGACAGCTCCTCTGAGGGGGCCAGCCTGAGCCCCCAGGCTAATGCAGGGACATCCTGCTATCCTCTCTCTCTGAATTCTGATCCCTGCTCCCACCTCCCTAACCCTCCCCCCCACCGCCGCCACCCCAGACAGACACCAGGGCCTTCGTCATCATTTGCCAATTGTGTATTATTTGTTTACTTGTTTACGGCCTGCCTACTTAACAGTCCACATGCTTTTTTTTGAGGACAGAGACCATATCCACTCTAAAAGCAACTTTGAGGAGATTGGCTCCTAGCCCAAAACCTGTGTGTGATTTTTCCGGCCCAACCATAGGCAAAGGCTCTACCTGGCAGGCCTGATGGAGACAAGTTGTCCTCCCCATGTGGGTCTTGGTGCACAGCCATACGCTGCATTCTCTGACGGGAGCGGTGGCTAGGACACAGGCCCCCTGGCCCTCCGGTCATGCTCTTACACACACCTGTATTCCTAGCCAGCCCATCTCTATTTGCAGGCCTCTTTATTTGTGGGGCCCTGAGGCAGAGGCATTCTCAGGGGCCTCACCAGAGACCTCCCAGTGAAGGGAGGGGAGAGAAAACTTGACGACTCTGCTTTTCTCTACTCTACTCAGTACTCAGTACTTCTTCACTTCTAGCTTTTTCGCCTCTGCCCACCCCCGCTCCCAGCCCTGTGGCCACCAGGTCCGTAAGATGGCAGGAATCTCTTGGCAAGGGCTCTCTTGTTACTGAGACAACATTCCATGTCTGTGAGGATCTATCTAACCCTCACTGATGTCATTCCATGGGGGAAAATGGAACAGTGAGGAAAGTGGTGTTTTCTCTAGTGAAGCTTCTTGCTTATACTGGCACAGGAAGTGATTCAAGGTTTCACGGTTTCATTCTGACTTGTTGTTTTAGTCAGCTACCCTCATACTTGGTAGCTCAGCTTAGCCCTTGACGAACATATAGTAGGTGCTCGATAAATATTAAACAGAAGATTGAATGAATGAATAAACAAATAATCTCTCCAGGTATTATGCTATGTACTTTAGTCATTTGATAAATAGTTACTGGACATCTACTATGCATCTGGCACTGTTCTAGACTCCCGGGATCCATATAAAGTTTCCCTGCCATCAAAGAGCTCATAGGATATACACACAACAGTGTGGATGAACTGCAAAAACATTATGCTAAGTCAAAGAAGCTGGACACACAGGACCACATATTGTGTGATTCCATTGACATGAAATTTCTAGAAAAGGCAAACTATAGAGACGTAAAGCAGATGGGCTGTTGCCTGGGCTGGAAGTGGGAGCAGGGACTGACTACAAGCAGCAAGATGGAAGTTTTGAGGGAACACGACTGTTCTCAAACTAGGTTGTGGTGATGGCTGCCCAGCCCTGTGTGTCTTTACCAAACTCTTCAAACTGTACACTTAAAATGGAGGAGGGTAATGGGTACGTTATACCTCAATAAAGCTCTTAAAAGCAGGAAGGGAAAGAAACTGTTTAGGGAGTCATCTTCCTTGAAGATTAAAGAAAAAAATACAAATTAGATTAAAGAAAAAGAAGTTTCCTAAACCCAAACTATATTCTTAGGATATGATTTAAATTTAAAATCTGCTCATGGAGAAATTAATATTTGCTCAAACAGAGCTACCATCCGACATTTCCAGCTGGTCTCTGCGTGGGTGGAAATATGCAAGCACATCCGTGTCATCCTCTTGGGGGAGTCTCTGGAGGACTTTTTGACAGGATCGAGGATAAACTGCCACCACGCATGGGAAATGAGAAGAGACAATAAGTGTGCTGAACTGGATGTGCCGCTGAAGCCTTGCTAGAGAAGCTGATGGGCCAGCCGGAGGGGGGTTTTCATCTCCCTGCGGCCGCATGCTGAGGGGGCTCGTGGACAAAAAGCAGAAGAGCATGTGTCATGGGTCCTGCATTTGAGCTATTGGCAACCGGCCCTCAAAGAAATCAGACGCGGGTCAAGGTGGCATTTTAATAAAGGCAGACAGCTGCCTCCTGCCCCGCGTGTCAGCCTCCCTGCAGCCTCGAGACTCACTCTTCGCTCTCGGTGGGAAAGCCTGCTGCAGGCATATTGGCTGGCAAGATGAGCTTTCTTTTCCATTTGTTTCCTACCTTTTAAAAACCAGCTTGAAGCTCATTAATGTTAGGAATGGGAGTGAGGCGCTCCTGTGAAATGCGAAAAGTGGGGTGCAGGGCAGAGGAAGAAAGGACAAATATTGTGCAAGTGTTGGGAGAGGTGGGATAAAAGCATGGTTCGGGGAGGGCGGGAGCTGTGTCGTAGGGCTGCTACCCCTGGGGCTTCTATTCCCTCAAGTGAGACTATCGGAAGGAGTCCACGTGTTTCAATAGAGCAGCACGACATTAAGCGGATGGTTCCCGAACACTGGCACTCCAGACTGCGGGGTCTCTGCAGGTGGGTTTTATGCCGTGCTCTTTGGTTGCCGGAATAGAAATCCCACATGAATTGTGCGGCAGCAGCAGGCTTCACGGAGAGCAAAGAGGATTATGTGATGTGGGGAAGTGCTTTTCTCCTCCTTTCTTTTCTCTCTCTCTCTCTCTCTCTCTTTTAAATGGGAGCATTCACCTTCCCAGAGAGATGGAACCATGTCTTCAGAGCCAAAGTGAAAGGGAGGTTGGAGGCAAAGCTCTAATAATACAGGCCAGAGAGCGTTTGTGCTGCCCCCCCCCTTCTGCCTCACATGGAGAATATACTGCGGACAGGTATTTCGGAGACAAAAAATGGAAAATGGGCAAAGAATATAAACAGACAACTCACAGACAAGGACATATAAATTATAGTCCATGTATGAAAGACTCAGCCCCTCTGCCGACTCTGGAAATGTGAAGAAAGCAACTACATACCGGTTTTCATATTTTAGATTGACAAGCGTTAAAATGTATGCTGGAACCCCAAGGGCAGAGAGCAGGCTGGTCGCCGTATTACAGTGGGAATGTAGATTACAACAGCCCTTCCGTAAGACCATGAAGAACTAACTTTTAAAGGGAAAAAAAAAAAAAAAAAAGACCCCTAACCGCCCCTTACTCTACAGAGATAAAAAGCACCAGCATGTTGGGTAGCAGAGAACCTGGGAACAAATCAAAACTATCAATCGAGGAGGAATGAAGAATTATGCTGCAGTTATATTATAAAGCATGCAGACAGAAAAAGGAAAGAAATTTATTTGATCTTTAAATAAAGGGATTTAATGAACATGAAGGAAGTTCTTAAAGTTACGTTTCTTTAATTAAAAACAAAACCAAATACTGCTGTGAGCTCAGTCCTGGGCTCAGATCCTGCTAAATTTAGAACCATATTTCTGACATCAATCTGTTTATAACCTAGTCCAAATAATGTGAACAAAGAGAAAAGAACCAGAGAAAAATAAATGACAATACATGTCAAGATACTCCATTCCTTTGGAGGCTGGACAGCAATGGGAGTCATGGCAAGAATGTAGAATTCTGCGCTGTTTTTCTTGGTTGGGGCGGGGACAGTCAGGGAGTTGAAGAATAGGATTTGTTCTATGGAACTGTGGGAAAGAAAAGGTTAAATATACACGGTGGGATTATGAGATCAATCTTGCTAAGTGTGTTTTTCCAAATCTCCTAAGTCCTTACTGATGGTTTTGTCTTAGAAAATTAATGAAAGATTGTATTAACGTTTCCTACCCCGATGGAGGATTTGTTCATTTCTTCTTTAATATTATTTTAACTGGGTGGTTACACATTAAAAAAATTTTTGGTATTCATTTAACATGTATAGAAAACAATTTAATTCTGGCATATTTTTTTGTATTTTTATGGCTATTTTAAGTATTTTTATGTCTTTCCAGTGAGTTAAACCTATTATGATTATGTGGTTACTGTTTTTATTCCTAGTAATGCTTTTGGGCCTTAAAATAAATTTTGTCAGATATTGATGTTGTTACACAAGTGTTCTTTTGTTTTTTTCCTCTTTCCCCAGCTTTATTGAGCTATAATTGACACATAACATTGCGTAAGTTTAAGGTGTACAACGTGATGATGTGATATGCATACACTATAAAACGATTGCAATGAGGTTAACGTATCCATCACCTCAAATAGTTACCATTTGTGTGTGTGTGTGTGTGTGTGTGTGTGTAGTGAGAATATTTAAGATCTACTCTCTTAGCAACTTTCAAATATACAACAGTATTATTAACTGTAGTCACCATGTTGCACAGTATAACCCAGGACTTACTCAACTTGTAGCTGGAAGTTTGTACCCTTTAACTGACATCTCGTTCCCCCCACCCCTCAGTGCCTGGCAACCACCAATCTATTCTGCTTTTATGAGTCTTATTTTTTTAGCTTTCACATGTGAGATCATACAGTATTTGTCTTTCTCTGACTTAATTCACTTAGCATAATGCCCTCAAGGTCCCTCCATGTGGTTACAAATGGCAGGGTTCCTCTTTTTTTTTTTAAATGGCTGAATAATATTCCATTGTGTGTAAATAATACATTTTCTTTATCCATTCATCTGTCATTGGACACTTAGGTTGTTTCCGTCTTGGCTATTGGGAATAATGTTGCCGTGAATAAGGGGGGATAGATAGCTCTTTGAAATAGTGATTTCATTTCCTTGAGATATGTATCCAAAAGTGGAATTGCTAGACCATACAGCTCTATTTTTAATTTTTTGCACCTGTGCTCTTTTGATTGGTTTATGCCTTGCCCATACCTATCTTTCAGGCATGTCTCTGGTTCATAGATATGATTTTTAAAAAATTTATAGTTCTAATATTTATCTTTTAAGTGAAGAGTTTAGTCCCTGTAAATTTAGTGTGTTACTGACGTACTGAAGTTTGGTTCTTACTGTGTGAGGTTTGCAGTGTACATTTACCCCAGGCCTTCACATTCAGTGGCCTCTTGCCCTGTCTGATAACTCTGGGGTCTGGCTGGTGGCTTTTATCTGGATCTAGCCTCTCTGCCTAAATTTTCAGGTTGACAGTTCAGTTAGGTATTTTACCTGACTTCATTTTAGTTATGACTTTGTTAAGTTTCTTTTTGTTTAGACCTGGTATCACACTCTGAAGCTCATTCCACCCCATTCCATGCTGCTCATTCTCAAGAGCTCAGGTCAGATCCAGTACCTGGGACCACTGCTTCCCTTGGAGGACTTTTAAGTATTCTTGTCATCTGGGCTCTAGTTACTGGATTCATCTTGATTTCTGCCTTTTGCTGAAACTCTGACCATTGTTCCTTTAAAATCAATTTCTCTCCCATCCTCTATTTCTATAACCACTCCCAAGTTTGATCTTAGCCTAAAGGCCGAGAAGCCATCCCATATCCACTATCACAACCCAAGTTTACGTTATAGTGCTTTGTAAGTTACACATTTAATAGCTGCTATAGTGGCTCTGCTAGACTCAGTATTTTTTTTTTTTTTTCTCATGTCCCAGCCATCATGTTTTCCTTCCAACAGAGAGATCTGGTCATGTCATGACTGTACTCAAAAACTTCCAAAGGCTCTCCAAATAAGTTAAATATACCTTCAATGTATCATTCCAAAACAACCTAATCCACTATTTCTGCTTTACCTAAATATTCTCTAATTGATTTGCTAGCATTAATCCCCCCCCCCACCTAGACTATAAGCTTTCTCATCATAGCGAATTCTATTTTGTGCATTTTTTTATTTGCCTCATCTTACTGATTTCTTGCTGACCAAAACCTTTACTATACCTCAAGACTCTGGTAGATTGCAAATTCCTTGAGAGTTGACTAACTTCATCATTGTACCTCATTATAACATAATAGCTACTCAGAAAAGATTTGCTTACATACTGCTATGTATTGGTTGCCACACCCTGGGAAACAGGACTGTCATTCCATAGATAACATTTATATACCTCGTCCCAATATCTACTGGTAATAATACCTGGGGGGTTTCTTAATATAGAAATTTATGAATTGAGGCAGAAGGCGTTTGTTGCCATTCCAACAGCTGATCTTCTCTTCACTTATGTTAATAAAACCCTAGTTTTATCTAGATATTAAGAGGCATGGCACATAAGGAAGGTGGCCCAGTGCCAAGGGATAAATCATGACTAGTCTAGACCAAGGATCATAATCCCATTCTCGTCGCCAGCGATTAGCTTGACACTTAGCCATATGCCTTTGTTCTGACCAATGACATATGGCAGGGCCTTTAAGAGATTCTTAGAAAAACTTCTAAGAAATAGAGACACATGAGGACAAATTGGCCATCCTGTGTTGAGATAAAATTTTATACAGAAGTGATGCCTGAAACTGAGATCACCATCCTGTGACCCTAAGGGGACAAGCTTGAAGAGGAAAATCGGTGATATGCTGAGGATGGGAGCACAAAGGTGGAAAGAATCTACGTTGTTGATGACATCAGTTCTGGAACCAGCTACATCTAGATCCTGTTGTTGATGCCAATTATAGACCAGTACTCTTCTGCCTACGGCACTAAAACCAAGAAGCTCAGAATGTGTGAGAACTCACTGTAGATTGAAACTCCTTGTGACCGTGTTATACAGTTGAAGTACTTATATAAAGAAAAGCATAATATCTATAAAGGAGTTGATGTTCATTTTGACACTAATTTCACCCAATTTTTCCACACTAAGGAAGTGGCTAAAAAGTTTTAATGGGTGTAATTAAAAGGACTACTTCTGGTTTGATTCTTGTCCAGATTCTTCTCTGTTTCACTATGTGTTTATATTAGGAGTCTCACTATTTTCAGAAAAAGATAAATCTCAACCCCAACTCATATGATTACTTATTCTGGATCTCTTCCAAGTATGGATAAGGATGAGTGCTCAATGTATGCTGAAAACTGCCTAGCACCAGTCACCATTACCCTTGTACTGTCCTGCTACAAGGGAGCCCCGTATCCTTGAAGAAAACCTGAGGCTACTTTCTTATTCTCTTGGCCATGGTTCAGCCTCTTTGTGTGGCCTTATTGTTCTTGGACTGCCCCAATCCTTCGCTGTCCTCTAACTCTACACATGAGTGATTAGAAGTCCAGACACAGCTGAAAGAGGAAGAGGAGGCATGTTTTCTATTTTGACTTTTTTTCTTGGTTAACTTCAACGAATTTCCCCATTACAAAGAAACATGGACTCTC
Source organism: Ursus maritimus (assembly GCF_017311325.1). NCBI lineage: Eukaryota > Metazoa > Chordata > Mammalia > Carnivora > Ursidae > Ursus > Ursus maritimus. Next base: position 13,902,497 of record NW_024426663.1, read on the forward strand.
TGCTACTTCCTGTATGACATCATTAAACCTCCATGCTGCTATATTGCAAACCAGGGGCTCGTCGTGAAGGCAGCATGAGGCTTGGGGTGGGTGGGGATACACACTGGTTTAGAATTTCCAAGGGACTGGGCTACATTGAGGGTTTATTTTTTGCTGCTTACCCAGCTTCCAACCAGAGAGTTGTGATTTAGTTAGTGAGGACATAAGCCCACTTTTCCTTATTCTCTCTCTGGTGAAGAGGCAAGATGGGTAGTAGAATTATATTGAAAGACAAAGGAAAACTTCACTTTATTTCATACCTAGAAGGGCACAGAACTTCCTCCAGGCTGAGGAGGAGAAAAACTAAAGTTCAACCCTGAAGATAAGTAAAAATGGTATAAAAATGGTATAAAAGGTATATAAAAATGGTGATTTTGAAGTAAAACTAACTCAGAGTTAGGTATTTTTACATGTAGGGGTGTGTGACTTCTTGAATGGTGACTATTTTCTCCATGGTTTTTAAAAATAAATCAGTTTTTGCAGAGCTCTGGTTCTACCCCCTAATTTAGGAAGAATACTTAGATATATAGAAAATAAAATTATCTGTAGCTTTTATCTAAGGTGGAAAGAATCTGGGATGTTGGTGACATCAGCTTTATTGACCTTTTAAAGAATTATTGATATATTAATATCAATATATGATATCTATAAAGAATATAGATATATAGATATATATAGATCTTGAGATATATATATATCAAGAGGGCCATCTGTATGTGAGATACAGATTTAAAAATATATCTTACCCACTCCTGAATCAATTGGCCTGTTATCTTGTTCCCTAACCTACGTCATCCCACTTCACTGAACTGCTCAGGGCATCTCTACTGCTACACTTCCATAATTAATCATTTCCTTTTCGGTTGATTTGGCTTAGGGCCTCTCATTAGCCAGACATCTAGTCTCCTCTTCTCGGCTCATATTCTTTAGTTATTTCCTTCCCTATTGTGCTCTCCGCTGAAGTTTATATTCGTCATTCAGTCATTCATTAAGGTAGTGACACTAGGATAGAAAAGAGTGTAATTGGCTGGCGGGTATCTTGACAAGAGAAAATAGTGAACGTCTTTATTTCCAAGGAGAGAAAACAGAATACACAAGAGTTCCCTCTTCAAGTGACCAGGAGGAGAGCTTTCCTGCGTGACCTGCATGAGTACAAAGCTTCGGTGACCATGTGTCTGTAGGGGGCTAACTAACATATTAGAGGAGGAAGAGACTGCAGCGGTTGCTGATTTGATTTGGATGCAAATCAGAATTTATATTCCATAGATTTTTAGAAAAATTGCACATATATGGAAAATTTAAAACACATACAAAATTAGAATATAATGAAATCACATGTACCCGGGACCCAACTTTAACAATTATCACTCTCCAGGGATCTCTTTATTTATTTATTTTTCTTTTAAATAGGGCTTTCCTGCAGCTTCTCATGGCGGCACTTGAAGAGAGTAGGGGCCTCCCTCAAACAAGAATAAGGAACAGCTTTGAGCATTCCTTCCCAAATGGCATTTTTAAAAAGTGAATTATTTTATTCAAGCATCACATACATAAAGGGCACAAATCAAATGTGTAGCTCGGTGATTTTTCATAAACTGGACACACCCGTGTAACCAATAGTGAGATGTTACCTGCCCCCCAGACAGCCCTGCGCCTGCTCTGAGTTCCCAGCCCCTCCGGAGGTACTCAGTCCTGCTACGTCAGTTTCGCCTGTTTCAGAACTTTAGCAACTGCAATGTATAGTATGCACTATTCTGTGTCTGGCTTCTCTCTCTCAACACCATGAGGCTCATTCACTTTGTTTTATGTAGTTGTAGTTTATTCATCTTTGTTGCACCTTGTTCCACTGTATGATTATAATCCCATTTATTTATCCACTCGGCTGTTGATAGACATTTGGGTTGTTTTCAATTTGCGATTATTTGGTGCGCTGTGAATATTCTTATGCAAGTGTCCTACAGATGTATTCCTGTTGAGCGTGCACCTACGAACGGAACGACAATGTCATGGGTCTTACACAGAATCAGTTTAAATCCAAAGATTTAAATAAATATTGCCAACCAGGTCCCAGCCTTGTTGTTTTCTATCTACATTCTCATCTACAGAAAAGTCCAAGTTGTGCCGCATTCTCAACAGGATTTGGTATCATCGTCTTTGGAATTTTAGCCCTTCTGGCGAGCGTGTAGTGACCTCACATTATAATTTTAATTTATGTATCTTTGATGACTATGAAGGTTGAGTACCTTTCCATATGTTTCCATATTCTCTTTTTAAAGTGTCTGAATCTCTTACTCATTTTTCTCTTGTTTTGTGTATGTTTTTCTTATTGTGTTACTAGAAGTCATATATTCTTGATACAAAGGAGTCTTTTGTCAGGCATTTGTATTGCAAATATTTCCCACTGAGCAGCTCGCCTTTTTACTACCTTAATGGCGTTCTTTGATAAACAGACGTGTTTTGGTTTTGTTTTTTAGCAGCTGGCACTTCTTGTATCCTACTTAAGGAATTTTTGTTTACCCCAAAATAATCTCCCATGTTTTCCTCTAAAAGTTTTTATTGTTTTTCACTTCAGATTTAGATCTACAGTCGCTCTGGAAATTGGTTTTCGTATAGTTTGTTGTATAACTATAGTTGTATCATTTGAGGTACGGGTTCTGGGTCATCTTGTCCCTGTTTGGCTATGCAACTAACTTAGTAACACTTGTGTCGTGACGCTCTTTCCCCCACTGCCCTGCAGCGTGATTTTTGTCATCTTTCACATCCGTATATATCTGGGTCTCCCTCTTTCGGTTCCATTACCTATCTGTATATGAGTATGCCGGTGCCACACTGTTGCTATTACTTTATAATGTGCCCTGATAGTGGGTAGATAGTGACCGCTGCTTTTTCAAGACCCGCTCCAACTTGCTATTTCTGGTCTTTTGCATTTCATATGCATTTTGGATCAGTAAGTCAATTGTCAATTTATACGTGCACAAGGACACATATGCATGCACACGCACGCGTGCACGCACGCACGCGCGCACACACACACACACACCCCTCTGCTAGCACTGTGGTTGAGATTTACTGAATATATGAATCATTTGGATAGTGGCCTGTTACGATCTCTGTGTATAGCAGATGGGAGGATGGGAAGAGAGAAGACCAGAATGGTGAATGGGCCGAGAGAAGACAGAGCATAATAGATCATGTTAGGTATTTTGAGCTTTGTCCCAAGAGCAATGGAAAGCCATTGCAGGGGGAGTTAATAATCACTCGGCACTATTTATCGGGCGCTCACCAGTGGTGGGCTGTGTGAGGACTCAGCTCTGTCTTACAGCTAAAGTGCCAGAGAGCACACACGTTTAGATGTCATAGCTCACGAAGTCTGATCTGCAGCTGTGTTTTCTTCTTCATTACCGTCTGAAGTGACATGGAAGTGACCTCTGGAGGTCATCAAGTCCATCTCAAAGAAGTAGATTCTCTCTTATTCAGGGCCTCAACTTCATCGTTCCTGAGCTAAGTGGCACTAATAAGCCACTGTCAGTTTAATTGCCTCTGTCTTTATGTCACAGAAATGCCACCTCAAAGCCCAGCTGTGTGAAGAGAGGGGGGCATCCTGAACAGGCTGTGGGGACCTATTATCTAGTGATATCACAAACTGTCAGCAGACAGGAGGGTCCACGTTCCCTAGACACTGTTGTTGTTGGTAGGCTTGGCAAAGGGGATCAGGCTGGAAGGGAGAAGGGAAATATGCAAACTGAGTCTAGTGTCTGATGTCCACTACCAGCCATGACTCACATGTGATCGTGTTGACCTAACACATGGTGCATCCAAGAGACCCTGAAGTAATTACTACTCCTTTTCTTATTACAGATTTCTGTGGTGCGTCTGTGCATGTATGATATTATGTAATTTTGGAAATTTAGTGAATTATACGCAATCTGCATCATCAGCAGAACCATTCCCTTTGTAATCAATGAAGACGTTATTCTCTGGGGTGTTGTTGGACATGTGCCAATGGCAACGCTGGTGCCATTAGAAGTTTCTTTACGCATGGAAGAAGAGGGGCTCGACCTCACTAAAACTGAACCCAAGTTACTCCTTACCCTCAGATCTGCTTCAGTCTGGCTTAAAAGCAGGACAGAAATTGTTGTGCCTATGAGTCTCTGTTGAAACCTAGATCAATATTTCCAAAGGCAGGACAAGTGTTTGTAATTATGCTCACAAAACCTCTCATTCCCTTACTCAATCCATACAAAGGGCTTCGGAGAGCTGAGCACGTACCATATAAACTAAAGGGGTTTTCCAGGAGTTTTCTGAATCCAGTTATTGGGCATGATTAAGTTCTTCTGAGGTCAAGTCTGTACAGAGGTGGCCAGGTCTGATATTGAATCCAGGTTGCCACTCCATGCCCCCTTCTTTCAAGCCAAACTGCTCTTTGGGGTCCTTGGTGTCTTTTCCTACCTGAAAAATCTCAGTTTGTGCCATTTCCAGTCACTGTAGAAGTTCATATAGGGTTAAACCTCAAAAGGAGAGTTTGAGGTCCTGTTCTTATTTCTCCCCATAGGAACATTATTTTCTAGGTAAATTTACTAAACTTTCATAGTGCCAGGGATGGAGGAAAAGCCTTTTTCAGGTCACAGAAGGTTTTGCTGCATCTCCCCCCCCCCCACAAAAAAAATGGTTACCATTCACTCTCTGTACATTTGCATAACTTCAAAAATCTAGGAAATGGAGCCTTCTCCAACAAAGACCTACGCTAAGGGACCTGCTACCTCCATCTGGAAACACCTCTCTGCAGGCTTCTTTGGATTAAAAGAACTATTACATCTTACCAGACACTCTGCGATCTGCAAAGCGTTTGGCAAAAGTGCCATGTTCATATCCAACATTCAAAAAATGGCAGTTATTATTAGGTTGTTATTTTGGGTCTTGTAATGTTTTCGCATTGGTAATATGCTGTAGGATGTAACAAAAATAAGAAAATGGGAGAAGTACGGTTCATCAGTATACATTTTACAAATCCTGTTTTTTGACTGTTGCTTTTTTATTCTGGATAACTACATGCTGGTAATGATTTCTTACCATGCAGGAAGAAATATCTAAGTTTTATATGTCACAGAACACTGAATTCCCAGGAAAAGGGACTAAAATCCTCCAAATCTTTTACACTCACTTCCACCCTGGGTTGGCTTATTAAATTAAGGGCAATCCTTCCCATAAACACTACATTAGCAAACAGATAACTTTTCTCCAAGAGACTGTTTTTCCAATCCCACTTGGTTCAGCTCTGAAGCATAAAGTTGCCTTTATAATTACAGTAACAGATGATATTTTTAGCCATGTGTCCAATTTTATTAACATTTTATGAGTTAGTCATATTGTATAAAATCCTCATAAGTTACATAAAAGCAAAAAGGAGAAGGTTATTAATGGTGAGTGGAATGCTAGAGAAAAATCTTACATAAAAGTATTTGCATTTTTGTTCCTGACATATAATGTCATACACCTCAATCCTCGTTTAACGTTATGTGGTCAGTGCTGTATTCTGATGCCATCCTGATTCACAACAATGACAGGATATAAATTGAGTTTCATTCGTATGCTTTCAAAAGTCATACTCCAGAATTAAATTTTGAATCTGCTCTTGTTTAAGTACTTTCTTCAAGAGAAATGTTTATACTATAGTTTGAAAGGAGGTTCATGTTAAGTTAGGGATGTCACAAGGAGAGGCCAACAGACTATCCAGAGCACTCTAAAGTGGCTTAAACTTTGTGAGTTATCTGTGATCTAGGAGTCCCTTGGTCTATAGGATCTAAGGCCTGGTTCCATTAGTGTCTGAGAATAGATCTGTCTCATAGACCAACTCACATTAACCCAAGTTCGTGATATACCAATATCTAAGAACCAGATGGCTAATGTGTTACTTTACAGTGAGACAATAACGGATGTGGGGAATGGAACAGTCATCAGCAGATCCATATGGGCTTCCAAATGATATTCAGAAAGTATGGAATTGGCAAATGGTGATTCCATTATATGTTTCATATTCTTATGTGTTGACAGCGTGATGTACCTATTTATATAAAAGACAAATATCTATAATCTCTAAACTCTGAGAAGAATTCTAGGCGTGCCCTGTGATTTTGCTATGTTGGAGAGTATGTCACGGGTGCTCGCATTAGGGTGGAAAGGTACAGCTTCGTTATACAGAACTGTCCCACATATTACAGAAGTTTAGCATTTCTGGCCCCTACTAAGAATTACAATGATACTCCACAATCATTATAACAGCCCAAAGCAGCCTTGCATACTTTCCAATGCTCCTTTGGAGGAAGGGATCCACTCCTAGTCAAGAGCTATAGGTTGCTCTTCAATGGAAAGGGTTAAGAAGTAAAAAATCTCTACCTTCCTCACAATATGCCTACTTTTTGGAAGGCTAATTTCTGAGACTTTATGTCCTTGTGTTTTTGTTTCCTTGGGGAATGTCTTAGAGGTCCATGTCATAGCTATAAGATACCAAGGGACTTCCACTGGAGGCCACCTGGGGACCAAGGTAGCACCCTAGGGAAGAATCCAAGGAGCAGACTGTAAGGGTCGACTTTATCAATGTCAGTGAGTTTTTTACATTTTTTTAGTGGCAGAATCTGTCTCCAAGAGATCCTACATAGAACACCAGAGCATATACAGATGAAAGTGAGCTTCTCTGATGGGAATTTGATGGGGTAGAGGGGGAAGCTCTGCCTGCTCAACTTTCTTACACTCCCTGAGGAAGCCCATGAGATAACTGTCAAAACCCTAGGAACACAATTTGAAAAATCTTGTTTGTCTAGGTCTATGCATGGTTTGGTTCTACTCATTAAGGTAGACAATCACAGATGGATCTGAACCCGAATCCTACCTTACAATAGTGTCTTTGTCTGGAGTGTATTCTCAGGAGTCTGCAATAGCAGATGACAATTGTTCCTTGACCTGGGAATTCAGAGAGCTGGCTACCTTTTTCTCAGGAGCATGGGTTACTCCTGCATTGAGAAGGAGTGCTCCTCCCTTCCTGAGACCATACTTCTGGGACTGTACATCACCACTGCAAGACCCTGGATTCCCACGGGCACTCCGCTCCCATCTTTCCTTGACTTTGACAGAAGACATGATGGCATCTTTAGTTATCTCTCTCCCATCTTTGGAGATGTTGTCTATCTTTGTGATAGCTTTTTATACCTCTGCCTTGATCTAGTAGATATTTTTCTTATTTAATTTCATAAATATTATTTATTTTAGACTTCTCTAGAAGTCTAGAGGTGTTCTGCAGTGGTCCTAGGAACCACCCATCTTACTTCTGCAGCTGTTTCTAGGTAAAATTAGAGGGGTAAAAACATGGAAGAGAATGCAAGAGATCAAAAGGAAATCTTAACTTTTAGTTCTAGTACACTCTTGGCTTATTCCCAGTGATTGGTAAGATGGATAGTTCTTAAATGAGGATGCTTCATCAGTCCTCAGCGGTCTATTTTAAATACAGAAAGGGGAGAAGAAGCACTCTCTCTGGGTTCGCTCCCTGCGCCATGAAACAAGCTCACTGATAATCTCATTCCACTATGGATAGTCAATGAAGTTAAACAGCTGGTACGATGATTACTAAGGAGAATCTGCTACACCTTGTTTGACTTCTGAGGCCAGCCCAAAGCCAAACATGATCCTTTTCAATGATCCTAGTTTTGAACTGTTTAGATTTGGATGTCTCTTCTCCCCCACTCTCCGGGTACTCCCATTTGTCGTACCCATTTTCTCCTTATTCTCTTCTTCAGGCCACCAAATCAGCTTTGATCATTTTTAAATTATATTTTATTAGCTATAAAATTTCTAAAATAAAACAGTGAACAGATTGTATTAGTAGAATTCTAGACATTAAGGAGTTGTCAGAATTATGGATGGGGTGGTAACTTTCTAGAACCCTGGAATATCACTCCATGGGGGCAGATACCATCTTTTCTTTCTACACAAATTCTACCCCCTCCTAAATTCTTCCCCATCTCCAGGGAAGAGAGGTTGATGATTTGATTGGTCCACTTGGGCAGCATTAATGTGACAGTGTTTGTGCTGTCCATGTATGTCACCAATTTGGCTCTCGCTCTTTCATCCATGACACTAAGTGGACCCACAGCCTATCGTCAGTGACCTTGTGACCATTTCGCTTAAGATGAGGTGAAAGATCTACAGAACCAGAAAACTTTCCTTTCTTGCCTCGGTTTCCTTATTCCAGGCACGTAGCTCGAGATTTCCATTTCAGAAGTGGTGGAAGTCCCATTCGGGACTTCCCTCTAGCTTGTTTACTTCACCCCTGCCTTTGGAAAGAGCTACATTTGGATATTGGATGTTTATGCAGCTTTTAATAAAAGTATATTTTATTACTGTTTGGTGGTTTTCCTTTGCAAAGAGTTCCCCCAAGGAATTTAGTTGACAGTACAGAATAGGGGGAGCAACAAGGGGAGAGAAGAGAGGAACATTAATTAACAGAGTAGGGATAGAAAAATCCTAGATCTGTGGCCATAAAAAAAATGATGAACCTCTTAGCTCTACCATAATATCATGAGCTCATTGGAGTTCAGTTTTCAACCCCAGGGTATCTTGAAGGCTTGAGATATTCTCTGATCAAAGAGTAAATTTGCCCTCTTTTCCTCTTAAAACCATATGGAGTAGAAAGAGGAATTTAGAAAACCGAGTTAAACCAAAATGGTAAACTTATCAATAGAAAATAAGAATCATGAATGGTGGAAAAGTCCAGGCTTATCATTATTTAATATCAATTTACCATCTGTTCCAGATTGAATAACCCATCTGGTGTCTGCTGCCAACAAGTATCAACACATCTTCCAGATGCCTCTGCTGAACATAATTATTAAAGTTTTTACTTGATTTCAACACAGATGTAGGAGAGCAAAGTATATATGTTTCATCACAACTGAAATTGTGATGGCTTGCACTTTTCTGACAACTCCAGCTTATTCACACTAAATCATTAAACTGGGCTGAAGGTGTGCTTAAGAGCGACAATGGGTATGTGTTAAGCAAACAACAGTTGTGATGGTGAGCACAGCTATTGGTAATGGTGACCAAGGCCTAAGAGAGGAAAAGGATCAGAGAAATTCCAGCCTCTTTGGGGAATCAGAGAGTGCTAGTAATGTAAAAAAAACTGACAAGAGTCCTCACAATCACATGTATTGACTTACTAAGCATGCGTGTAGACAGGTGCTACCCCAGCTGCTCAAGTTTGGAGCTTAAGCAGATGGATGCAGCACTAAGAGAATTAGATGTCATTAAGACTTGAGTCTGCCCAAAATAAAGCCTGGCATTGCCTTCAAGTAGGCAGCCAAGAGGCTGATGGTGCAGAGAGAGCATAGTACTGGACTTGAAATCATAGGCTTTAGGTGTGAGTCTTGAGTCTGCTAATTGTCTGATTTTGGACTTGCTTGTTCATTTTTCAAGTTCACCCCAAGAATCCTGATAAAGCTCCTTGTAAACTATAAATCAAGATAGAGCTGTTTTATATTCTTTGGGATGAATCTAGATAAAAATGAATTTTAACGATCAGTCAATAAAGATAAGTTTATTGTTTAAAGTATCTAAAATGTTTTTTTTTAATTCAAAGTAATGAAAGATCAAATTTAAGTCAGAAAATACGTACCTACACTGATCCACAAAAATTGAAAAATCTTCATGGGGAAAAAGTCAGGATGATTCTTTTATACATCCTCAAATTTATCATTGTTAATTCAACTTTTTTCCCTACTTACCATCACTTTTGAATGACCAGGTTAATATAGTACAAATTCAATTCAATAAATATTAATGGAGTGCTTACTATATACAAAGGTTAATGCTAGACCTTACAGAGAAGTATGGGATTGATAATCACCCAGTATACCCTGACACGGCTCTCTTATCTATCATCAACACCCATTCTTATTGGTTGAGACTTGTTTCATACTGATTGTTAAAGATGCGAAGATCACCTCTGGGTACGTATATGAATAAAACAGTTTCTCTTAGCCTTTGCCCATGCCTGAGATTCATCTCAGTTTTCCAAATGCACACTTGGCATGGGACACTAATTAAAGAATGGATAATTAAAGCACTAGGTAGTTTTATTGACTGAAGTGTACTGATTGATTCATTTGGTTGACAATAGGAGTTTGTTCATTAGAATCTAACTTAAGTTTACGTTTCACTGGGGAATCTGTGGCTTCCTATCTTGACCCATAATTTCTTTAATGATATTTTTATTTTCCTGACTGTTGATAGTGGCTTCTATTTATTATTAAACAACAAATACGTATCATTTGATAGATATATTAAAGCTATCTGGATTATCCTGACAAGTCTAGAAAATCAATATTGTTGCCATTTTATAGGCTGAGCTAGGGGCTTAGATGTGTCTAGTGTCATTCCCCAGAAGTGGTGACTAGGAAGTAGTGAAGAAGTCGACTCCAGGTCTGTCTGACCTCAAATCTGGGCAATTTTTTTGTTTTGTTACTATTCTCTACTGAATGATCAGCATAATTAGCAGGACTTCAAGCTCATCATGAGCCCCATTTTCCTTGAGTTGTACCCTACTTCTCTCCAGTATTTCCATTCTTTATCCTTCAGGTTATATTTCAAACTGGAAGCCCACATTCCCATGGCGAAAAAGAGAAAATTTCCTTTCTCACGAGAGCAATGAAGATAAATGATATTTATCCTCTGGCTAGGCAAGAACATTTTCAATCATCAGAACAGAGTGTGTAGGGATCACCTGTTACCATCAATAAAGAGGGATTCCTTCTTCATTTTAAAATCTTGCTACAGAATGCACAGAATTCTAGGGGTTATGGGACGGGAAGACTTACCATGAGTATCTATAAATGAAGGCTCTCAAGCCTCTAAGTGTCATCCAAACCAAAACAGACCAAGGATAATTCCCAGAAGAGGGGGGTGGGGATGGTGGGCAATTCTCATTGACCATGCCCTTATTATATGGGGACACCAGGTGGGGGGGTTTTCACTCATGGCTTCAGGTAATTAGGTGGGTTATGCTCCTTATAGAAACCTTGTGACTCTGGTTTCACGACAACTAACTATGTGCTAACCTTTGTGGGTTCTGGTTTTTCTCATTTCCTCTCTCTTCTTCTCCAGTAGTGTCTCCTGCTTGAAAGATCATATTGACAGATTGCTTCTAGGGGATATTTTTAGTGTTGTGGATAAGAAAATCTCCAGCAAAGGTCAGATCTTTCACTGTTTTAATTAAATTGCAGTGGAAGGAGATTATATCATAAGGTTGGCCAGCCAGCTAACTCTGCCGCAATATACACAAAGCCATCATAAGTCTCTTTTGTTACCATGTGTGCGCAAGAGTGACGTGAGGCGGCAGGGCCAGGTTTTAATTTAAAATGAGGCTTGATAATTACTTCGAGTTTTTTCGAAATTGTTGTCAAGGGATATTTAATAAGATTTTGTAGATCCACAGTGACTGTGATTATTACTTTTTATTGGTACGATATTTTATTACTTCCCCTTCAGACATGAGCAGGCAGTTTTTAACCATTAACTTAAATCCTTTCCATAACTTCCAGAAGACATATGCCTCCACTGGAAGTTTTTTAGAAGTTTTTTCCCCCACTTATTTACCTTATCATGTATTCTCCAGATGAGAGAAAATTGCTTGAGTTCATTTTGAAAGTAAGTATCTTACACGTATTTCCTTATAAGAAAAGATGCTTTGTTCCAAAGGTGAGTGAATGTTAAGGGCAAAGGGCTGTTTCTGAAGTTCTAGGACTATGATGAGGTTGAAATATTGCTGCTGTGAAAAATGAATACAAACAGTCTCACTTACAATACCCTGTTTCTTACTGGACTCCAAGAGGGCAATAATCAGCTCCATCAATGACGGGGCCCAACCTCCTTTTTTAGATTATGTGAGGGGGCAATAGAGAATTTTAAACTAGCTTTCAACTAGCTTTCTTGGGCTCCAAATCAGATAACAGCATATTTAGGAAGTATTCTGAAAGCTGCATTTAAAGGATCTGAAAGAAAGCTCTTAGCTCAATTAGAACTACCCGTCATTTGGCCCTGTGGTTTTTGTAGATTCACAGTACGTGTGATTTATCAAACAAAGAGGAGCCATTGTGCAGAATGTGACAAATAAGGATTGGATATCAAGACTATGGAAACAGGGCAATGCTATGGTTCATGACGGTTACTGACGATTTCTTCTGATGAGTTCCTTTTTTGCTAGACTAACAACCACCATTAAATACAATATATAGGAAAGGAAGAGAAAAAGGAGGGAAAGGGAGAGAGACAGAGAGAGAGAGAGAGAGAGAAAAGAGCCAGAGAGAGCCAGACACAGAGGGCACTAATCAAAATGTAAGTCAATTTGCCTTTTTTGGCTTATTAAAAAAAATGATGTGAATGATCCCAACAGCCTTCCAATGCTTCTTCCATACATGTTCTTTTTTTTCTGGTTGAGAACTCTTTCTCTCCACATGCCAATGTCAGTGTAGCCTCTCTCCTGGAAACACTGAAAAGTGTCCGTTAGCTCCAATGAATTCAGGGGCAGTGGCAGGTTTGTCCTTTGGGCAGCTACTTGTGGTCTAAAATCTGGCCCCTCTCTAACTACTGCCCTAATTAATGTTTCCCCATCATGACCAAAGCTCTTCCACGAGGTATTCCCACCACCTTGCTTTGCCCCACACCCTCTCGAATCCGCTGTATTCTAATTTGACTTATGCCTGTTCCGTTCCACCCAAACAGCTTTCAAAAGGTCAATGATCACTTCTCTGTGAAACTTGACAGTGTAGACCACCCTGTCCTTTCTAAAATCCCCTCTTCTCTTGGTTTCTGTGGCACCACAGAGCCTGTTTTTCTTTCTACCTCTTTAACCACTTTGTCTTCTTCGTGCTGATTTCATACATGTAATTGGTGCTCAAAGTTCATTCTCGGGATATTCTCTCACTTTCTCTGGGTGATCTCATCCGTCCACACAATGTCAATTCCCGTTAAATGTCAATAATTTCATATTTTTATCTCCAGTTCAGCCTACTTGTTGGAGTACCAGATCCATTGATACATGGTCTGTAAGACATATAAACTTAGCTATATTGCAGGCACTAAAAAGTCAACCCTGTCCAGAATTGACCTCATCTTTCTTCCAACACTGACTACTCCAGACAGACTATTCCTGTGTTCCTTATCCATAATGATTTAAAAAGTTTACTAGGGTTCAACCTGGATTTCTCTGCACCTGGCTTCTATATTCAATCCCCTTCTTCCCATTTCCATTGTACTACCCTAGTCCAGGCCACCAAATTTCTCTGCCTGGACTCCCCCATGAGTTTCCTAATTGTTCTAACTCTTGCCTTAATTCCCTGCAACCCACACTCTGCCCTGTAGACAGAGTCAACTTTTTTTCCTGCAAATCTTATCATGTTATCTTGTATACTTAAAACCACTAATGTCTTTCCAAAGCCTCAGGACAAAATGCAAACTCTGGAACGATAACTTAAAATTGTCTGCTTGTTCTGGTGGCTTCTCAATTTTCCAGCCTCTTCTGATAAGCCCAGCACCCCCCCCCCCCCCCCCCCCCCCCCCCCCCCCCC
>NW_024426663.1:13916155-14126734 GCF_017311325.1 Ursus maritimus
CCCCCCCCCCCCCCCCCCCCCCCCCCCGCCCCCGCACTGTTGTCCCTCCCCTAGAGCTCTGCTCTTCCTCACCTTGGAGGAGCTGTATATGCTTCTCCCACTGCCTGGAGCGCACTTGCCTCCCTCTTTGCCTTGTAAGCTGTTATTCTTCCTTTAGGCCTCAGCTGTATTTTTCCTCTTATAATTTATTATTATTTTCCTCTACCTCCATAGGACATAAAGGTGTCTGGCAAATGGTAGCTACTCACCGAATCTTCTTTCAATAATCAAATAAATTTCAAAGACTACCTTCACAGCAACTTTCTCCAAAAATATCTTCACTCATATGTGGAATTTAAGAAACAAAACAAGGGAACAAAGGAGGAAAAAAAGAGAGACAAACCAAGAAACAGACTCTTGACTATAGAGAACGGATGGTTACCGGAGGGGCGGTGGGTGGAGAGATGGGGAAGTAGATGATGGGGATTAAAGAATACACTCACCATGATGAGCACTGAGCAATGACAGAACTGTTTAATTACCATACTGTATACCTGAAACTAATATAACGTCAACTATCCTGCAATTAAAACAAAAAACTTAATAAAATAAAAAAATAATGCTAAGTGAAATAAGTAAAAAAATATATAATATGCTCAATATGCACATTTACTTTCAAGGACCTCCATTGAACTAGTGTATCTAAATTGATTGGCTGGTAATTTAATAAAACAGACAATCAAATCCAGAAGCAACCACCAACAATATGAGTTCTTTGGTCAACATGGACCTCTGAGCTTTCAAATCCACTATAGAGATGAGGTCTCCGTGTCACCCGGGGGGAGACTGCAATAGGCAGGTTTCAGTATGTAGGCTTCTTCTTCTTTTTTTTTTTTTTTAAAGATTTTATTTATTTTTGACAGAGATAGAGACAGCCAGCGAGAGAGGGAACACAAGCAGGGGGAGTGGGAGAGGAAGAAGCAGGCTCATAGCGGAGGAGCCTGATGTGGGGCTCGATCCCATAACACTGGGATCACGCCCTGAGCCGAAGGCAGACGCTTAACCGCTGTGCCACCCAGGCGCCCCAGTATGTAGGCTTCTAAATGCAGTCTCCCCCCAGGTGACTTGGGAACTTGGCCTGGGTTCCGTAGACAGATATCCCACTCTGTGCGGATCCTTCCCAGTGCTCACTTTTTACTTCTTTGTTTTCTACTACTGTTCTGTTCCCGTGGTTACGCCCAACGAGCATCTCATTTCACTTCTCACCTCCTTTATTATCACCCCCAATCATGCCCTATGTACTACTTCATGTGTTCATTGGTTCTATCAATAATCCTGTGGAGCAGTCATTACCCCCCTACTTAATAGGTAAGCAGTGAAGCCTTTCTGCGGTCACCTAGCTATCCAGCGGCTAACTTGAGCTTTAACTCCAATGTCAGGATTTATTTTATGGTTTCTGGAGTGTGAAGACAGCTTCCTAATACATCATTGTCACCTGTCATGCTCATGACGTGCGGGAAGTATTCAGTGAGTACTTTCTTACTGGATAAATTAAGATGTTGGAAACAAGACAGAATATTGCTTCTACTTGACGTTAATCTGTAGTTTCTTAATGACTAGGCATAGGTATGTTAGCAAGCACACTGTCTGCAACCACACTCAAATAATTAACCAGCGAAAACAGCAAAGAGTAAAAGAATGTGAAGGTTTACCTTGACCCATAATAGGAACTATTGTTCTTCCAAAAAATGATAATGCAGAAAACCAAGAGCTGAGTGTGGCAAGAAGACTAGAAACAAATAACTGGATAATTTTCATTTTGTATCTCAATCCTATAATTTGGCCAATATGCATTCTGTATCAAATAGGCTGCATTTCAATTGAGGTATAATATGTAAAATACATAAATTTAGTAAGGTAAAATGAAGCATAAAATGTACTTTTTAAAAATTCTATTAGTTTTTCACAGCAAAGACTCAAGCAAATATTTATACTATTGATTCCGTTAGGATGTTTTTAGGATAGATAATACACTCATTTATTCAGAGATAAGAGGATGAGAGGGGGATTAATGACTTTATTTTGATAAGGCAAATTGCAGTAAAAATCATAAATATAGTGAACTTTCAGAAAATATTCATGACTTAACTTTATTAAGAAAAAAGTGGCTCAGTTGGTTAAGCGTCTGCCTTCAGCTCAGGTCATGACCCCAGGGTCTGGGGATCCAGTCCTGCATCTGGCTCCCTGCTCAGTGGGGAGCCTGCCCTCCCTCTCCCTCTGCTCCTTCCCCCTGCTTGTGCTCTCTCTTGCTCTCAAATAAATAAATAAATAAAAATCTTTTTTAAAAAAAGGAAAAAAGTGATATATCTGATTGCCTAAAGTAATCAGTTATCTGGAAAATATACTTATATAACTGCTTAAAAAAGAAATGCTTAAAAGAGCAGTGTGAATCAGGGGCATGGAAATAGGTATTTAAACATTTGTTTTGTGTCCCTGGGGAGCACGAGTTCTCTGGATCCTACTGCCTTCTAGCCTAGTTATTACCTCCAATTTCGTGTCTAAAGGTGCCACCTTACAAGATGTGCTTGATGAGGAAAATCAACAAGCCTTTCTCCCCTCCCACTATCTCATCTTCTCTGATGCCCTTTCTACTCACTTTAGAACCCTTGATTACATATTCCAATCTGGTACTTGCAACCTGGGTACGTGACTCAAATTGGTGAGAGAAAATGAATATTCTCACCTACCGAAGAAATGATGGGAGAACGTCGACTAGGCTAAAAGGACATGCAGATTTTTGTGCGAACATCTCTTAAAATAGCCCAGAAGTGGCACTGAGAGCGTACGCGGCCTGCACCACCAGTCTAGGAACACTCAACACCGTCACTGGCCGTGCAAGCACTCTGGGTCAGAATCGAACGGTGACTACTGTGGGAGAAATTGCTGGTAATAATGTCTGTGAAAGCAAATTGTGAAGGTGGTTGCTGAATTATCCCAAGTAACTATTTTATAAAGAGGCACTACTTAACCTGGGTTGGTTTATCAATTAGGAAAGTAAAAAGAAGAAAGGAACGGGCCACACACACACACACACACACACACACACGGCAGAGTCTAGAGGTCCTCAAATCGTGTCTCTGGGTGCCTATCTCTATCTCTCTCTCTACCTCTTTCTACCTCTAAATCTCTATCACCTGATGTAAGCTAAAAACAAAAACAAACAAAAACTCATTAAACTGATAAAATACGTAGCCCACCTAGATTAAAGGAGTCCGGCAAATTACCATCAGACTTTGTGCATGTTTGCCTTATTAAACGTAAAAAGTAGTCTTTTGAGTTTGCTAAGACTGAAACTTCTTCTTCTTTTTTTTTTTTTTTTTTTTTGACACATTGATCTTCCAGTTACTCGATCAACAACTGTGAAGGAAATAGAGAACTGAAGTCTAGCTGAGCTCTTTGGACATAATTAAAAGGACCCTGAGAATAGACTTTTTTTAGCTGTCCACATCACGACTGGCATCAGAAGTGTTTCTTTCTACATTAAGACAAGTGCTGTCCAATTATTTTGAGACAACTGTGAAGAGTATATGCAGGAGGATGTGTTGTCAGAGTGTGTGGTGCGTGCTTGACAGGATAAGAAAGGAAAGGAAGGTATCAAACTGCATAATTATCTTCTTGTCTATTGGAAGTTGGACTAATTTACCACGGATATGAAGATCGTCTCAAGGGATACCCACATGGGTAGTCGTTCAGACTAAGTATAGAAAAGGGGCGAGCCAAGAAATGATATTTTTGAAATGTGTTTATAATTTTCCTTGGAGCTTCCATTTAAAAATGTTTCAAGTGTTTGGGAACAATGGTGAAGAATAGGAAATGAGGAGGCAAAGAGTGATACTGTTCTGTCTCTGGCTTTAGGAATTCCTGACCATGGCTTTGGCTAAAACATCTTTCCGGATATTTACTAGCATCACTTTAGAAATGATGCTGGGAGTGATGATAAGTGGTCAGCCTGGCGTCATATAACTGATACTTTCTCAAGTTAACATTATTAAGAGATAATCAAGTCATACAAACGAGCATAAACATGGGGAAAAATAAATTTGGTGCCATCTACAAATAAAAACCAAAAGCACTAGGCATGAAATAAATCCACGAAAATAATTTTTAATGCAAAATATATTTGCATCTTAAATTTACTCACTCTAAATGTACACCAAAAAAGCAGCCTCTTTATTTCCTATGGCTGAACTGATTTTCTTTATGAGATCCCCACCACCTGGGAAAAGACTTGCTAGTCATTAGGATTTTAGTTTCCTTCAATTTAAAGGGTCTCTTTTCTTAATGTTCAACAGCAAAGAAAGAAGGGTTTAAAAAATGGCCTCTTCTGGATGACTTGTTTTTCCCACCCAAGATGAAGCGATGGAGTTCTGGTATCTGAAGGGAAACTGTGTCTCTGTGGAGTCTTCGATCCGCTGGCCATCATTGCATCCTCACTTCTCTCTGCTGTGGCACCTCTTCTCCTCCTTCCCTGCACCGTTGACCCTCGTGCTGCAACTGGTTCAGTCTGGCCATTCAGGAAGGCGAGCTCCCCCTTCCCACTCTTGGAGTCCTAGTCCTTCGCACATGCCCTCTCATTCACAATGTCTTTTGCAGCAGCCTCTTATTTTAGCCCCAAACCTTTGCAACTCCATCTGCCTCCCCTAGAGAGTACAGGAACTTCCAGGCCTCCTGAGTGTCCCACAGGGGCCAAGTGACTACACCAAGGCAATCTGTGTGGTCAGTGGGGCAACCCCGTGACCTCTTCTGCAGGTGCTCCTCCATGCGGTAACCCTGGAGCACTGGGCCCCTTTGACCTGCTTTGCAGCATTTGCTTACTGTTAAGCAGGAAAAGCTGCGGGGCCTGAAAGTTAATATCCAGGTCGCTTTCTTATGATTTGGTGGAAGGTGGAAAGGAGAAGATCTAGAGATTTTCATTATTTATGTCTTCCTGCAACTGGAGCTGGGGCTTAATCTAAGTGGGATTTAGAGACTTCAGTTCCTTAGGGGCAGAGGGAGGAAAGTACCATGGTAATAAATCCTCATGAACTCATGCGAGATACAGATGCTGCTCTGAGAGAAAAGCTGGGGAGGTGTGATCTGGGTTATGTCCCCGGCAACTCACTCAGTCCTGCTGCTTCGTTTTCCCCACTGGCCAGTTGGGTTTGTGACAACTCTGGGGACAAGAACAGAGATGGAGTACTGACCATTTGTCCTGCCACAGGGAGTAAATGTCTGCTGCTTTGGGCCCAGCAGCAGAACTGGTGAGGGGTTACTCCTGGTCTCTTCTCACCCAATAATGCAGGTTTTCTTCTTGTTGTGTGTTAATCAGGCACAGAGAGACGAAGTAGCGTAGTTATTTGTCTCATTCCATGAGGCAGGCTGGCATCACCCAGAACACCCAGTTTCTGGTCTCAGTATTGACACCATCTCCTCGTTCGAAGGCATTCCCTGAGAACAGGACCCTCGCCAAACCTCAGGACCACTTCGGTTCCTCATCTCAAATTCAAACATCCCGCTTCTTGACCACAGTCTTCTTCCTTTCTCTCACATACTCCTGCCCTTTCTGTTACCTCACAGAGTCCCTTGGCCATTGTAGTTGCCCAGCATGTGAATCTTCTTCCCACAGCAGGGGGAGTTTCTGGTGAGAGAAAGAGGCCCTTCTTGTGTCAGAAGTACAACATGCCAAGTATTTAGCTTCCTTGCAAGCTAGAATTTAGGCACATGACAGCCTCATCCATCAAGACCTCTTTCAAAGAGTTGGAATTGAGAGGTGACACAGTTGTGGATAACAAGAAAAGTTCCGGGAGGGGGGATTCTCAGGCCCCGGAAGCAGAAGTTTCGTCGGCAGTCTCTTCAGTCTGCTGGGGTCGATGCTTAGCCGTGGTGGCAGAGTGGCAGCATCGATGATCAGTTCTGCATCCCAGTTTGGACTTTCCTCCTGACAGAGCAGCTCTATACGTCCTTTAGGTCTGAAAAATTCCGCGAGCTACTCAAGAACACTTTCATACTTTCATTTGCTGCTTAAAATTTCTGCCAAAGTTGGTTTTTAATTGTATCCAAAAGCCTGACATGATCCATATGGGTTACAAGACCTTTTATGATTTGACCACTGCTTTCCTCCCTAGACTCATCTTTTAGTGTGACTTCCTACCTCACTTCCTGCAGTTCAGACATATTTAAAGCCTTTCATCTTTTCTTTCTTGGCACTTATTTCCAGATCTATATAAATATTCCCTGCCCTCTGTCTGGAAAACCCCTCCCAGCTCTCAGCCCCGAGAGACCCTTATTTATCCTTTGAGTCTCAGTTTGGCATTTCTCTATCATCGGGACAGTTTCTTTGGCAGAATCTACTAGCTGCCCTCCCCACTTGTACATCACCAATAGAACTCCAATTTTGCAAAGACCAGTGTGTTCCCAGTTAGTAATACTCACCTTCTTAGTCTTTCTGAAAGTATGAATGGCTACGTGACTCAGTCCAGGCCAATGAATTTTAAGTCTACCGGGTGGGGCCTCCAGGATGTAAAGGGTCAGACTCAGCCCACCAGTGCTTCTTTCCCTTCTCCTTCCCTTTTTACCTGTAATGCAGACTTGATGTCTGGCATTGAAGCCAACATTACGTAGCTCTGAGAACAAAAGCCACAATGGAAAGAAAGGAAACCAGAGGGAACCTGGGTTCTCAATGACTTTCTGAACAGTGGCACTGGATGTGAATTGCCTATTTCCAATTTCTTGTTATATAATATGAATCAGTTTCTATTTAGTTAAACCACTGCATCAGATTTCTGTTATGTGCTACTGTGTGCAATTTGGAGCCCCTTAGGCAATCTGGCTAAGGACTTCTTTTAGTTGCCCTCGTAACGTCCTTTACTTCCTTTATGAAAACACATCACCTAGTCATAATTTTCTGTCTACTTATCTGTAACTTTACTCTCAGTTGTGAACTCCATGAATGCAGTGACTGGAGTGGGTTGAACTCTGTTCCCCAAAAGTTATGTTCCAATCATAACCCCTACTACCCATGAGTGTGGCCTTATTTGGAAGTAGGGTTTTGTAGACATAATCAGGTTAAGATGAAGTCTTACTGGATTTGGGTGATTCCTAAGTCCAAAGACTGGTGTTGGTAGAAGAGAAAGGAAAGGGAGACTGGGACACAAAGACACATGCAGGGAAGGAGGCTGTGATGACGGGAGCAGAGACTGGAGTTCTGTTGCCACAAGCCAAGGAATACGTGGTACCCCCAGAAGCTGGAGGAGGCAAGGCAGCTTTCTCTCTTAGAGCCTTCACAGACAGAACGGTACTGCAGACATCTTGATCTCAGATATCTAACTGCCAGAGACGAGACAGCACATATTTCTATTTTTTAGAAGCCATCTGCAGTCGGTGGAAACTTACGGCAGTCCC
The DNA here is from genome assembly GCF_017311325.1 of Ursus maritimus. NCBI lineage: Eukaryota > Metazoa > Chordata > Mammalia > Carnivora > Ursidae > Ursus > Ursus maritimus. The sequence goes on from NW_024426663.1 coordinate 13,923,575, forward strand.
AGGAATCTGACATCGTGACCATGTCTGTGTTGTTTAGATTTGCAAGATGCTGTCTTATGTTAGAGTCACCAACCTTAGTGTTTCCCTAGAGCCATAATGTGGGATAGATCAGAGCCATGAGAGGTATGAGAGATACATGCTCTGTGAGCTAACAATTGCTGATTTCATATTCCATGTCCTGGCATATTCACAATGAAATCGGCATTCAAGAACCCAGAATCCAAGGATGGCAGGAAGATTTCATTTTCACTGTCTACAGTATTGTGTTGCATAAGATTTCAAAGCTGCATCTGAGCCATTCCTGCCATTTATTCAACAATTATTTATAGAATGCATATTATGTGAAAATATCAGGAAATATTCTAGCTCCTGGAAATCCACTACACACAAAAGAGCAAAATCAATCAATCAATCAAGCTCTGTCTCCATAGAGCTGGCAATGGAAAGAGAGCTGGGATGCGTTAAAGATGGCATCCGTAAACAGGGGAGGGAGGAATTGAGGTAGGTTCCCTTATACCTGCTACCCTTCCAGATTAGATCCGGTCATAGCATTGGGTTTTTGGCAGTTCCACAATTGTGTGTATCTCTTCTTTGGAACTCATATAAATAGCTCATTCTACTCATGTGTATTGGCAGTTCTTTCTTATTACAATGTTGAAAGAACACAATAGTGCCAGACCCAGTTGATGAGGGGGGCTGAGTAAGTTTCATTGGTAGACCAAACAGATTGATAAAGCCCAGGGGAAGAGTTAAAGACATTCTCCTGCCTCAGTCAGAGTCTCAAGAAGTTCTGAGTGCACATCAATAAGGAAAGCATTTTATTCTCCATTAGACAGTAAAGCTAGAGTTGACAGGTGTTACAGACAAGAAATATAATAGCTGAGGATAGTTTGTCCAGAATAAAGCTGGTATAGGGTTGAAAGTGGCTTTAGCTAAACTTCTGAGAGATAGTAGAAAAAAATGTAAGCTAAATTTAAAGACTTAACCACTGTAATATGCAAATACAAATTCACACACACACACACACACACACACACACACACACACTCTCAATTTGAAAGGTTAACTTAAAGTGCTCCCTTGATCCCAATCAAGCCAGTTCTAAAATTCGGTGAGAGTCAGGAATCAACTGGAAACAGATGCTGTGTAGCCAACCTGTTTTCCAGATTAATAAAATTTCATTGTCTGTGACAATCCTAAATTCTCCAGGCTGTGTAGAGCAGGCATTTTTATATCAACATGCCAGACATCTCAGTTCACGTTATACTACATCCTCTGGTCATACCTGAGGTCTCTTCTCAGCTACTTACAAAGCAATTATTTTCTTCCTTGCAACTCAGTTGCAAAAAGAGGAAATGGACCATAATTTTGGCTGGAGACTGAGGAAATCTGGCGGATATTATGGTAATCTCAGGGCACACTTAGGTTCAAAGTAAGGTATGGCTTCAGGTAAATGTTTTAGCAAATATTCTATTCTCTGTCAGCTGGTAATCTGAGGAGTAGGACTCTGGGAGTTACTGATTCAATGCTTGGAAAATACAGAACCGTGCAAATTTGACCCACCTGGCTTTTGACATCAGTGAAGTCATTTAGAACTACTGTAACCCTCTGGGCCTAAGACAGTTACAATGACCTCCAAGTGTGTTTAATCCAGCTGCAGAGTTATTGGGTGGAAAGTTGCCTCCAGCTGACCTGAAAGTCCTTCTCAACTTCATAATGTGTCTTTGTGTGAAAAGGTCCTGAGGTCAGCCTAAGCAGTGACACTGGGCACTGAATCTCATTAAGATCTTACAGTGTGAAACTCTCCAAACAGTTTGTGACACCTACATACATTAATTTATGGTAATTAATAAAGAGGATGCACTTTCCTTTGGCCACGTAACCAGTAGCTCTGAGAGTAAGATCCAAGGCCGTAAGCAGGCTACCAACACACTTCACAACTCTCTCAAAGTGCAAGTCCCTCCTCAGTTCTTATATGAAGGGAAATGCAAATCCACAGACTTTTATTTTCACTTAGGACTTAAAGTTATTAATGACTAAATTACCGGGTGAGCTATTAGAGGTACTTAAGCTTGGTGTTTGCAGGATAAGTTAGTGTTAACTGCTCATACTGAGTCCTTAAATTCGGTATCCTACTCTGAGGACCAGCTGACCTACTATGCAGTCAAATGTGGTAGATTTTGACAATTTCATTCACACACATAGTTCGAATGCCAAAACTCAGAAACTGATATAATGCTGGGTTGAAATACACTTCATTTTTAGATGTTGTTCATTTTGTCTTTCCAGCCTAACTTATTATGATTTGAGCTACACTGTCATCTGTCTGTTTATTGTGGTCGTGTAGTGAATGCTATATATGGTGCGTGGTGATGCAGATGGACAGCACCGGTATTTTTGGCCTATGACCCTCAATTTCTGTAATGACTAGACTGTATGAGCCTGTGTTATGCGGTTTCAGGATGAAGCATCCATTCTACCATTTCTAAAATCCGAGTGCCCCCCATGTGTCTGTGGTGTGCGTGTGTGTATCCGTGTACTTACTTATATAGAAGTACTTCCTTGTCTTCACCTAGTTCTCTTCGCCTTTGGGGAGTGGGAAATGGGTGGGGTGCTGGACATGGTATGGGATTTTGGGTCCATCCAAAGAAGGACACACTAAAGAAGTCTGCGATATAATGATACAGACTTGGATATAATGAAATAGAACAAGGTCGATATAACGTAGATTCATAAAAAAATGATACTCGTGTTTTACATTTTAATTCATACAATCTTTATAATAATGTTAAAATCACTTAAACATGATCTTCCTTGGAAAATTTCTACAAACATAAAATAAGTATATTTGTTTACCCTCTTCTCGCCTTCTCTTCTGTGAGGTATGCTCCTTTACAGAGATTATTTTTCAGGAGACCACGATCTGATTGCCGAATGAGAAACTAGCACCTGATGTAAATCAGACGTATATACATAAATACAGTATTTCTACAGTATCTTGAGTTATTTTCAATGTATCCTATTTGTCCCATTAGAATGAGACAAGGGGAGCCCTCATCTCAATCATGTTTGACTCCTCAAAGTCACCTACCTGAGAAATCATCCAACTGGGAAAAAATGGCCAAGTTTTCTAAATATGCGAAGTTGGTACCTAATCTTTAAAAATTCCTTGATAATAGAAAAAAATCCCTTTAGCAGTTGAATTCTTATTGGGAGAAGGAGGCCCCTTCATATTTTACTTTTCAGCCAAGAGACTCAGCTTGTCACACATCATCCCCCCACACAAAACATAATCATGTACAATGTACTGTGACAGGTGTTTTTGAACATCTAGACTCGCGAATCAGAGTTGTACAGGCTACATGATGATACTGAGAACAAACACTTGTTCTTGTGGGAGTGCGTTTAATCACGCTGCTGTACTTTACCAGCTATTTAGAAATCTGAAATCACGCAGTGGTTGAGCTGCCACAAAAATTACTTTTAGACACAATACTCGTAAATGAATCATAGCTATGGTCTCCCTGTCACCTGCTACATATATCAGTAATGGAGTAAGAGACACACAGACAGCATTCTGCCGTAATGGGCTCTAAACAGTAAATGCACTTTAAGCATCAATCTATTTATTGAAGTAGGTAGCTGGGGAGAGATTTTTCTGGCATAAAATGTAACTTCATGCGTAAGTCAAGCACACATTATTTTTAGCTTAACTGGAACTAAAAAAGATATCTGCTCTAGAAGACATTCCCTTTATCTTTTATTTTCTCTCTAATTAGCCTTGAAATGCCAATACAAAAATACATCTTTCCATCTTTTTCCTCCATGTTGTCAGATTCTAAGGGAGGATGTTTCGACGCGGACAGCATACTAACACACCAAGAGTCACTAAACACACAACGCAACTGCTCCCTTTATATCTGCATTCCTCATTTTCCTCATGATCTGTCTCAAAAAATTACCTATTTTAAAGGAACTAAAATCAACGCTAATCACACTTGCACTTTTGAAATCTTCAGTATTTTACCACATTGCTCTGTAACCAGTGTAAAATGGTTTTATGAATATAGGGATTTACTACCTTAGCTGGTTTATAAATTTTGCATATTTGTGAGCATTACCATGGGGCTGGATGAGATCGGCACATCCCTCAAGCTAATGCTTCTCAGGGTTTGGTCTCAAAATCACACATGTGTCTGGTTATAATGCAGATTCCTGAGCCACGCCAGACCCACTGAGTTAGAACAGCTAAAGGACAGGGCCAAGTCACGTGCATTTTAGCCAGCATCCCAGATGAGTTTTATGACCATTACTATCTGAGAACCGCTGCTCGAGACAGATGCAGGTTTCATCTTGATACACTAAATCAACAGATAGTAAGGTGTTTAATGGGAAGGCAACCAGCACTTCCTCAGTGTCCACCACAGTATGTAGGTCACATCATTTAAGTTGCACACCAGTATTTGAAAGAGATATTATCCACAATGTCCCAAAGAAGACATGGAGCCCCAGACACTAATGCATTTAGAAAGATGGACTTATTAATAAATGGTGCCGAGAAAAATGAGCAGCCATTTGGACAACATAAAATTTGATCCATGTACGAGTGAACTCTAAGAAAATTAAAGACCTAATGTAGAAAATGAAACTACACAAATACTAGAAGAAAAACATGAGCAAATGTCCCTTTTATTGTAAAAGTCTTTCTAACTATGCCTTAAAATCCCAAGGGAATAAAAGAAACAATAAAGTTGACAACAACAGCAAATACTTGTGCAGGGCAAACAAACCACAACATAATCAAAGTCAAAAGAGGACTGCTATGCTAAGAGAAAATATTTTCAACAAATATCACAGACCAAGGACTAACATCTGTACCGTACAAAGAACTCTTAAAATGCGAAGGACAAAAAAATGAAAAACCAACAGGAAAATGGAAAAAAGACATAAAAGATAGTTTACAGGAAAAAAAGGGATATAGAATGGTCCTTAAGCGTATCAGAAGATGTTCAAAATAACTAACAATTAGATAAATAAAAATTAAAATACTGAGATATTTCTTGCCTATCGGATCAGCAACATTAGAACACACTCATTTGGTGAGGCCAGGGGGAAAATGCCTCATATACTGCTGATGCAAATGTAAATTGGTACAACCATTCTAGAAGAAACTGGCAATTTCTAACAAAGTTACACATGCATTTGCCTTTGACCAAGTGATCCTATACCTAGGAACCGACACCTCTAACGATACAAAAATACACATGTACAGAGTGAGTCACTAGTGCATTGTTTGCACTGCAAAAGGTTGGAGACATTATAAATCTCTATACAAAGGAGCGTGGTTAAGTAAACCCTAGGGTACCATGCAGCAGTAATAAAAAGGCTGAAAGAGTTATTTATGAACTGAAATGGAATAATTTCTAGGATATAACATTAAATATAAAAAAGCAAAATGCGAGAGTATCTAGGCCATGCTATCTTGTACAAGAAATGGGGTATGAGATAAAACATATTTATTTGTTCATCTATGCAAAAGAAAATACAGGAAGGATAAAACAAAAAATAATGAGATAGGTTACCTACAAAGGGTGGGTGGGAATGGGGTGGAAAGAATGGGAGAAGTGAAACAGGAAACCGGAAAGAGCGGTGATCAGAGTGACATGGCTCTGAGTGTGCCTTTTCATAAAGTTCTGACTTTTAGAACCATAGTAATGTTTCTTAAACATTAATTTATTTTAATTTAATTTCAAATAAAAAATTAATCTACATTGTGAAAGCAAACCCAAGTGGGAATATAAGCAATAACGAATATACCCAACTGCAATACAAATCGACAACATAATCACAGTGAAAGGGGTGGGAGGAAGGGACCTACGTAACTGTAAAACAATATTTTCACGATAATTCTAAGGCTAAAGACAAAAGGAACTATACAAGTACAGTGCTCTAGTATTCACGGGATTATGGGTTAGAAATTCTAAAACTAGAGACACTTGGGTGGCTCAGTCGGTTAAGCATCTGACTCTTGATTTTGGCTCAGGTCATGATCTCAGGGTCGTGGGATCAAACCCTGCATTGGGCTCCATGCTGAGCATGAAGCTTGCTTGGGATTCTCTTTCTCCCTTTCTTTCTGCCCCTAATGTCTTGCTCCCTCATGCACTTTCTCTCTCTCTCTCTAAAAAAAAAAAAAAAAAAGAAAGAAAGAAAGAACAAAGAGGAAAGAAAGAAATTCTAAAACTATATGTATTCTAGGACTGAGAAAATACATAAATATATAAATATATTCTGGATAATGAAATCTGGGTTTCTCTCAATGGAGAAAGGAATTGAAAAGAAGGAAAGGAGGAAGACTAAAATAAATCCCATAGTGTTGGATTGAAATTGAAGGTATCAGTTGTAAACTCATGGGTACACACACACACACACACACACACACACACACAGATGGATATCAAGATACAGATTTATGTATATATGTGATTGTATCCATACCTATATTTACTAGCTCACTAAAAAGTTCTAGAAACAATGAGATTTGTAACAATAAGTACCTAGATCTTGACAAAATTCAATATCCATCATGATTAAAAAACAAAATCCCATAGCAAAATGAGGAAAAAATAAGATGCCCTTAATTGGACAAAGATTATCTATAAACACCTATAACATACACTATGCTTAATGGTAAAAATAATGAAAGTTTCTCTTTCAAGATAGAATGTCTGGCATCAAGACTTCTATTTCACATTGCACTGAAAGTCCTAGATGGTGTTGTAAAAGTAAGAAAAGTATTATAAGGATTAAAAAGGAAGAGCAAAAATTATTATTTATAAATACATGGTTTTGTAAATTAAAAAATCTAAAGGAACCAACAGACATAAAGGGAGAAATTAACCGTTAATACAATAACAGTAGGGGACTTTAACACGCCGCTTTCATCAATGGATAAATCATCCAGACAGAAAATCAACAAGGAAATAGCAGCTTTGAATGACACATTAAACAGATGGACCTAACAGATATATACAGAACATTCCATTCAAAATCAGCAGAATACACATTCTTTTCAAGTGCACATGAAACATTCTCCAAGATAAATCATGTGTTAGACCACAAAACAAGTCTCAATAAATTTAAGAAGATTGAAATCATACCAAGCATCTTTTCTTACCCCAAAGGTATGAAAATAGAAATCAATGAAAAAAAAAAACCACTAAAGGAATCCACAGTTACATTCTTAGAATTAAAAAGACAGCTGGACAAGTTTGCAGGATAGAAAAGCAATATACAAAAATTAATTTTCTTTCTAAATGGCAAAATGTAAAAGAGTAAAATTTAAATAGAGAAAGCATTTACAATATTATATTCAAATACCCAGGGGAAAAAACGCATCAAAGTATGTTGAACACTTCTGCACATATAATTACAAAATTTTATGAGATAATCTTTATAAGATCAATACTTAGAAATAAATCTGCCAAAGCATATGCCAGACTTCCATAGAGATGATTATAAAACTTACTCAAAAAGGAGACCTAAATAATTGATAAATATACTTTGTTCTCCAGATTAATCTAGAAATCCAATGCAACCCTCATGAAAATCCCAGCAGGAGTTTTGTTAGAACATGAAAATCTATTTCTAAATCGTCAATGTAACAACGGGTGAAGAGCTCAGCCCTTCCCGAAGAACAAGCTGGGAGGACTTGGTCTCTTGGATGTCATCTTCGTCCCTTTGGGCTGCTGTTAACTGAATACCTCAGACAGGAGGGCTTCTAAAGAACAGAAATATATTTCTCACGATTCTGGAGACTGAAGTCTGAGGTGAATGTGCCAGCACGGTTGGGCGAGGGCCCCTTCCGGGTTGTAGACTACGTGTTGTACCCTCTCATAGAGCTACAAGATACAGAGCTGGAGAGCTCTGTGGAATCTTTTATGAGAACACTGATCTGCTCAGGAGCGCTCCATTCTCACGACCTAATCATCTCCCAAAGGCTCCGCCTAAGAATACCATCACCTTTGGGGATTAGGATATGAATTAGTGGGGCAGGAGGGAAGTGGAGGGAGGGGGAGACAGAAACATTCAGACCATATGAAATGTCAAGATTCTTATGAATCTATGGCTTGTAATGTTGCATTTCTTGACCTATATAATGACTACATAAGTACTTAGAATATACTTTACCCTATTCATTTAGGTTTACTCACTTTATTTTGGAACAATTTCTCCTAAGTTACATTTCACAATAAAAGGGATATCTGAACAAGGGGATTAAAAAAAAAGATTCCCACTTTTTGGCATTCTGTCATTCCAACCAAGATTTATTCATGGGTATTAAGTATTTGGACTGCAAATGTCTCAAAGCCATGTAATATGTGATTTGCTCAGTGGTATTTTGGCTAAATGCTCCTTGACCTGAGTAGAATTAGCTATAGAAATCTTAAGTATAGCGACATTATCTTGTAAGAATAGACTATGTAAAAACTAGGACTTTTACTAAAATCTCTCTTTTATATACAGATTGGGCCTGGTCCTTGAATTCAATTAAATAACTAGTCTTTATCGGAAAGCCTATTTAAACATGTCAGAGGTAGTAAATACTGTCATTTTTGGCTGAACAACAGAGTTCCCAAGTAATAATGGGAGGGAAACAATCCAGAAAAATACTTTGTCTATAATTGTCTATTTTAAAGAGGAAGTAGGTTTATTAAAAAGCCAAATAGCATGATCCTTTTACCAGAACATTTTCTGCACTTTTTTTTCCCCCCAATGTCAGTAAAAGTGTGTTGATATCTAGCCCTGGTGCTTTTTCTTTAAACCTTTTAGCCCCAAGTCTTCCAGGAAAGCATATCCCATATGTTTCTCAAAGTATTTTGGTAGCCTGTCCTCTCTTTCATTTTATCTTCCTCAATCACAATGCTCTCTGCTTCTACATTCTCCTTCAGATTTCTCTTCTCCTTTTCTATGGTTTTCACCCTATTCTGTTACTTTCTGAAAACTCAGAAACCTCAGGGGGTTGGAAAAAGAGTAAGATGGAGATGAAATAAAAATCAAGTGATTATAGAAGGTAAAACCAAGAAAGATAGAAGAGACCTGGAAAGTTTAGTCTTGGGTAGGGAAGTTGGAAGAGGAAGGAGACACTCAAAGATAGCTTGAGGGGAATGAAATTTACCCACGGGGTTTAACTGGGGTAAGAATCACCTATGCTCCAGTCATCCAAATATGATTGACAATGCCAATTAGATAGTCCTTCAACATAAATCAATCTTGGTATAAATGGATTGAATCCGAGTAATAGCCATTTTCCCTAACTGAAGGTTTGTTATTGTAAAGAAAATCCTATCAGAAAGGTGGGAACTAATACTGCGTTTTCCTCCTGGATAAGATAAGAAATTCAAGGTGGAGTTTCAGAGCATAGTTAGAAAACCAGAAAGAGCTGGTGTTTTCCCTAGTATGCGGTTACCCAGAGAAGTGGAGTGCCCTTAAAGTTACTTGGGAAATCTGAAACGGTCCATGAGGATGACCTTTCCTCGATGGAAAAGCAACCAACCCCCAGAATTGGATTTCACCACAAAGGACACTTGACATTTTCTGAAAGTTTTCTAAACCCACCCTACTATTTCGCTGTACATCATCAATGTCCAAGAGAAAAATAAAGCTGAGTTTCAAACCACAAATGCTTTAGAGAAAAATAGCAGTTGTCAAATGTCATTTTGTCTCCATGAATGAAATCAGGAACTTTCATTATTAACAAGCTCCTGTGTACACATGTCAACACCATATCACCATGTCACCTGCTCCAGAAACAGCGTCTTCACACACACCATGCAAATGGCTGATCATGCTAGCAAATGTATTACCAGAATCTTGGCAATGGGAGGCATGTTAAGGAGACTTTCATTCAACGCTTTTCAATTATTGAGAAAATGATGGGGAATGAGAATCAAAATCATGATACTGATGCATATTTATTGATTGTTGACTATGCGCCACCAATTTAAGTGTCTTAATTTATATTTAATTTGTTCCTCATAACAACACAATGACGTAGGTACTACTAATATTCCCAATTTGTCTTTTACAAATAAGAAACTGTAGAGGGAGGTAGTGTTTAGGTAAATAACACTCTAGATTAATGTCAAGTTGAAGTTGTAATTCATTGCGTATACAAGATCCTCACAATACTTAATAACCAGCTACTTTATGTCAGGCACTGGACTAAAGCACTGAAAATGAAACGGAAGACAAATCACAAGGGATTCTTGACCTCATAGAGCTTACAGTTGAGGAGCCGAGGGCAGTCAATGAACGAAGCAATAACGTGAAACCTTTTAAGCGCAGTCAGTCGAAGTACAGGGTGGCTCTAGTGAGCCAATAGCAGTCATATGTAACCTGGCAGGAAAGAGTCGGTGCTGGGGAACAAGGCTGGGTACAGTCACTCGCAGAACTGAAATCCAAATCCCTGATTGCTAGGCCAGGCCTCTTTTCGATACCTTAGACTGTATGTACTGCCTCAGTGTACCTCCATTAGGAAAAGGCCTGATCAGCCATTGCTAGGGTGGTCTACGTGTGCTGTTCTGTTTGGTTAGTATGCAGTTACAGCCCATGTTGGTCACGTCCCAGCAAACACAGTGCTTATCTACTTCAGTGTGGGTGTCAGCTTCATCGCCTGGTGTCCATCACCAGCACCTAACCCAAAGCTTGACTTTGCAAATAAAAGTACATGTATATTATGTCCATAATAATTACTAAAACATCATCCACATTAAGTGGTTTCTACTGACAGAGGGTAAAGGCAGTCCTGAATTAAGATAATATGTACACTCTTAATTTAATTGATTTGGTCTACAACTTCCAAATAATATGGATCAGATGGTAAAACCCAATGAATGACCCAGGCCTGGCTCCCCTGTGCTAGGGCATCTTGGAGGACTACTCAGAGTCATTATAACTGACCACTTAGTAAGGAGGCTATACCCAAAAGTGGATAATAACAAGCCTTGGAGAGGATGCAAAGAAACTGGAACCCTCATTCATTCCTGGAGGGAACAGAAAATCAGGCACTTTGGATTTTATTTGAGAGAGGGAGAGAGAGCACAAGAGCGGGTAGGGTCAGAAGGAGAAGCAGACTTCCTTCTGAGCAGGGAGCCTGATGCAGGGCTCGACCCTGGACTCTGGGATCATAACCTGAGCCAAAGGCAGATGCTTAACCAACTGAGCCATGCAGGCGCCCCTGCATGGTTGCTTTGGAAAACAATTCTGGGTAGTTTCTCAAAAAGTGAAACATACAGTTACCACGTGATTAGCAATTCCACTTCTATGTCCCCAAGATAATTGAAAATGTAAATTCATACAAAAACTTAAACATGAGTGCTCATGGTAGCGTTATCCGTAAGTGCCCAAAATGGAAACATTCCCAGTGTCTGTCAACTGATGAATGGATAAACACAATGTGGGATACCCACACAGTGGAATATTATTTAGGCATAACAAGGAATGAAATAATGTTGTATGCTACAACATGACGCATCTTGAGAACATCCTATTGAGCAAAAGAAGCTACCCACAAAAGGCCACATATTGTATGGTTCCTAGTATATAAAATGTCCACCATGGGAAAAGCCATAGAAATGGAGAGCAGATTAGGAGTTGAAGAGGCTGGGGGAGTGGAGGAATGGAGGGTGACTGCTAATGGGCATAGACTTGTCAAGGGGGCAGTGATGAAATTTCTAAAACTAGGGGCACAACTCTGGCAATATATGAAAAGAGCCCCACTAAACTGTACATTTAAAAAGGGTAAGTTTTACAGTATGTGAATTATACCTCAATAAAACTACTATCTAAACAATTACGTCTAAGGACACAATTTATATAGAAGTCACGAATATTAATATGTTCCTATATTTCTACCCACCCCAAACAAAGTATAAATTGAGAAAAATGTGAGATAATTCAAGCCGAAAATACCCTTAACATAGAAACGCATCTACCTTTTGCAAGCATGGCTTTTTCCATTCCATTGCCCCTGTTCTCCACCTCATTTCCATTCATGTGTATAAACAACGCGGCTGAACGCCACTTCTCTTTCTGACCTGGTTCTTTGGACTTTGGACTCTCCTCTCTCCATGTTCTCCTTGCAATTCTTCTCCCTGTCTCTGTGTTCTCAAAGAGCTCTTCCCATTCTTTTGTGACTCTCAGAACATCTTCTTCTGGGCTTGGCCACGAGAACACTCGTCCAAGTGCGGCTACGAGGCCCAGTATTGAAACTCCAAACACTTGGAGCATATCCTCCCACTGAGCAGCTTCTGCCTCTCGGACAACAGGGCTACTCGTCAGCACTTGCCACTGTCTGGCTGTCAACCTGCATATTTTCCACTCTTTTTGGTTGGATGGGCCTGGAGTTGTTAACCAAACAAAAGAAACCTGGTTGCTAAGCCTGGAAAGACCAGAGCCGCTCACCAACTGCTTCCTGTTTGCCCTGCCCAGTGTGGGCAGAGGGTAGGGCAGGGCCTCATTCTGCTTACGTCCGTTTGTACAGAAGATGAGGAAAGCTTTTTGTGTCTTGTTTACCCAGACACACTCACTCAGAACCGCTTTCAGGATCCATCTGTGGTAAAATCTGAAAATGTGCTATGCACAATTACACAAGCAAACACAATGTCCCAAGACAAATATGCCCTATTAGAAAGCAGGCCAGAATTGAAGTAAAAACAGGTGTTTCCTATATTGGGTCTGATTGCCTACATGTGTGGCTACTATGAAATTATTTCTTAATTACTTTGAAGGGTTAGCTCTGGCAGAGAGACCGAGAGGAAACTCCACAGGAGTCCTGAGGGCTCTTTGGTCCTATGCCGAATCAAAGCTTAAGCAGCTGAATCCTGTAATTACCTAATTTTTTTTTTTTAAGAGCCATCATGGCCCATTTTTTTCTAAGCCAGAAAATTATATATTTCAACTACTGTATTAAGTTTCCTCTTGATATTATTTCTAGATGGTCACAGGCTTTTAAAATCAGTTACCCATTTTGATAGGGACCTCGCCTGCCTGTGCCACATGGATAATATGCAAAATGCTCTTGAACTTGCGATCTATATCAGATTATATGACCATAAGAGAAACGAATTATATAAAAGAGATTATAAGAGAGGCATTGTGCCATTTTGTATTGCCAACACTGGACCATCCTAATCAGCCTCAGAAAGCAACAATTTATTTCTGATACATAGAAAAGACTGATGATTTTATTTGTTTCTCAACCTCAGTATATTCCATGGATAAAGCAGTAGGGACAATGTGGGAGCCAGGAGAACTCTCCACCTAGGGGACTACTTCTATATATCACAGGAGCACTAACTATATTCTTGACATCACATTAGATGCTAAAATGATGGAAGACAATGACAAATTATAGTCTCTGCCTTCAAGGGTATCAAAAGTAATTTGGTACTTGGGATGCATAAATAAAGGTGATGACTAATAAAAGCCAAAAAAGTGAGATGCGTTCCCATATAACCAGGCATTTTTAGTAGGGTGAGATCCAGGAGTGTGGGCTGGGTCAAGAAAAATATGGGAAAATGGGATAATCTAGAAACTTGTTAGCTTATTAAAATAATACTAAAAAGGGATTAATCTGAACATTTTCATGACAGAGAAGAATGGACACTGTGCTCAAACTAGTTAGGGTTAACTCTGAAGCCCCACGCTCCTAAGTGTACATTTCCCCTTTTATTCTGAGAGTATATCCATTCTTATTTCTTTGTGCTGTAATATACTTCCTTTCATTGAATTCCGGTGATGACCACATTTGTTTAAGTGTTTTTACTGGCAGTAAACTAAAAGTTGGCGGCTCTGTGCTTGTTTACTCTCCTCTCCACCTCTTTAATTTTACTGATCCATGAAATCCCGAAGTCTAGTAATTACTTCTCTAGATCTAAATTTCTATAAAGGGACAACGATAAACATTCTAGGCTTTGTAGACATATGGTATACTTTGCAACTACTCCACTCTGCTCCGTAGGACAAAAGCAGCCTCAGACAGCACACCGAAAGTGAGTGTGACCGCATTCCAGTACAATGTATGGACACCAAGTGTTGAATTTCATAACATCTGTGTGTCACAAAATATTATTCTTTTAGTGCTCCAAGTAGGTAAAACTGTCATGACCATTCTTAGCTCTCAGGCCATACACAAATAGGGACTGCAAAGAGGTGGCCCCTGGTGCACGGGTTCCTGACAACAGACTGGACAAGCCAACAAGCCTATGAAAATAAGGAATAAGACTTATTCTGACATTTCCTTTCATGTAAATCTATGTATCATTTAAAATCAATTTTCCAGAGCAAAATCAGTAACATAAGGAGGACAAAATGCATTAAGTTTTAAAATACAGCTGTAAGCTGCACAAATAAGTTATAAACCCAGCAAAGAGGAAAATTATAGCTGCCTGTCTAGGCACACAGCTGTCTGATGACTGAGTCAGGTACAGTAAAGACATACTTCACAACCAAGATAAATTTGGAACACGGAACTCAGAATGGTCTTCGATGTCCTGGAAAAGTTGGATTTTAAGCCCCTAGATTTCCAAAGTGGTGGGAGTGAGTTTTGGGGAGTTGTCACATACCACTACATACTTTTAAGAGGTTTTGCCTTTAGGAAACCTGCAAAGGGAACGCAAATTTTTGTGAGAGTGGAAGTCTAGATAGGTGTGTTTGGCTCACTAGACGCTGGCCCTCACAAAGTGTTAAAATTTGCAATGTAGTTGCCAACATTAAAATCAACAGAATCCACATGAAATTTTACATTTCTAGCTTCTCTTGGAAAAAATCAAGCTCTGACTTTATTGGCCTCTTATTCCTTCATGTAAAGTATTGGATGCGCTAAGTGCCATGCACCATCTTCAGTGGGACTAAGTCACTTTTCCCAAGTCATCATCCTCTGCGCCACTCTCTGTTGTCCTCCAGGCACTGAAAATGAGGGGCAGTTACCTTCTGTCATCTCATTCTGGCCCTCTTCACTCATTTATGCTTTCTGTTTTAGACCCAGAGGGAATTTGCGTTGTCAACTGGGTCTTCAGAGTGAGCTCTTTCTCTCTATGCGGTATTTTTCCCACAAAGTCTCCCTTTCCTCCGCCTTCAGGAGCCCGGTGGCCCACCCTTCCTTCCTACCATCAAGATTACGGCCTGCTGTGCCGGATGATGGAGTTACGGTGGTTTCTAAATAGACAGGTTTTGCCATCACAGACCTTGAAGCACAAGGGAAGAGGGGGAAAATAAAGAACAAATTGATAAATAAATAATTACAAATATGGTAAAAGCTATGGAGAAAAAGAATTTTCAATAGGAGAGGATAATATTTAATTTAAATATTTAAATATTTAATTTAAATCAGATGCTCAAAGGAGGCCTCTCTGAAGAGGTGACAGCTTGGCCATGTGAAAAGCCAGGGAGCAGATGGCTGTGAGCTAAGGGGGCATCAAGACAGGTGCCTGAGGTGCGCACGAGTTTGGCGCTTTTGAGGCACTGATTAAAAGGGAGCCAAGGGGTCCGGACAATTCTGAACCAGAGGAGAGAACATGGGAAGATGAGAAGAGAGGCAGCAAGTCGAATCTTGCACAATGTTGTGGGGTATGGGAAGAGTTTCTGTTTTATTTTTGGTGCCGTGTGAAGGCCGTCTGATGTGTAATAGGTCCATAACCATTATCAAACCTTGCTTTCGGGAAAGGATCCGAAATGTTTTAGGTTAAACTAAACTCGCCAGTGGGAGTTACCATGTTAACTCTCTCAGTGGAGATGGCTTTTTATGTTTATTGGAAACAAAACTTTTAATTGAAAGAATTAACATGGGGGCGCCTGGGTGGCACAGCGGTTAAGTGTCTGCCTTCGGCTCAGAGTGTGATCCCGGCGTTCCGGGATCGAGCCCCACATCAGGCTCCTCCGCTATGAGCCTGTTTCTTTCTCTCCCACTCCCCCTGCTTGTGTACCCTTTCTCGCTGGCTGTCTCTACCTCTGTCGAATAAATAAATAAAATCTTAAAAAAAAAAAAAAAGAATTAACATGGCAAAATGAAATAAATCAGCAGAACTCATGGAAATTAGAACATGAAGACCCCTTTATCTCTGAAATGATATATTTGGGTAAAACAGATTCTACCTTAGAAAATATCTTGACAGAGGATTAAATTCAAACTGTGGAAAATGAATGATCTTTAAAATATTATTAGGCTGTAGTTATTATTTACATCAGCACCCTACTTATTCAGAGATTATCTGGAAACTTCGACTAGATTGAGCTCAGCTTGGAATAGAAAGTAAAGGAAATGGTTCTCAGCAGCTAAAACAGATGTCACAAAGTCCCTGCACTGAGCTTAGGTGGCCCTCCACTAACCATATCATAGCAAAGCTTCCCTCTGCCTCTCCAGAGCACTCAATTCCAACCAGAAAAATATCTTGATGTATTTATATATTTCTTTATAAAATAGATTTATATACTTCTATATAAATATTTTTGTAAAATTTTATAAAATATTCATTTTATAAAATACATATATTTATAAAATATATAGATTTATTTATAAATACATATATATCTTACATATACTTGTATGTGTGTATACATGACCCAGAATTCTAATAAGCCTGACGATCTAGAAGCAGCCATCCCAGAATTTTTAAAGGAAGCTGCAAAAATCAGGTACTTTGACAGTGCACAGTAATGACAGCCGACAGTCTTGCAACAATGGTAGAGATTGGAAAACGTAAAAAGCAGTGGCAAGAGTTTGGAAGTTTTGGAGCACCTGAGGTCAGGTGCTTTCTAACTATTCTGTTTTGATTTGATTTCCACAGTGACAACCCTGACACACGGAGGTAATGTTAAGTCACGCTATAGAGAGAGTGGGGGAAGAGTGAAAAACATTACAGAGGGATTTCTTTCTGGAATGCTTATATAAAATCAGGAGCTTCAGTGGCAGTCTTCATGAATTCAATCAACAAATATGCAGGACTGCTTACCACATGTTCCAGCAAAAAGCTGAAAATCCCATCCTCACAGAACTGACATAGGAGTGTTAGCCCATAGGAGGTGTTTAAAGCCAGATAATGGGATGAAGTCACTAAGCTTTGCATTTGGGATGTTTGCGTTATGTGGGGTATATATTCTTGGCTGACGTTGGGCAGGAAGGCCCTCATTAAGTTGCCTGGATTTGCATCCTAAGGAGAAAGTTTGTACGGAAGGCAAGATGCTCTTTAGTTGTTATAACAAAGTAGTAGATAAATTACGTGCTTACTCTGGTTATATTTCCTCAAATGAAACTCTTGTAATCGCTAGAGCCATGATGTCAAGGTTTATTATCTGTATCTTTTTATAAACAGCTTGGTCGTATTTCCAGAGATTTATTATACTCACTTATTGGTCACTCTAGTTCTGATAGCACCTAATCGCTGAGAACGAGACTTATATAAGTAATTGTTTAAATGTACAATTTCTTTCCTATAAAAAACAATTTTCCGCTTCTGTTTATTCTTTACAGAAGTTGGAGACAGCATTTCCCTGCAACTGAGCTGAGGCAGAGCCTTGTCCAAGCCATGCTGCTGGATGGCCTGCCCAAGACCCTGCCTGATCTCTTTTGATTTTCAGAGTTAGTGTTCGTGCCATATCCTTTTATTGTTATTTAACATGTGTTATTGACATATGCCTGTATTATAGATTTTTATTATCTTTATTTCAATGACTCAGTCTTTAGCCTAAATTCATTTAGAAAGGACAATTTATTCCCTATGGTAAATAGAAGGATAGCATCAATTGTCATAAATAGAAAATACCAATAAAATAAATGCTCTCTTGCTTGCCAAAGCATCTGAGCCAAATGCCTGCTTTCACTTTATTGACAAAAGAGATTAGCAGGAGTTTTAAAAGCATACTAGCACCAAACTGAGCCGCTCTTCTTCATGGTTATTGAAGGACAGAAAGGGGAATATATCTCGGTGCAAGATTCCATATTATTTCATTCAGGGGTTGGTGAACCACCTCAAATCATTTGAACTGACACTGGTGAAACGTTTGCAAAGTAGGAAAAAATGTTCAAAGAAACAATGTTTCTTCAGTTTATCAAAGGAGGGGACTAGATCTTCCAGCGTTTTGTGGGTCCCATTAAGCTCAGCACAGAGCCGAGTGCAAGAGAGACACCCCATAAGTGCCAGCTTGATGTCGACAACCACAACTGCTTCCCTGCCTTTGGCAGACATCTGCAAACTGTTCTTTTGATTACAAAGATTCAGACCCAGTGAGATGGCTGAACTCAGAGACAATAAAATCACAGTGCTGGGACTGCTGACGGTGAATCACCAACAGCTCTTTCGTGTTATATATAACTACCTAAAAGTAGCAATATAGCATTTTTAAAGGGGAATTAACTTTAAACCTAGGTTCAAATCTAAGCTTAGGTAAACTCACTAGTTTCAGACCTTGGCTAGGTTGTTTCTTCTCTCTGGCTCTGGTTTCCTTGTGTGTTATACGGATCTAAGAACACCTTTCCCATAGGAATGCTGTCAGGAGTAATGAGCTAATGTATTCAGTATGGCCGTCAGATAGTAGGGTCTCAATAATTTGGAGCTGTTTTTGAAGATAACACACAGATAGACTACAAGAGTTCTAAGGCCTTAGGTTATATGACAGTTGAGAAATAAAAAAATGCATTTGGAGAATTAGCCAAAGTCAAAAAACCATTTCTATGGATAATATTAGAGAAAAATATTGAGGAAATAATGCAGGCATTCCAGAGTTAAAAACCTGCTCATTAGAACTAACCAAGGCCAGTTTGCATTGGCTGGATTCTGTCTGGATTCATCTGAATAACTCTGAAATCTTCTTTCTTCTGCAACATGGGTATAGCAGTAGTGTGGAGCAATGCCCACCCCATTTTGCCCATCCGAATTTCAAGGATATTTTTGCATATGGAAGAAGAATTATTTTTAGATTTGAGGTTTTTACTTGATGCCAAAGCATTTCTTCTGATTATGTATACCCAAACTTTTGATTGAGTTACATTACCTGAAAGGTCAATGAATCATACCCCGTGTACACTCTGGAAACAATTACCATGCCGACTTCAGCTAAAACATTGCCCAGACCGTCATCTTTTAGAGAAAAACCACACGTGGGTCTCCTCCAATGGTGCTTTAGGGTGATGTTCAAAAATAACTCCCATAGCTACACTGGCACGTTATTGCAGTATCCCCAGGTCATTTTCCTTTTCCATTGCTCCACTCTTGATTTCATGAGGAAATTTTATTCCCTGAAGTAGAATCACAGCACAGTTTCCTTTCCTTACAGTCCTCTTTAGAAGTACTCTGTTAAGCTTCATCACACACAGGTAGTGGCAACATAAAGTTCATCTGGAAAATATTTTTGTCAGCCAATTGGTTATACATTTTCCTTAAATACAATAACTCTGCTTGAGTCAATGCCAACAGGATTCCAAATTGGATTTGTGTATACACATGGCAGTGAAAATGAACAGAAAAGCGAGTATTCTAGCTGGCATTTTTAAATAGCTGCTTCTGCTGTGTTTCGAGATTCAGAAACAATGTATTTGAGGACCTATTTTTCATCATACTTGTAAGCCTGTTTTTCTGTATTCATTCTCCCTTAGCCAAAATAAACACTTTTTTTTTTCTTTATAACTATTGAGGGTCACATTTGTTCATAGGCTGAAGTCACTCCTTCGCTACCTGGAGTTTCTGTGACAGGATTTTTAAGAAGACATCCATTTCCTTATTTTCTTTCACTTATTCATTCAACAGACATTTATTATGAAATAGGTAGTGGTAAACACTGGGTTAGATTATTGGAGGCAATACGTGGGTGGTAGGTAATACACAAAAATGCTAGGAACTAAGTCCCTACCTTCCAGGGGCTTACAATCTAAAATTATGTACAGGGGCACCTGGTTGGCTCAGTCAGTTAAAGCATCTGCCTTTGGCCCAGGTCATGATCCCAGGGTCCTGGGATCAAGTCCCGCATCTGGCTCCCTACTCAGCGGGGAATCTGCTTCTCCCTCTGCGCCTCCCCCTGCTCGTGTTCTCTCTCACATAAATAAATAAAATCTTTAAAATAAAAATAAAATAAAATTACAGAGAATTCATATAAGCAGTTAAATACATACCAAAGAGGTAAGTGATAGATGCAGTAGAGCTGCCGGGAAAGACTGGAAGAATCATGGGAGAGGACAGAGGTCAGATTTTAGAGAACTGGCATAATGTCAGTAAATGAACATGGTGTAGAAGGAGGGCATCCCAGGAGGAGAGAATTTTCTTAATGTAAACTCACTCAATGTAGTTGGATTCAACATTATTGACTGAGCAACTGCTAAGGATAAGACATCTGGAATTCAGAGAGATAAAAATATGAATATGAGGTGGGAGGGGGATGGGTAAAATAGATAAAGGGGATTAAGAGGACGCTTGTGATGAGCACTGCGGAATGTGCATAATTGTTGAATCATATTGTGCCCCTAAAACTAACATAACACTGTATATTAATTACACTTTAATAAAAAGTAAACATTAAAAAATTTTAAAAAGAACTTCATGTAAAGCAGTTCTAAGGTGGTATTTCTATATGATGTCCCATAGGAAAAAAAATAAGAACATGAAGTAATCCCTGCCGATAAGAATGACCAGTCCACGAGGTCCAGATCTAAAATAACAGAAGTCCCAGGAAAAGAGAGAGAGAGAGAGCACAAGCAGGGGGAGCGGCAGGCAGAGGGAAAAGCAGGCTCCCCACTGAGCAGGGAGCCCAATGTGGGATTTGATCCCAGGGGCCTGAGCTGAAGGCGGCATTTAACGGACTGAGCCACTCAGGCATCCCGGGAAATGAGTTTCTAGGCTGTCCTTGAGATTTCCTGAAGGACGTAAGTTTCCAGATTGAAAGATACACTGAATGTCCAACACAATGGGTGAAAATAGACCTGCATTGAGGTACATCATTGTGAAATTTTAATTTTTAAAAATTTTTTCACTGGGGCTAATTTTAAAAAGGAAATTTAAGACCTCCAGAAAGAAAACAAGAATCATAATAACTTTGAACTTCTCAACAAGACTTCTGACAGCAGCAAGACAATGGAGCCGTGTCTACAATATTCCAAGAAAAAATTTTTTCCAAAAGGTAATTATAAATGGAACAAAATTCTCAGTCTAACATGAGGGTGGGTTGAAGGTTTTTGCAGATAGGTACCCTTTTTCAGGACTCTACTAAAAGAAGTGCTCTGCAAAAACAAGAGGGAAAAGATTCAGGATCCAGAAAAGTGTTTTCAGCTCAAGAGGGTGGTGAAGAGAGTCCCATGAAGGTAACCAAAGGTGCACCAGGCATGAAGGACAGAAGGGTGTCCAGACAGGCCAGGCCAGAAGGCTCTGGGAGAATGGACCCGGGAAGGTAAGACTGATGGATTAGTTGGTGTATTTGGACATAACAAGAGGAGAATTTAGAGATGAAATGGTGACAAATATATAGAAAAGCAAGAACACACATGACAAAGTGCATAAGGAGGGAAAGATTGTCATGGTAGACAGCATGCCTTGGGGGTGAAGCGAGTTTATTCAGTCCAATCATGCAAAGTAATCATGAGTATATGTTCAAATTAGAATCGTGACATAGTTGTATGAAGAGACAGAAGTTACTGTGCTTGGCTAGAGTACAATGGTGGTTAGAGAGCTAGATGGTTTTAGGCCAGATAATGTTTAAAGCTAAAAAAAAAATCAAGAAAAAAGAAAATATTATTTAGAGATAAGGAAATAAAATGAAGGTAAAAACACTAAAAGCTGAGAATGTAGAAAGGGTTGTCTTGGAGGAGATGGAAGTGCGATGGACTGAGGAGGGCTGTTCAGGACAAGCCTAGCAGAGGTCGTTGATCTAACTATGTACATAACATGCTACAGATAAGCCATCAGATATCTCTGAAGGTACTAGCTTTCTTCACAATGTGTCTAAAGAGCCGAGGTCTAGGGAACAGCTTCATTTTTTAAGTGGTAGATGATCCAATTCAGCAGTAAAGAGAAAGTCTGTGAAGGTCTCTGCTGGCCCACCTTTTCCAGTCAACGATATGACCTTTGTGTCCCTGTGTCTTAGACCAGAGTCCTCCTTCATGTGAATATCATAACCAGGGCAGGCTCTAGATGCTGAGGGTTTCTGGGCTGATCCTGCTGGAGGGGACTAAACCCATCAGAACTGCAAGAGTTTGGGCACTGACAGAAACACATCTAAACATTCACAGCTTCTTCTGATCTGAAAAGGTATTAAGCAGCAGCAGAAGTTCCAAGAATTCAGGTAAAGATGTAAACAGTCAATACAGGACAGAGAAATGGTTTGCATACCAACTCACATAGTGTAGTGCTTGGTACTTGATTAAAGCATAATAAGCATTTTTTGAATGAATGAATGAATGAATGAATGAATGAATGAATGAATGAAAGAAAGAAAGAAAGAAAGAAGGAAAGAAAGAAAGAAAAAGAAATATAGCCAGTTGCTTTTGGCACAGCTGACAGGTCTGCATATGCCAGAGTAAAATATTTGGTGACTTGCTTGCACTTCTTTGAATCCAGTAAGGCAAGGAGTTAGATACAGTCGAAAGCCCAAGGGAAATAATTAGAAACATTTTGTGCACAAATTCTCTTGTTCTATTTGGAGTTAAACCTAGCTAGGCCTTTCAGATGTATAGCCCACACACCAGTTAAGACATTTTCTGGAACACACCCAGTATGGCAGGAAGTAGAGTAATAGTTTTCAGAATGACTTTCTTTACAAAAGCACTCTGATACCACGAGAATATTCGAGAGAGATGCTCTGGGCGGATTCTTGGCCCCACCTCTGCGCACAGTCAGAGCAACCCTGGGTTGTTTGGGTTTTTTTTTTTAATCTTTTTTTTTTTTTCCTCTAATATATGAGAGTTCCATCCAAAATAGCATCCCTACCTTTTAAAATGTTTGGAAATCACTGAAGCAGGAAGGGGTGCTCTAGCAGAGCAGGGTTCTACTTCTTGTTGAATACGTTTTGGAGAGATCGGAAAGAATATGGGATCTCACCACACGATGGACAGCATTTGAGCCACTTTAATTAGAATTTCAAAGGACAAGGCCCCTCAACTGACATCTAGGTTTTATATACATGCGTGCATTCACATGGACACACGCACGCACACACGTGCCCCTGAGTAGGCACCCAAGAGGTAAATGCAGCTCTATTTAACAAAAAAATAATTTCTAACATAAACCCACATTTCCTTTTAAAAGCAGGAAACTTGATCATATTTTCCCAAGTAAACTCAGTAAAATTATTGCTCAGTTTTTTAAAATTTTGAACTCAGGCAATCTTTAAGGTTCTGCCCTTCATTTTCTCCCCTCAATCCCATTTCTATTTCAAAGAGGCCTTGTGCAGGTGTAGGGGTGTGTGTGTGTGTGTGTGTGTGTGTGTGTGTGTGTGTGTGTTGAGTGTATATGGTCAAGAGGCATTCTTTGTTCTCTGCTGGAATCAGCTGCTATTTAAATGGTCTCATCTACCCTTTGGAAGCTGGTCCTTATGCCCACCACCTCTGCTCTCAACTACTTCCAACACCCTGGGGGCCGCACGCTTTCAGCCGTCACCGTATAAATGGAAGTCCGACAGAAACTCAGAGGTATCTCATGTTTTCTTATGCCTTGGCTCATTTTATTTTCTTCTTCCTTTGCCACTGTCCTGTAAAATGCACGTACAGGGTGCCACCACCCTGAATTCTCAAATGGGAATCAGGCATTACTCCTGGTCATGTCCAGGTCTGTCCAGGTCTGTCCAGGTCTCTGTCCAGGTCTGTTATTCAGCCAACATGCACCAGAATGATCATTTGGGTTGACTGGGCATCTCTTCTAATTGGCCAATACTTGTGCTCTTCTGGTTGTTAGGTATTTAGAATGCTCGCTCTACTCTCAAATCCCCAAAATGACAGAAATCTCAGTCACCCTTTCTCTCTCCTGCATGTTAATCTGACGGGGACAGGAGCTGAAGTCCCATGTCCATATACTACTGTTGCTCTTTCTTCAGGGTGACATGTTCCCCTTAGTCTAGGCAAACTTCATCTAGTCTCCAGAATAGGACACCAAACTCTTCATCCAGTCTCCTTCCATTCTAATGTTTATGGTACAACCTTGAGGCCTGACTTCCTTCAGAGCTTGGCCTCTTGCAGATCAAAAGAAACTGAATCTTGAATATCAGTACTTGACTTCATAGATTACCTTCTCTGCAGTGAGGTTTAAATTTAATTTTATTAAATTTTTTTTTAATTTCTCAAATAATCTATGCCCAACGTGGGGCTCAAACTCTGACCTCGAGATCAAGAGCCGAACACTCCACCAACTGAACCATTCAGGCCCCCCTAAACTTTATTTTTAAAGATTCAAAAGTTGAGCACTGACTGCTCATTTGTGTGTGTGTTGTGTCCTTGGCATAAAGTCCTACATACTCTCTGAAGCAATGTTTGCTCTTCGCTAAATAGGAGACGAAGTGAGGGAATCCTGGCTAATGTCTCAAAATTTCATCCTATCACACCCATAAGAGTGATGTGTCTGCCCAGTCCCTCATTTTTTCAAACACAGAAGGAAGCCCAAAAATTACAGAGAAGCAACTGGCCATGGTACCCTTCAAAGTCTAATTAATGGTGGAGCATTTTGTAATGTAACCTATGGTCAATGACCAAACAGTTCTTGTCCTATAATAAAATCAAGTTAACAATAGGAAGGTGGGTTTCTTATGGAGACCCAATGAGAGAGTTTGGCAGGAAGGTAATCCTAGCAGTTCTCTGATGTTCTCTTGGATACTTAAAATTATTTCGTAATTCCAAATATAATCCCAGCAACCCTTACCCCTGCCCTAGCTTCACACACAGCAATGGGACCTGGGCTCATCTTTCCTAGAAGCTAGTATCAAAAAAGGCAGAGAAGAGATTGCCTGAGATCTGCAAAAAAGTCAGGAGCTTGAGGAAATTTATAAGACAAAGACTGAATGGGGAATGGGAGGATTCCAGAGTAAGAAGATGGAATATGCCCGAAATAGAGAGAAGAGTGGCATTTGGGTGAGGAGACGGAGTTTACAAGAAGAGTAGACTGTAAGAGGTAGAGAGGAAAGGTGAGGCTGAAGAAATAGAAACAATTCAAAGCAAAAGCCTTTGGCAGTCTCGTGAGAATTCAAAAGGGAGCCATCTCGTGTCTGGCCAAGGCGGGCAGTCCTGTTCTGTAGGGGAAGCAGATCAGGCAGCTACCTGCAGCTACACCCAGCCTGTTTTTCCATCTTCCACCAACCTCACTCTGCATGTGTTGAATTTACTACCAGAAATCCTATGTATGCTCAGTCTAGGGGCCAGTGGCCAAGGTGGTACTTAAAAGTAGAAGGGCAGAACGTCCCTCCTCCGTGGATATTGGTAAATGTGTTCATTGTGGGGCTCAAGATTAGAGAAGACAATCCACAGGAATGGGGACGCTGCTTATACTGCGTCTAGTACCCCAAAGCAACCCTCAAGGAGAGCTGGTGACATGCCCCCAGGGGATTTCAAAAAAGAGAATTTCATATGGCTTATGAATACACACTTTTTATTTTATAGAAATTAAATCATAGGCTACAAATTTTGCTTATTAAATCTGTAAAATAGACTGTGGCCATCCCTGCTTACGGAGAGGCACTAAATGCACATAAATGGAAGATTCCCATAATTCAGGGTAGAATTATGTAAATCACACAAGTGTCTCACAAAAGCATCTCCGGGCCCAGAACCTGGACAGAGCCAGACGTCAGGATTACTAAAGTACAGCATTTTTACCTGACGTGAGAGAATGAAATGTTTCGGGGCAATGAAACAGCCTGAAAAGCAGGAAAGAAAATAAGCCTGACTGCTCTTTGCCCTGGGCCCCTCGGACTTGTCAGATTTCTCACCTCCTCCAGCTGCTGACCCCTGTCTTGTCCCTGGGGACGAAGAGGAACACCAGAGGCTGAGCTTGACCGGAGGCATCCCTGTCGATATTGTTCTCACACTGCTTTGATGGGTGATGTAGCTTGGGAATAGAACGTATTGTGCCTGCGTGTCATTTTTTTTTTTTTCTCCATGTGTCATTTTTGAACCCAGTTCTAGTTTCCTCAAATCTGGGCCCAAGACGTGACCTCGAGCAAATTTCTTAATCTCTCTGAGCCTCAGTTACCTCATCTATAAAATGGATAAACTGGCAGCCTCTTTACAGAATTTTGTGTGTGTAGGAGAGAGATTACATGGAAAACTCCATTACAGTCCTTAGCAGAATGGTGAGGACCGAGAAAGCACTTTGTTAGCTCTGTGATTAATGTTATTAACCTGCCACTTCCCACACGGAAATCAATAGGTTTCCAGGTCAATAACAATATTCATTGCCATACTTTCTAATGATCGAAAAGTTTTCTATTATATGAGTGCCCCATGGTTTTTTTTTTTTTTTTTAAAGATTTTATTTATTTATTTGACAGAGAGACAGCCAGCAAGAGAGGGAACACAAGCAAGGGGAGGGGGAGAGGAAGAAGCAGGCTCCCAGCAGAGGAGCCTGATGTGGGGCTCGATCCCATAACGCGGGATCACGCCCTGAGCCGAAGGCAGACGCTTAACGACTGCACTACCCAGGCACCCCTGCCCCATGGTTTATTGAACCAATCAAATATTGGGAGCCATTTAGATTGTGTCTACTTGTTTGGCTGTCATACTTTCAAGTGAAGTTAGTAGATTAAATATATGTGCCTAGACTCCCTCCCAAATCGCTCAAAAACTACAGTGAAGGGATTCCTTAAAAGCATAAACTCAAAAAAAGAGAGAACAGAAGTGGAAGCAATAGCAAGAGAATTGTGGAAGCAGAAAAGCAAATAGTTTAGCGGACCTAAGAAAATGGAATTTATTTTAAAGAATAGCTCTAAAAGGAAGCCGGTTTCTGCTAATCAGGGAAAAGCAACGAGAATGAAGAGCTCAACAGAAGAGTCAGGTCGCAAAGAGAACGGGCAGCCAGCATGGATGCGAAGTCACCCCAGACTCAAGGGACTGCGCGTTGACGGAGCCTTAATTGTTCACCTCCATTCCCACCTCAGGCCCTTCAACAATTGTTACGAATGTACCTATTCCATGTGTATTGGACCACACTTGCCTGATACGGTCCCAATAGTGGATGAGCTAGGCTCTTTTCTCACTTTTTTTTCCCAAGATGGATATATACGTGTTCTTACACAATGGAAAGTCTATTGCTTTACACGTGACAAACAACTTAAGTCAGTGTAAGACCCTCTGTTTTATTTTTTGTTGATTAGTAATGGAGCATATTTATTTATTAATTTTTCCTTTTTACCTTTTGACCCCTTTCACCCGTTTCTCCCACCCTTTGCCCCCACCTCTGTCAACCACCAAACTGTTTTTTGTTGCTGTTTGTTCTGTTTTGGGATTCCACATACAAGAGAGATCATACAGTCTTGTCTCTCTCGGACTTATTTCACTTGGCGCAGTGCCCTCCAGGTCCATCCGTGTTGACACAAATGACAAGATATCACTATTTTTTACGGCTAAATAATATTCTACTGTATATATACCACAATTTCTTTATCCATTCAGCCATTGATGGGCACTTAGACTATTGTGCCCATTATTACAATATTGTGAACTCTAAATAATTATAAATGACACTATTGTAAATAATGCTTCAACAAACATGGGGACGCATATATCTTTTCAAGTCAGTATTTTCATTTTCTTTGGGTAAAACCCTGAAGTGGAACTGGTAGATCATATGGTTCTATATTTAATTTTTTGAGGCTATTTTCACAGCAATTGCATTAATTTAGATTCCAACAAACACTGTATGAGGGTTCCCTTTTTTCCACATTCTTGTCAACACTTGCTATTTCTGCTTGATAATAGCCATCCTAACAGGTGTGAGACAATCTCTCATTGTGATTTCGATTTGCCTTTCCATGATGATTAATTATGTCGAGCAATTTTTCATATACCTGTTGGCTATCTGTATGTCTTCTTTGGAAAAATGTCTTTTTAGATCTTCTGACCATTTTTTAATCAGATTAGTTTTTGCTGTTGTTGCTGTTGTTGTTGCTGTTTGGTTTTACTATTGAATTGTATTAGTTCTTTATGTATTTTGGATATAAGCCCTTTATCAGATATATGATTTGCAAATATCTTCTCCCATTCTTCAGGTTGCCTTTTCATTTTGTTAATGGTTTCCTTTGCTTTTTAGTATGATGTAGTCCCACTTATTTATTTTTATGTTGCTGTTCCTTTTGCTTTTGCTGTCAGATTAAAAAAATCTTCACTAAGATCTATGTCAAGGAGCTTATTGCCTATTTTTTGTCTAGGAATTTTAAGGTTTCAGGTTTTACATTCAAGTCCCTAATCCTTTATTTTTTAAAAGATGGTATTGACTTTATTCAATGATTTGTGTATCGAGCAGTATCCCATCTAACAGAAAAGATTTCTGAGGAACTATACAAAATGAAAGAATTTTCTACGCAGAAGGGAGAAGTCTTCCATTTTGAGTTAATTTTTTGTGTATCGTATAAGAGAGTGGTCAAGTTTCACTCTTTTGCATGTGGCTGTTCAGTTTTTCTAAGACCATTTATTGAAGAGACTGTCCTTTCTCCATCGTATATTCTTGACTCCTGGGTTGTAAATTAATTGACCACATGTGTATGGGTTTATTCCTGTGCTCTTTTCTGTTCTATTAATCTTTGGTCTGTTTTTATTTCAATACCATTCTGTTTTAACTACTATAGCTTTGTAATATAGTGTGAAGTCAGGACGTGTGATGCCTCCGGTGCTGTTTTTCTTTCTCAAGATTGCTGTGGCTATTTGGGGTTTTTTGATAGTTCCATACAAATTTTAGGATTATTCAATTTCCTTGAAGAATTGCATTGGAAATTTGATAGGTATTGCATTGAATCTGTAGATTGCTTTGGGTTGTAGGCACATTTTAGCAATATTTATTCTTTTAATCCATGAGCATGCAATATCTTTCCATGTATTTAGGTCTTCTTCAATTTTTTTCATTAATGCCTTACAGTTTTCAATAGACAAGTCTTTCATCTCCTTGGTTGAATTTATTCTGAAGTATTTTATTCTTTTTGACACAATTGTAAATGGAATTGTTTTCTTGATTTCTCTGATAGTTCATTATTGGTATATAGAAATGCAACAGATTTTTGTGTATTGATTTTGTATCAACTTTACTGGATTCATTTATTAGTCCTAAGAGTTTTTTGATGGAGTCTTTAGGGTTTTCTATTATTATTATTATAATCCATTTCTGCAAATAGTAATAATTTAACTTCTTCCTTTCCAATAGAATGCCTTTTCCTCTTTCTTTCCCTCTCTCTTTCTCTTTCTTTTCTTTTCTTTCTTTCTTTTTTCCTTTTTTCTTTTTCCTTTCTTGCCGAATTGCTCTGGCTAGAACTTCCAATACCATGTCGAATAAAGGTGGTGACAGTAGGTATTCTTGTATTGTTCCTAATCTTAGAGGAAAGGCTTTCAGCTTTTCACTATTGAGAATGATATTAGCTATGGATTTGTCATATACAGCTTTTTTCTTATGTTGAGGTACCTTCCCTCTAAAACAACTTTGTTTGCAGATTTTATCATAAAGTGATGATGATTTTTATCGAATACTTTTTCTGCATCTATTGAGATGACCATATGATTTTTATCCTTAATGTTGTTAATATGGCATATCACATTGACTGATTTGCAAATGTTGCATCATTGGGATACATCCCACTTGATCATGTATATAATCTTTCTAATGCGTTGTTAATCTGGGTTGCTAATACTTTGTTGAGGATTTTTGCATCTATGTTTAGCATGGATGGACATTCACCTGTAATTTTCTTTTCTTGTGATGTCCTTACCTGGTATTGATATCAAGATCATGCTGGTCTCCTAAAATGAGTTTGAAAGAGTTCCCTTCTATTGTTTGGAAGAGTATAAGAAAGACTGGTATTAATTGTTCTTTGAATGTTTTGTAGAATTTACCAGTGAAGTCATCTTGGACGTTTTTTTGTTAGGTTTTTGATTACTGATTCAATCTCCTTACTAGTAATCAGTCTGTTCAGATTTTGTCTTTCATTATGATTTAGTCTTAGAAGATTGTATGTTTCCAGGAATTTATCCATTTCTTCTGGGTTATTCCATTTGTTGGCATATAATTGTTCATAATAACATTATGATCCTTTGTATTTTTGTGGTATCATTTGTAATGTTTCCCCTTTTATTTCTGATTTCATTTATTGTAGTCTTTTTTTTTTTGATGAGTCTGACTAAAGGTCTATCAATTTTATTTATCTTTTCAAAGAGCCAGCTCTTAGTTTCATTGATCTTTTATTTTAGTCTATTTCATTTATTTCCACTCTGATCTTTTTGTTTCCTTTCTCCTACTAACTTTGAGCTTTGTTTGTTTTTCTTTTTCTAGTTCCTTTAGCTATAAAGTTGGGTTGTTTATTTGAGACTTTTGTTGTTTGTTCAGGTAAGCATTTATTGCTACGAACTTACCCCTTAGAACTACCTTCCCCTACATCCCACAATTTTTGGTACGTTATATTCCATTTTTGTACTTCCATCAAGATATTTTTTTTTTTTTAAAGATTTTATTTATTTATTCGACAGGATAGAGACAGCCAGCCAGAGAGGGAACACAAGCAGGGGGAGCGGGAGAGGAAGAAGCAGGCTCATAGCCGAGGAGCCTGATGTGGGGCTCGATCCCATAACGCCAGGATCACGCCCTGAGCCGAAGGCAGACGCTTAACCGCTGTGCCACCCAGGCGCCCCTCCATCAAGATATTTTTGATTTCTCTTTTGGTTTCTTCTTTGACCCACTGTTTTTTTTTTTAGTGACATGATGTTTAATCTCCACATATTTGTGAATTTTCCAGTTTTGTTCATATAATTAACTACTTTTTTAAAGGATTTTACTAATTTACTTATTTTGAGAGAGAGAGAGATAAACAGAGNGGGAAAGAGAGAGAGCACATGCACAAGCAGGGGGAGGGGCAGAGGGAGAGAGAGAATCTCAAGCAGAGTCCACACTGAGTGTGGAGCCCAACGTGGGGCTCAATCCCACAATCCTGAGATCATGACCTGAGATGAAATCAAGAGTCGGTCTCCCAAGTGACTGAGCCACCCTGGTGTTCCCATATAATTATTTTCGAATTTCATACAATTGTGGTCAGAAAAGATGTTTTATATGATTTCAGTCCTCTTAAAATTATTAAGACTCATTTTGTGGCCCACATGTGATCTGCCTTGAAAAATGTTCCACGTGCACTTGAGAAGAATGTGTGTTGCTTCTGGATGTAATGTTCTGTGTGTATCTACTAAGTCCATCTGGTCTAAAGTGTCATTTAAGGCTGATGTTTCCTTGTTGATTTTCTGTCTGGATAATCTATCTATTGATGTAAGTGGGATATTACAATCCTCTACTATTATTGTATTTCTGTTTATTTCTCCTTCTAAATCTGTTAATATTGCTTTATATATTTAGGCGTTCCTATGTTGGATGCATAAATATTTACAAATGTTATAGCCTCTTATTGGACTGACCCATTTTTCATTATGTAACACCCATCTTAATCTCTTATTCCTGTCTTTGTTTTCAAGTCTATTTTGTCTACGTATAGCTACTCCAGTTTTCTTTTGGTTTCCATTTGCATGAGATATCTTTTTCCATCCCTTTACTTTTGGTCTGTACGTGTCCATACATCCGAAGCACGTCTCTTAGAGGCCGCATATAGTTGGATCTTTTTAAAATCCATTCAGCCACTCTATGCCTTTTGATTGGAGAATTTAGTCTTATTTACATTTAAAATAATTAATGATAGATATGTACTTACTGCCATTTTGTTAATTGTTTACTGGATGCTTTTTGTAGTTCCTCTCTGTTCCTTTCTTCTTCTCTAGCTCTCTTCTTTTGTGCTTTGAGCCTTTCTTTAGTGGTGTGTTTATATTCCTTTCTCCTTATCTTTTGTGTATCTACTATAGGTTTTTGCTTTGTGATTGCATATATTATACATAACAACTTATAGCTCTGACAGTCTAATTTATGTTGGAATCCTGAACAAAAAGAGATGCTAAAATGCAAAGGATTACTTGAATGTCTGTTTTAGAAGCAACCAGACTCCTGATTCCCCTCATCACTCTCCACTGGAAGGAAACCAATCATTTGCTACCCTAGCCAAAGACAGAAGGCTTCTTCCCCAGAGAGAGTAAAACAGGGATTCTCCAGGGATTCACAGTCAAAGTTAAAGGTGGAGGTTTCATATGGAACTAAGTGAGGTCTAAGGAATCCTGAGTTCTCCAGGCTTCTTTTCCCTCTGGCAGCCAACCCCTCTGCCTCCAGATTGAAGGTTAGCAAGTCTTCTCTGTAGGACCTGACTGACCCAAGAGGAAAGATTAAAAGACTCTGACTTACGAATTTTCTCAACTCAATTATTTGGCTAGACCATTCTACAGCAAAGCTTGCCACTGTCAGTACTCATTGAAATGATCACAACTTCTAACTGGCTTTTCCTCACCTTATTCTTTTTTTTTTTTTAAAGATTTTATTTATTTGACAGAGATAGAGACAGCCAGCGAGAGAGGGAACACAAGCAGGAGGAGTGGGAGAGGAAGAAGCAGGCTCACAGCAGAAGAGCCTGATGTGGGGCTCGATCCCATAACGCCGGGATCACGCCCTGAGCCGAAGGCAGACGCTTAACCGCTGTGCCACCCAGGCGCCCCTCCTCACCTTATTCTTAAACAAGGCCCAGCAACCAAGGATCACCAGAGATCAGAGGAATGACTTTGTTATGACAGAGGGAGCCGAAATCAAACGAGAAAAAACAACCTGATGGGTGGCACAGGGGGAGGAAAACGTCAAGAAAACAAAAAACCTGGTATGAATATTCTCAAACACATGGAAAAAAAAATATGGCAACCATAGGAGAAAAATAAAGGAACAAATAAAAAGGAATATTCCTAAGACAAACAAACAAAAAAGATCTCTTGGAAATAAACAATATGATGGCAAAAATGAAAATGAAAAAGTCAGTGGGAAGAATGGAATATGAATTAAGAAAAATTTCCAAGTAATAACAGCAAAAGAAAAAGGATTGTAAATGAGAGAGAAAAGAGAATTTTTATGTATTATAGACAATGATTTGATGAAATATTAGAGAGAAGAAAATTCAAATTATATAAACCAGCAGATTTTGTAGCATGAGATAAAATCAGGAAAGAATTTAATGTCTAAAACGTCTTTAAAAATACAGAAAAACAAGTACTAGAACTCTATTAGCAATCTTTCTAAATTAAACAAAATTTTATGCCTGGCAACAACAAAATTAAAACAAAAAAAATCTGTTACCTAAGGCTTATTGGCAAATCATGATCTCAGTGCACCTATTTTTGATGAGAACTGAAAAGGCTTAAACCAGAAATGCAGACCATTCAAAGAATACCCTCTTTCTGTAAATCTCCCCAGCTAGTCTTCACAAGCTCCAGGAAGGGTGGGGGGTGGTTTGAATAAACTTTTAACTCCTCTGGCTTCTCCTATGACTGCTGTGTTTCAGCCAAGAGACATTATTAACCAACAGACTTAACTTTTTTACCTTCATTCCTTGTATCGTCAAGATTCATTTGGAATGTCTGTGAGGTTCTGTATGTTATTAGGTGCTGAGAGTATTTTGACAAGATCAAGGATACTCTAGCAAAATAAAATGGAGAACTGAGACAATTAGGAAGAAATCCTAGAGCTAATATTTCACTTTCCCTAAAATATGCAGAAATGGAGACTCATATGTTCTTAGAATTCTCTGATTTTACTTCTAGCCTTAATCAATATCTATACCTCGCAGAGGGGTGCAGAGAGCAGGCAATTATCAAGTAAATCTGATTGATGTATATTCACAGTCATGCACTGATGCTCAATGGAATCACCTAGAACACTCCATGCCACACCAATTCAATCTTAATCTCTGGGTGTGCCAGCAGTGCTGTTTAAAAGCTCCTCAAATGATCCTAACGTGCAGTAGGAATTGACGACCACTGATAATCGAAACCATAATTGAGGCTAAAAGAACACTTGGAAGCCTGTGCTTGGCATTGGCTGTTTTTATTTCTTTAAAAGCCAGTTATTGCCAAATATCTACTTTTTTTTGAAGTTGCAGATATAATGCCCAAGTAGGTGACCATACTTTTTTAGTTTAAGTGGTTTCATATTTGGCCCTGGGCCCTCTTCTCTAGTTTCCCAGCACTTAGCCGACAAGCAGGTGGGGGTTGGGGTGGGAAGTGGGGACTGATAACATCTTTCTTGGAGTGCCTGGCTGACTTGAAGGGAAAGATATATGTAAGATTTCTGTTGGATTGCCAATAAAGTGACAATGAATAATGATTCTACGTCAAGTTATGCATCTTTATAGGAAAGACTTGAAAACTTACTGTCAGGGCATTACATTTGGGTCTAACATTAATAAGCTCTGGACACAAACATGGGCTGTTTTCCTCCTTGTGAGAGGGCTGGAGCCCTGCAGTGAAGTGTGAGCAAATGATCACTTCAACCTAATGATTGTCTTTCTAATTGGTTCCAGGGAAGTTATATATATATTTTTCCTTTGAGTAATTACTCTGTATTTTTCCCCCAGGTTCAGTGGCATTTTCTCTAAAGAGATAATAATAGAGCTAGCCTAATAGTGGAAAATAACCTCAGGCAGTCTATTTCAAATGCTTAAAAAAAAAAAAAAGAAAGAAAGAAAGAAAGAAAAGAAAAGAAGAAAAGGAGGATGAAGAGGTTATGATGACATGAGCACAACAGAGGAGGAGGTGGGGGGGGGTGGTGCTGGACCAACTCCAGTTACGGGCCTTTCATATGTTTCTCATGACCTCTCAGGGTATTTGCTAAAGTCTGCAGATTCCTAGGCCCCACACTATCCCCAAATCATGATGGAAAGACGGATGCTAGGAATGTGCATTTTAAACAAGCTCCCCAGGTGAGTTTTATGCATTATAAGCTGAAAATTATTGGCTGACCATAGGCTGGTACTAATGCCAGGGATGCTCTCCAATATATCCCATTTATTTTTTTAAGCTTCCAGCTTTCCAAAACAACAAAGGGCAATAATATTTTGAGATAATATAAACCCAGGGACACAGTGCTTCTGGGATTAATCCCAGACCACGGGCAGTTCTCTTTGATGTGAAGCCGATAAAGTGACAAGAGAAGACAGACCAGTAATCATGATGGTTAGCCTTTACTGAGCACGTGCCCTGTGCCAAACCCTGTTCTAAGTGATTGACATCAGGGTCACCTTCAGGTCTCATAAGTGGTTCTCAGTAATATTTTCCCAATTGCGCAGAGGAGGACGCTGAAGTTTCAGGGGAAGTAAATTATGCTAATTAACAATGCAAGCAAGGGGCAGAGGACTCACACCCGCCACCGCGCCAATTATGACACGTCAAACGGGTCCACGCAAACGGACAGAGGAGCACTGCCACCTGAACTGCAGCGTTAGCTCTGCCAGACGAACTATGCAAACTCGGGTGGCCTCCCTGCCTGCCACTTCGGTTATTTGTCTGTGAAATGAGAATGGGAACAATGACGGAGTGAGAAGCCAGTAGCTGTGAAATCTTTGTGAAAAGCATAAAGAACCATATGAACGTCTGTTATCACTATCTTCCTGTAATCATGGCTCGTGTGAGGCAGATCTAAACCTTCCCACACGAAGTTAGGAAATAAAAAGGAGGGAACTGTGTGACTATTCAATCACACAGACTCACAGGCTGGTTCTAATATCAGGAGGACAAGGTCAAGGGGTACATTTTTTAAAAATTTGTCTATTTTCTTTATGTGACTCGAGGTCTGATGGCCGCGCTCAAGGCTGACTGTTGGACACACTGACTCATGCTTGCACACAATACCCTTCTAGCATACTTGACAGCATTGAGTCAACAGACTATCTTATTTTTTTTAAGGTGCCATTTTTACAGAATGTGTTGAGAAGGAGCAACTCTCTAGGTCTTCCCATTACCTTGAACTCTGTCACTGTTTATCTTCCACCATGAAATCAAATGCCAAATGTTCAAAGAGGAAGGATCTGCTACCCAAAGTTGGTTGTGTGAGCTGTGGGGAAAGGACTTCCCTCTTCTGCATTTCAGTGAACTGGAGCTAATCAAATCTGTCCTGCTTCTCTCAGCAGGCTTACGAGAAAAATCAACCGAGAAATATGCAAGACTGTGATAGAAAGAAATAAAAGAGGAAGAGGAGCGTGCTGGAAACTAGTGAGTAGGAAAAGAGGAGGGAGCTATGAGAAGTGGGTGTCAGAGCGAGGCAGGCTTAAGCTCTGAGATCACCTCCCTATCCAATGTGCCACCACAACCCCACAACCCCCTCTCCACTTGAAAACTGCTTTTATAACGAACAGGTGTTTTCAGGGAGCTATTTTCTCAGTAAAAATAACTGTTATTATTTGCACTGGAAAATGTTGGAGGTATGTTCTATATAATAACTGCATCAAGAAAGTTCCTATTGTAGCCCCATTTTACAAATGAGGAAACTAAAGCAAAAAAGGGTTAAAGACACATCCAAACATCCCCAGCTGTTAAATGGCAGAACTGAGATTCGAACTCAGGCAATCCGGCCCCGGGGTCCGCTCTCACTTCTGTGCTTACTGCTTTTTGAAACAGTGTCCATCTAAGAGTTTGGGCCCAGTTTGTCAAATGCCGGTTTTCCAGTGAACTCTCAACTAACCTTACAAATGAAATTAAAGCCACTGCTTCTGCTGTGTCCAGCAACAGAACACAAGGAGAAGAGAGAGTGGATCGCCAGCCATGGCACCCCACAAAACATTTTCTCACACCCATTTTGCCCCCAGCTTTCCCATTGCCAAACTACCACATTCCCCCACAAAAAGGTGTGGCCCCACCCTTGGTCCCTGATTAGTCCGGAGGGCAGAGTCAGAAGAATGTAAATAGCCTTAAATTGACCTCTTTGTCTTGCTAACATCCTTCACATCCCCCAAGCTCATCTCTTTCCTAAGTTCGTGGCCTGGGAATGAACTCTCGCCACCTGTTAGTTTCTCGCTGGGATGTAACAACCCAGACCTGGTTAATTCATGTTTGCTTAAGATATTGGACCCACTGATCTTTGCTTCTTTCCTGTTATGATATGGACACAGCATGGCCAAGTCTGAATAGTATAGGAAAGAGTGTGCAGGTAGCTCTGGGGAAAGGGATGCAGACACAAATGTTCAGACGAGACAGACAGATACCATAACTGAATGGAGGAAGTCAGGCTTAAGAGAATATTGTCTTCTGGGCGACCTGGGTGGCTCGGTTGGTTAAACGTCAGCCTTTGGCTCAGGTCATGATCTCAAGGTCCTGGTATTGAGTCCCGCATGGCGGGGGGTGGGGGTGGGGGGTCCCTGCTCAGCGGTGAGTCTGCTTCTCCCTTCCCCTCTGCCTGCTCATCCTCTCTCTCTCTCATGCTCTCTCTCAAATAAATAAATAGAATCTTAAAAGAAAATAAGAGAGAATATTGTCTTCAAACACTTGGTTCTTTCTGCTGTTTTCTTATTTTCCCACTTTTGATAGAGTTAAGGATACCTGAACTTGACCATAAGAAAAAAAAGTGGAGGGTAAGCAGAGCTGCAGAATTGACACTTTGTCTGCTTGTATGAGAATGTTGGGGATTCCTATTGTTGTAAGGGAATTCAGACTTATATTTTCCAGATTTTTATGAGACATGTCTTGAGTTTGTCAGAAACCACTTTAGAATTTTAAAAGTACTGTGCTGCGGATTCTGCTTTCATGGATTTATTTTGCCCCTTCCAGGAGGTGGTGGTCAAAGAGGCCCAGGAGGGGAGAGTAGAGATAAGCAGCTGAGAATTGAGCGGTCTGGTCTGTGCTAGGGTGGGAAGCAGCTGAATTCTCCCCTCCCCCAGCACCAGACTGGTCTGCTTTAGGTTTTCTTTCTAGCAAGGCTACTGAGGGGCATGCACCAATGGACTGAACCTAACTTTACCTTTGCTTCTCATCTCCCTCCTGTGAATGTTGGAATTAATCTGCTTATCATTGAAATAAATGCGCTCACTTTAGAAAATCAGAACAAGGGATGCCTAGGTGGCTCAGTCGGTTAAGCCTTCAGCTCAGGTCATGATCTCAGGGTCCTGGGATGGAGCCCCGCATCAGGATCCCTGCTCAGTGGGGAGCCTGCTTCTCCCTCTGCTTGTGCTCTCTCTCTCTGACAAATAAATAAAATCTTAAAAAGAAAAGAAAAGAAAATCAGAACAAGAGGCTTTTCAGAGAGCTTTGAGAGAAAGGACAGATAATATAGTATATATCCTTTAAAAAAAAAAAGAAAATTAAGGCAATAAACTGGATGATCTTAACTATTCAAGAGATTCATAATGTTAGTAATTGAGTTTCTCTTAAGATGGGACATCAAGAGAAATTTAGGAATAGAAGTCAAGCACAGATATGTTTACCGTGAAATGGTAGCATGTCTCTTAATGACTGTAAGGGTATTTCTATTGTGTGCACCTATTATCTTTTAAACAAAGAAAATAAACTAGCTGTAAGAAGAAAACAAATAAATGCAATTCTTGAAGGATTGCACTGAAGCTATTGTAAACAAGCAAGGAAAAGCAAGCCTCAAACAATTGTCTCTGTAAAAGGGTGGGCCAGCCTTGATCCCAGATATGACAAGCAACACAACAAGACTGAGAAGCAATCTCCTGACGTGCAGAATGATAAATAGTTAGGGTCATAAACACAAATATCTATGGCAGTGAAATTATTTTTCTTTTATCTAAAAATAAAAATTTCGATATTATTAATATACGGTGGCTCTTCTCCTCATGACTTCAACGATTATTTTTGCAGTGATATATTCTTTCTCAAATAGTAATTTGATAGTGGAGAATAGCCTGGCCAATGCCACCTTGACCAAGTAATCAGAGATGGCGTCACGAGTAACTAGACATATGCATACCTGTGCCTCCTGATACAAGGCAGTGAGAAAGGCAAAACATGACTTCTTGCCAAAAAATGCATAACTCCAATCTAGTCATGAGAAAGCGTGAAGAAAGATACAGATTAGTTAATAGTATTGCATCAATATTAATGCCCTGGTTTAGCTGACTGTACCACAGGTAAGATGTAAACTTTTGAGAAAGCTGAATGAAGGATATATAAGAGCTCTGTGTACTATTTTTGCAACTTTTTGTGAACTTAAAATCATTTCAAATTAAAAATAAGAAAAAGAAATTATCTTTTTTTCATAACCCTACCCTGAAGTCCTCTTGAAATAATTTTAAAGGATTTAAATCTATTGTGATATTTATATTATTTTATCTAAATTAACCCAACATTGATATTTTAAAGTTTAAATGATGCTATAATGCATGAATTATAGGAGGGAGAATATTCAGGATGGAACAATAAGGATTGTCAATGCTTATTCTTTACTTATTTTCTGCTGAAGGGCATGATGATTGTTTATGTTCCCAAACACTCTGCCTTCTGTTGTTATAGGGACCTCCACCTTGCCCTTCCTTTGGGGAATTGGTCCTTTCTTACTGAAAACACATGATGTGGCTGCAAATCCTAGTGAAACTAATACAGTCCTCCCACTTTCAAAAACAAGCTTGGCTACATGGCCTACAGTTGGCCAATCAAATACTAGCACTTCCTGGCTACAGTGGTGGGTCCAGGGTGGACATATTGGTCAAGCCTAGCACCTAGAGTTTTTCTCTAGAAATTTTATATTGAGCATGGAAAAGAGATCCTCTTTTTCTCCTTGTATTATCAACTGGAAAGCTCCTGATCCCAGAAGCGCCAATAGTCATGTATTCACCCCATGGAAGAGCCTGAGAAATGAGAGCTACAAAGATGTAGAAACTGGGAAGTGAGGGAGAGAAAAAGAGAATGGAAGAAGGAAAGAGAGACACTCGCTAATGCTATTTAAGTCTCTGGGTATAGTGTCCTTGGCAGCTCTTTTTCATCCTTCAATTACACAAACCAATAAATTTCTTTTTTCCTGCTTAAGCTAGTTTCAGTTAGGATACACCTCTTTGTCTTTTGAAACCAAAATAATTTTGATTCCTATAAGATGACTTTTGTTTTGATAGATGACAATGTTATATGTATCAGGTGATGCTGTTTATATTACTACTAGTTGGGGCTGATTCAAGATGAGGAGGCAGGTAGTATGGGTAAATTTCAATTCAAGAATAAATTCATTCTAAAAGGGAGGAACCTGAACGTGGTGTCAGAGATTACTGTGCAATATTAGAAAGCAGAACAAGGATGAGTACTAAAAGACTGGAGATGGTCAAAAATTCTCAGTTTCAAGAATAAAAAGAAGGAAAATGCCACGAATGAGATCTGCAGACTACCATTAATTTCAGAACAAATTATTAAAATTTTGGTTTCTATTACTCACAAAATAAATATTGATCACTGGCCCCTAGCATGACATAGAGCAAGTCATACTAATGACAGCAAGACTTAGTCCTAGAGTCACCGTATATCTGGACTTCAGCATGTCATGTGACAAGGTCCTTCTGCTATCCTTTTGAACAGTCACTAGTAAGGTAAATTAGTAACTGTTTCTAATGCATAATAATTATTAAGTCAGTCAACTTGCAGGGAAGTTCCTGGTGGCTCTATCTTCAGTCCTGTCTTTGCAAATCTTTTTATTAATAGCCTGAATGAAGGCACCAATGTGACTGACTATATTTGTATATAGCATAAAGCTAGGGGAGAGTAACTGGATGATGAAATCCAGATTCAAAATACCTTGAGAGGCTGAAATGAGTGTTACACTTAGACCCCTGCCTCCATACAGATAACAAAACCACAAAAACTGTACAAGTCTGGGTGAAGATGTGACTTAGAAGCACATGTGACTATGAATAAAAATCCTAGTCAACTCTGAGTTCAATAAGAAAAAAATACAGCTGCCTCAATTTTAGGCTATAGAGGCAGAAGGATAGTTTCCAAAAAGAGGTGAGATTCTTGCCCTAATTGGCATGGATTTAGCCAACTATACTACATTACATTTCAAATGCCATATTTCAAAAATATATACAAAAGGATCCTGTCCAGACAGCACCAACCAGGACGCAAAATCATTAAAAAGACTGAGGATGTTTAACCTAGAGTAGAAAAATCTTAGGCAAGACATAATCTGTCTTCAAAGTCTGAAGAGCTGTCATATATAAAAGAGATTGAGACTTATCAGTGTAGTACTATAGGGCAAAATTAGCATGCTTGACTGGAAGTAGGTAATGAGGGAAGATTTATGTCATTATAAGGAAGGACTCTGTAACCACTTGAGCCAATTCAAACTAAAGAAAGGACTGTTTTGGGAGACCATGAATTATCTCACTCTTGACAGGAATATTCCCAAGGAATGTCATATACTGGGGTGAGTGGGCGGGCTTAACTAGATCAATGCTTCTCAAACTTCAATTGCATATGAATCACCAAGGACTTATTAAAAATGCAAATTCTGATTTAGTAGTTCTGGGATGGGGGCTGAGAGATCGAATTTCTAACAAGCTCCAAAATAATGTCTATCATGCTGGTATGTGGACCACACTCTGAGAACCAAGGAACCAGATAACTTTTAAGATCACATTTCACTACTGGGAGTCTATAATTCTCATAGAAAAATGCACTTCAGAAGCCTTGAAAGCAGTTATATCTTGGACTTTCCATATGAAAATGTCAGTATTTGAGAGCATAAAGGAAGCAGGAACATGCTTAAAATGGAAGCAGGAATACTCCAAAACTCAGTCAGTAAATGTATGTTTTAAATGAACTGTTCTAAAGAAAGAAAAATTGTTGATAAATACTTGTATGTGACTACGTTTAATTATCTACTTTCACTAGAAACAACCATTTTTAATAATTGGGATTAATAGCACTTATTTCTTCAATTTTAATAATTCAATTCTATATTAAAGTCAAAATTGTCTGGTTTATTCAACAAAAGTCCTTCGTAATTATTCATCCACCTCAAATCAAAGTCTTTCAGTGTACAGACTTTGCTTTTTCTCTTATCTCCATTTCTGTAGATCAGAGCTTTCCAAATGGTGGAATTAATAGACGTCTCTCAAGATATTTGTCTTCTCAACCATTGAGAAGGCCAGGCAAATAGCTTTATCCTGGGTTCCTGGGTAAAAGACCCAACTAGATTGGCATTTAGGCAGTCATGAGTATGACTAATTGGTGTGGCCTCAGGGCAGTGAGTTGGACCTAGCTGAGTGTCTATCACCTTGCTATCTACGTCAGCAACTTGCGGAAAGCATGTCCCTTTTCATCATGAGAAAGGGATTTGTGGATTCGCTCAAGGAGTTCATATTCTAAGTGCTTAATTAGCATAACATGCCTACCAAAATTTGGCCATAGGAGAATAGATAATGAGAAAGAAAGTCAGGAGCTCCTGGTAGGTGTATCTTTAGGTATCTTCCCATATGTTAAATACTTTTACCCATTCGTGGCAATGTAGATGCAGGGTAACATCTCTAAAGAACATGTATTTTCTAATTTAGAATTTCAATATCATTTTGTAATACTTGACATATAAAATTTAGGTTAATTTTAGATATATATAGCATCCCCATGAAATTCCAAGGGTAAATTCGGAAAGGAAATAAGTGAAAGAATTGCTATAAAATCAAATGTTGAAAAATTTTTAATGGTTGTAAAAGTTGTTGCAAAATTTTTAATCTCTACTTGTGCAAATACAATTTTTTTGTGGACAGCAGCTATAAATCTGAAAAAATCATTGTTAAAGTGTTTTGATTAGAAATGCTATGTAAGCTTTCAAACACAAAAACTGAGACAAAAAGTTATATTGATGGAAGTATATTCATATTTCTAAATTTAAGGTTATATATGTTCCATTTTATATCTTTAAATATTCTATTTTATTTTCTTAACAAAACTGTATCATATGAAGACAATGCAGCAAATCTCTCTACAGAATCCCATACACATGGCCCCAAATTTCCTCTAGTTTACCCCAGTTTGCCATACAAATATTGCTATTTTCTATGTTGGGAAACACTGCAATAGGTAGATTTGCTTCTATAATATGTTATTTTACCAAGTATCTTCAACTTCAATTACATACTAATTAATTACAGACTTGTCCTAATGTATAGTTACTGTTACTCAAAGGAGACAAGTATACATAACAACTAAAAAAAATGTTAAGCCTATATTTCCTTACTCCTCCTATGCTGCTTGAAAATAAATATTGGGATATTGTTCTGAAGGGTTAACAATATTCTTTTTCTTGACCTGAATGGTTACACAATGTTCACTTTGTGATAAATCATTGCTCACATTGTTTTATGCCCTTTAGTGTACATATTTTATTTCATAGTAAAAAAAGTTTTAAAAAAATTTGTTTTCTAATACCAAAAAGATATGGTGATTACTGATCTCTGAGTATATTCTTACTTCCTGCTTATACTAGCCTTGCTTTTATTACTCTCCAAGAAAACTTAATAAATAATTAACCTTATTCCTCTGCAGTTGGGAGCGGTCATGAAAGGCATAACACTCACTTGATAATTCAGAATAGGAACACAGTTTTCTTCGGTTTTTGAATTATCCTGTTTTCTATATAAGTTAATCAGATGAATCTAATGCTGTTCAAACCAACTTAATTGTGATAATTGGCTCTTTTACTTCGTGGTATAAAATATAACACTGATGGGCCTGGAGGTTATTACCATGATGCACATAGCAGAATAGGGCTAGCCCTTGATACGACAAAGATGACTTCTATATCTATTTGCATCTTTAGCTTTGGCAGACATTCATTTCTTCTGCATCCCAGAAATTGTGGCAAATAAGGTCCATAAGATAAATTGAGACAATTTCAAAATAAATCACTGAGATAATATGTATAGTTTGGATGGGAATATCCTGCTTTTGCTCTGAGAGTTAAGTTTACTCTATTAGACATGTCAACCAAATGTTTACTCCAAGTTTGTACTGTGCTCCATTTAACACAAATGCCTCATTAATGAGACACTCATTGCCAACACTCTGCCAAACTGATTTACTTGAACGATAATAAGAAAGGGGC
This sequence comes from Ursus maritimus, assembly GCF_017311325.1. Classification (NCBI taxonomy): domain Eukaryota; kingdom Metazoa; phylum Chordata; class Mammalia; order Carnivora; family Ursidae; genus Ursus; species Ursus maritimus. Next base: position 13,967,728 of record NW_024426663.1, read on the forward strand.
AAATCTATTCCTGGTCTAACCATACCTATATTTATTAAATATGTACCAGGAGTTTCTTTGCCTTGCTAGCACACAGTTAGCATCTGTCTGCTGTGAGAATGAAATACCCTAGAGAGCTTGAGGACACAACTCGGGCTGAGACATGAAAGGGAAAAAAAGGAAGCTCACCCAGCCATCAACACTCACACATGTGAATTTACAGAGCAGACAGAAGAGCTATTAATCTGAGCCTATTCCACAATATCTCATGTGAGAGTTACACATTATTATTATACACTTAACTGGATCACATGGCTTATTAACCCTGACATTTGTTTTTGTTAAAAAGCTTTATGTTTAAAGAAATTATCAGTCTACATTTCTGCAAACATGAAAGCAAATGAAGAATTAGCACTATTCAGTGTCATCCTCCACCAAGTCTTATTTGCTTCCTGTATAGAATATCTCTTGCTTCCTTTCTCCTCAATCTCCTATGCCTTCTTTCCATTCTTATCCTTTTTCTTCTTTCTCTATAATAGGCTGCGCCCCCCCGTGGTCGGAAGCTTAAAAAAAAAAAAAAAAGAGGGGAAGGAAGGAAGGAAAAGGTAAAAAGAAGAAAGAAAAGAGAAGAAAAGAAAAACCTTTCACAGACAAGACTTTTTTAAGCCTCCGCAATTTCACTTTTGGGATGAGTCCAACACGTTCCTGGGAGCTCAACGCAAGTAGTCACGATCAGGAACCTAACCACAGTTCCCCCCTGCAGTTAATTTCCTATTTTTTTTTTTTTCTGTTTTAAAGAGGGGAAAGACACAGAACAAATGAGAAATAACTTGGTGCTGGCTAGTTGCAAAAAGAGCAGTTTCTGAGACTCAAACGGAAGGGCAGCTCTGGCCATGGCCGCGTGTGGCGCTGTCCATTGTTTGGTGCTGAATACTACGCACTGGGGCTTTTCCAGACAGATTTCACCCCCTCAGGATCGAGATAGGCTCAGTCAGCCAAGATAGACTGAACCCATTTTCGAGGTCTGTGTGGGGGTGGGCGGAGATGCGAGGCGGCATTTAGACTTTTGCTAATTCTCTTTTCATGAAGAAAAATTCTTCTACAGAGTGACACTATGCATTTTATGGAAAAATAATAGCACAGCTTCAGCTCAAAACTAAAGTGAAGAAAAAAAATGCAAAGTTCAGAGTTAATAAAACCTGCTCTTTCTCTCCCTGAGTTAACACAACAGTGTTTGGATCCCTAGACCCCCCTGTTGATAGTTAAAGAAAAAAATTTTCTTTTTTAAAAAATCATGTGATTATTTTTCAGGTAAGCACAGTAAAGGGGGGGTGACACTAGGCTTTGCAATATCTAGAAAAGAATTTTAGATATTGTTTTATTAAGTTGAGAAACTGAGGAGAGGATGAACTAAACTTGTTTTTTTAAAGGTGGTTTCAATGTTAGTTAAAAATGCATTTTTAAAATTACTGCTTTAACAATGTTTTCCAGGCATGCTTATTTTCTTAGGCAATTTAGATCAGAATCTGGGCAATAGAAGCTTCCCTCCTCTCTGCTCTACCAGCCTCTGCCCGATTTCAGACTTAAGACCCCTGCTCTTCATAGCAGGTGCTGATCTCCACAGGGCTATTATAACGCTTCACCCCTTTCCTGCCCCCGCCCCCGAGATAATTAAGAAAATGTAAAGAAAATGGACAGGAGGGAGGCAAAGTGTACTGTAACTCCCAGCCTTTGGTTCTTGGTAGTAATATTCAAATAGGGGCACTTCTTTTTGAGAAATGAAGATGTTTCTCATGGCTACAGAATTTACAGTCAGTGAGGGAGCAGACTTAACTGATATCAGGAAACGGTTCCTTCCTTTCCTTAATCCTTCCCTGCTTATTTTAGCCGCTTCTCCACCCCGCCGGGAATACCATCCAGATCTTAGTCCAGGTAGATCTGACGTCAAGAGATGGCTTTCGTCGATTTGACGTGTAAACACTCATTTCCATTCCGGCTTGGAAGGGCTGGGGCTCCACTCAGCCGGGAGACCAAAGAGCGCTCGCCACCGCCCAGCCTCTCCTCGCGCGCCTCCTATCTCAGCAGAGTCACCGGGAGCGAGAAGTGGTCCAGAGTCCTAGGGCGAAAAGGGCTAGTGTTTCTGGCTTTTCTCCTTTCTTGCTTCTTCCCCCCATCTCCTTCCGACTTGTGTGCAAGCGAGTGTGTGAGCCATGGAGAGAAGAGCCTGGACTCTGCAGTGTACTGCTTTCGCTCTCTTTTGCGCTTGGTGTGCACTGAACAGTGTAAAAGCGAAGAGGCAGTTTGTGAATGAATGGGCGGCAGAAATCCCCGGGGGACCGGAGGCAGCTTCGGCCATAGCGGAGGAGCTGGGCTATGACCTTCTGGGCCAGGTAAGAGTTTGCACTTTTCAGAAACTTTCTGGGGCCCACAGGGACTAGCGGGACTGACGCGCGATCTCCCAAGTGGGAGCCCGAGGTTGCACTCTCCTGAGCCCAGTGGCAAAGAGCAGAAGCTTCTGCAGCTCTCGCCCCTGGCGCGCTTGGAGAAAGGAGGCTTGCATTATTTATTGTTTGGGCTGGAAGCAGCCAGGCAGAACGAAGCCGCTGCAGCTGGGTAAAGCTTATTCTTGCTGTCGTCCGCTTTGGCATTTAAATCCATTCCCGCGTGGTTTGGGAGAAAAAACCCTCCACGCTTGTACACCGAACTTGAGATACACGCAGGCTCTTACCAACCAAGCGCCCCCGGGAGAGGCAGTGCGCTCTGTCCCCTGGGACTCAGCTGGTCTCTGCGTCAGGAGCCGGCTGTTTCCTTTTTTTTTTTTTTCCCCTTCAATATGGCAGCATCAGATCTAAGTCCTGATGCAAGGGGTCAAACGGGCTCCGTGATGTCCGCCCCCAGCCTTTCGGGCACGCCCAGGGCATTGGAAGAGCGCCAGAGGCCGGGACTCACGACCCAGAGGCTGGGGGCCAGCGGAGCGGCTTGGGAAGACGGCGGGAGAAAAGGTGGGTGAAAGACGCGGGACCAACTCCCCTGGCCTCTACCGGGAGGTGCGGGTCTTCACCGGGAACTTGCAAAGTCTCAGCTTCACAACTTTGCTGGGTCAGTCCCCCTGAAGGGTCAAGCTGCCGAAATGACTGTGGGGCAAGGTTTTCTTTCTTTCTTGTTCTTCAGCCAAACGCCTAATAGCTTCCCGGAGGGTTTCAGCTTGTGATAAAAACTTGCCTGTCCAAGGGAGAGCTGGTTTAATAGATAGCTGGGGGGAGGGTAAGGGCGCTAAAGCATTACTAGAGTGACAGCTTAGGTGTGCGATTCCTGGGGGAACCCCAGGGCGGTGTGATTTCTAATCTAAGCTTTCCTTTTCCTTGGCTCGGAATCAAGCCCTCGCCCCTTGCCTTGGAACTGTGCCTCAAAGCGGGGGAGGAGGGAGTTGTAAAACATTTTGGCGCGTTTTTTCTGGAGGTGGTTGTAGAGATGCCGCTGAAGTCACGGATGAGTAATCGGCGTGGGCGTTGGCGATTCCATAGATCGAATCCGCTGGGGAATACGCCTCTCCTTGCTAGAGGCTTCATTCCCCAACTTCATGAACCAAATTGTCTTTAAAATGCCCAGGAGAAAAGTCAATACGCAGATTCACTTCTCTGTGTCCCAGAAGCCGACCAAGACTTTTTGCTTTTGCCCAGATTTTGTTCTGTGCCAGGCTCCGTGTTAGGGGCTGAGGAGTAATAGGAGGAAAAGAAACTTTCAAGGAATCAAGAATCCAGCAGAGACTGGTTTAGTAACAAATAATTGGAATTGCATGTACTTGGTGTAATAGAAGTTGCACCTGGAGTCTCAATATTTGTTCATTGAGGGATTGAAGAGGGACAGGAATTGATAACAGCCCAGTGGAGGAAACATTTGCAAAGGGTTTAGGAAGAAGAGTCAAGGTCGCCAGGAGAACATGGTGAGATTGTAGAAGGTGCTCCAGGCATAGAAAATAGATTGTAAGAAACAAGGAAGATACATAGAAAGCAGCTTGGAAGAAAGTGCAGGGAATTGTTGGGATCTAAAGAGAGTGTGAGCAGTAAGTGGAATTGTATTGGTAGCTTCTGTGGGCATCATGGAAATCTTGTGTGTCCTATGGGGGAATACCTGGGGACTTAATCCTATATCCTTTAGGCAGCCAAACAGTACTGGTAACTGTGTGGAAAGAGACTGGGTAAGAGAGAAAAATATCCCCTTTTTCTTTTCTCACCTGTTAGACCCAGACATATTTCCAAACCTGGACCATTCATTATGGGAATTGCTTTCAAAATCACAAATCCCAAACCAAAAAGCAATAAATCAGTATTCTTAGTAGGATCTTCAAAGAAGGGATGGAATGTTCACAAGAAGCTATAAGAAATAGTGTGTGTGTGTGTGTGTAAATCTATATTTACATATGATTTACATATGTTATATTTTCTCTAGCCATTTCTAGCTAAAATGGCATTACTAACAAACATTTTTAAAATAATAATTCTTTGGAAAAGATTGATAGTACTTTCTTGATTCTGTTTTATTTCTCCTTTTGTTTATAGTAATTTAGCATCACTACCCTGAGCTCCTGAAGGCCTCAGGATAAAGATAGAATTAGAGAGGTGACCAGAAGCAAAATCCATTGATAGCAGAGGAAGAGCTAGGCAGTGATGATCTTTTCTTAGGGTTACTTTTCCCTCTCCCCAGCTCCATGTATGGAAAGCCTTGAACTAGTGGAAAGTCAAATGGTCTCTACTAGTAGCTTATAACAATTATCACTATAGATTCAGTGGCTGGCTGTGTTTTGTAACAATGACAAATCATTTTAGCTGAATGTAACCCTGACTGTATAGAGTACCCAAAGGGTTTGCCAGCTTTCCACAAATTATTCTTCTCTGACCGGATAAATTTGATAAAGTGGATTTTTTAAAAAGAAATGTCTACCTACAGAATATTGTCACACAGAAACAAATTTTATTCCTCTGAAATTTGTGAAAAAGAGGTATCACTGGCCCCCAAGCATACAGTGAGCCCAAGTGATAATATTTTAAGCTCAACTTACTCAATACAGTGACAAGAGAGCGAAGGCTTCTATCAGTGTCTTCCTCAAAAAGAATAAAAATTGGCTTAATAAAAATTGCCTGTCTCTAAGTTACATGGGTTTCAATCTAGCCCATATATACTTATTTTGGATAAAGTGGATTTTTATTTTTTTTCTTTTATAGATTGGATCACTTGAAAATCATTACTTATTCAAACATAAAAACCATCCCCGAAGGTCTCGAAGGAGTGCCTTTCATATTACTAAGAGATTATCTGATGATGATCGTGTAAGTGTTATGCATTTGTCTTCAAACCAGTAACCTGACTTATCTGCTTTATGATTTCCAACATGAGCAAAAAGCACTTTGCAAATATGATTATTTTTTATGTGGTCACAATTATCTGTATTGTTTCCTGTTATTTCTATAGGGTTATAATTGCACATAATAATAACTGGATTGGATTGGGTAGACTGAGTTAAATAAATTTTATATATAATATGTATAAAAATATATGTTTAAAATACTAGCTCACAAATCCAGCTGAAGAGTATGAAAATGAGTACTGAAAATTAAATTTCAGCTCTAATAAAAATATTTGCCGGTACAATTAGTTAACAACCTTTTGTTATATGCCTATTATTTACTGAGCACTTTAATGTCCAATGTGAGGATGCCAAAGAAATTTAACATGTGAACACTAATTTTAATAAATTTCAGCAAAACTGAAAACACATTTTGCCATTTCTGTTTGGTTTGGTTATATGGGAAACTAGTGTTATTGAGCGAGTTTTAAATCCATGTGTTTATGAGCCAAATGTTTCCATAAGTATTGTATTGTTTCACTGAAAGCATTTGATCTCTTTTTATCCTGGTTTGTATACATATTCAGTGATTAGGCAAGAGCAGGAAAGGTCTAGAATGAATACAGGTAAATAGTGTGAGGACAATTTGAATATATATCTAGTGTACCTATTGATTTTTGAAGTCTGTTTTCAAGATCAGCAAACATATCAATACAAATGGTGACTAATACTGGGAGTACTGAAATTTGTATACACAATGTTGCCTTTTCTCAAGAATGTGCCATACTGGTAGAAATTTTTCCGGGCTGGCCTGTTTTCTGTTATCATGATTTCTATTGCCTAGAACACTCCAGAGAATTATGGAAGCTTTATGAGAGATAGAATACATCCTTTCAACTTGCTAGAAAGAAAATATAAGTGACGGAAAGGTGATAAAACTATTGAAAGTACATGGAATTTATAAACCCTGTGAAATAATTTGCTATTTATTTTATTTTTTCTGAAACTGATAGAATTTTAAAAGGGAGAATAAAAAGGCAAATTATCAGGGTACGGAATGACTGGGTCTGGGTTACCAGCAACCACACCTAGGCAAAGAACACTACATCAGGACCATGGACAGCGAACCAGCACTCCTAAGCCTATTCCCAGCTTTTACTCGGGCTAATGGCTAGATGTGTGGGACCAAACGGAGACCAAATCAGAGGCCCAACATTACTTGAAAAGTTCCTTGTCCAGGGAAGTCTTCCTTTTGCCATCCCAAAGCAGATGACTCATTGAATGGACTGTGAAAAGTAGGACAACTTCCAAAACTCTGGCTAGGCTTAGTCCTTGAGCAAAGCAAGAAAGAGATTTCCTTGTCTGCCTAAATGCATGCCTGACATTAATGCACAAGGAAGTCAAATTGACCTCCTTTCTCATCTTCACAGAAGAAAATTGGACAGAGTGGAGCAATACCTGTTATTACTGCAAGTATCTCACTAAAGTGAACAAATGACCCAGTTGTATTCTTTAGATATTTCTTTAATAATTGACTTTGGAGCAAAAATCTCAAGTGATAATGAAGAAAGGCTAAGAGTTTATTCTCAAACATACCTTCATCATAAAAAGGAGTCCATATAATCTTATGAAAAATTATCCCCAGAATAACTTTATTTTAGAAAAAAATCCTAGCACCCATAGAAGCTAGCAGTGGAAAACTGGATGAGATGATCTTTAATGCTCTTCCCAAATCAGAAAGATTATTTACATTAAGTACATGATACCTTATATAAGTAAAAGAAAGATATCACTAATTTCCTCTGCTGCATTTGGTCTGCTATTATAGAGATTAATATGGGATTTGGAGTTAATGACATTAATCATAACACTGTTTCCAACAATTGAATCTGATCAGATGGCAGAGTGCCTCTTCTTATATTCCATTTTTTAAAAATTGTTTTTGATTTTCATTTTATTGCTCTTTTTTTGATGGGGGATGATATTCTTTCAAAATAGCCTTCTGAAATGCAGCAATAGGCTATCTTTACTAGTCTGTTAATGAAATCTCCAACTGTAAGTGACTCTCTCTTTCAAAGATTAGTACTTGTTCCCTAGCAGCCAGCTTCCAAAGACCAACTCAGATGACAGGCAGTATATTCCAAGCATTGAGGTATTTTAAGCCAAAACAATTAAGCTTGAACATACAGGCTCTTTAAAAATAAATTATAGTGACTAATGTCTAGCTTTCAAGTCCCTCCCAATATTTATAATAGGTTTGCCATAGATTTTCTAATTCAAAATTCAGGACAGTCTTAGTGGATGGTTTTATCCTTTAGCAACAAATTATTTTTTAGTTTTTATTTTTGGATCTGACTCATGAGTATTCTCACGTTAACAACATCCCACCAGACACTGGACTATCATCATGTGTACGAGAGAGAGAATATGTTTCGGGTAGGAAACAGTCATGTTGCCCAGCGAAATAAGAGCATGGTATTATTTCATAATGAATATAACCACAAGGCAGTCCCTCACCCACTCAGGGTCTCAAACATAATAGGATTATGCCATAAATGTGGGAAAGGTAATTTTTGTATTGTCAGATCTCTGCATAATACATGAGACTAAATTAATGGTAACTGTGCATGGTCAGTAGTGCTCATTCATCACCTGGATCTGTTTCTCATATTAAATATTCTTAAGCAGGAGCTTAAAGCACAGGGAGCCAGAGTTTCAGATTCACAAAGACACAGCACCTTTCTTGTCTGGCATAACATTTGTAATTTCTACGTTTTGCGTGTAAAGAAAGAGAAATTAAGCTGTAAGAGCACCATAACAGCAGTCTCTGGAATCTCTTAGCTTGTTGACTCATTCCATGAAAATGGACAAATTTTCAGCTACAAAACCCTAAGACCACAATAAAAAAAAATCGGTATTATGGTCCATTTGCTGATGAAAGCAGGCTGAACGTTTACTTCCACTGGAATCATAGTGTAAATAATTTGAGGGAATCATCACTTCACTGACTCCTTCTCCTCCCCCTAAAGGTAGAGTTTACTGTAATAGAGGAAATGTTCATCTCCCCAGTGGGCAATCCCTTCTTCTCACTGAGCTGCCAGTTTGATCTGCAGTCAAACAAAAACTCTGATGGGGAGGGTACTGGGGCTAGTTAGAGGGAAGATGGTTACACAGGGATGACTATCTGACTGCTGATTTTCTTGCTATAAAACTCCTTGTAGGTAATATGGGCTGAACAACAGTATGAAAAAGAGAGAAGTAAACGTTCAGTTTTAAGAGACTCAGCACTAAATCTCTTCAATGATCCAATGTGGAATCAGCAGTGGTACTTGGTAAGTACTTACAGAAGGACTGTATAGGGCCTGGGCCATATATTTTGTTACATCAGCAAAATAGATTTTTTTTTAATGATAGACAATTCAGTAGAGGGCTATGTTACCTATGGAGATTAGGGCTGACGGGAGATCCATGATCTGGATCTCCTGTTTTACCAGATGGAAGTGTCTGAAACACAGATCTTTAGCTGTTATGAGAGGAAGGATTGTTACTTTCTTCTCTTAAACTTATCTGGAGCAAATGCAGAAGAATCATGTCTTGCAAGTTAAGAGTTAAGAGTTCCAAAACATTAATCATGGCAAAAATCACATCGGTCAAAGATACTCTTGAGAACCTTTAAATCATCCAAAGGATACCATGAACATGATTCAGTATATACAGCCCTGAGTGGCAATTCTTACATGCTAAGAAGTGAGAATTTCTGAACCAAGCTAAAGGAAGAAACACAAGGAGAGACGAAAGACATCTACATGCAGATGTCTAGACTTGCAAACTGTTTTACTTTAAAGATACCAAATCCTCATTGGTATGTGGGCGTTGAGTAGAGAAATTTTTTTTTTTTAAGATTTTATTATTTGACAGAGACAGAGACAGCCAGTGAGAGAGGGAACACAAGCAGGGGGAGTGGAAGAGGAAGAAGCAGGCTCATAGCGGAAGAGCCTGATGTGGGGCTCGATCCCAGATCACCGGGATCACGCCCTGAACCGAAGGCAGACGCTTAACCGCTGTGCCACCCAGACGCCCCGAGTAGAGAAATTTTTAAAAAGATTTTATTTATTTATTTATTTATTTAATTTATTTATTCATTCATTCATTCATTCATTCATCCATCCATTCATTCATTCATTCATTCAAAAGAGAGAGTGAGTACAAGAGGGGAGGAGGGTCAGATTGAGAGGGAAGGGAGCCTGACATGGGGCCTAATCCCAGGACCCTGAGATCATGACCTGAGCTGAAGGCAGAGGCTTAACTGACTGAGCCACCCAGTTGTCCCTGAGTAGAGAAATTTTAGGTGCCCCTTTTTGCCTGCAGAGTGTTCTCCCTTCCATTTTAATATTAAGCCTCTATGTCAGTAATAGATATTGATAGAAGTGGTTTTTTGTTGAGAATACTATAAAAGCTAAGTTTTCACGACAACCATAGGCTAAGGCTTAGACATCTTTGTTGTACAAAGGATGGGAAAAGGGATCAATTCCTCTTAACATTCTCTTAACCTAGGCAATACGTGTTCATTGCAGAAGAGACTCATTAACATTTGTGTATTGACTGCATGTCAAATACTATTCCAAGCGTTTGATATGAATGAACTCATTTAGTTCTCACATCATATTGTAGATATAATGATTATACCTATTTAGCAGATGAAGAGACAGAGACATGGGCAATAGTACCTTGCTAAAGTCATCTGATTATCAGCGGTAGGACCATAATTCATGGTTCCAGAGGTCATACTCTTAAATACCATGCTGTGTGATTGTTCTTGCAACTGATACAGAGGTCTTCTCTGGCTTTGGCCAAAAATCTATGTGTAGTTCCAATCTCCTGTGATTTAGCTTCATGTTGGCCTACTAAGTTCTTTTAAGAGGTTTCCCCTACTGCAGTGCCTTGGTGGCTCAATCTGTTGAGCACCCAACTTTTGGTTTCAGCTCAGGTTAAGATCTTATGGGTTGTGGGATCAGCCCCATCTTGGGCTGTATGCCCAGTGGAGAGTCTGCTTGGAGATTCTCTCTCTCTGCTCCTCCCCCCCCCCCTTGCATGTGCTCTCTCTAAAGCGAATGAAAACATCTTTAAAAAAAAAAAAAAGAGTTTTTCCCAACTTCTTTCTTAGGCGAATCAGCCAGGGGGAAATTCATTCATTGACACTTTTGGCTGTTATTATTTATAAATTTCTTACTGTCCCTTTCACCAGAAACCTGGCACTTTTCTAAAGCATCTCCCTCAAATGCATCTCCCTCAAATGCTTAGAAATGTGCTCATCTCTTTATTCCCTTGCTGTACAGCTCTTCTCACTTATAGTCCCATGCACTGTAACTATCAGAAAATTTATCTGAAAAAGAAAACTCCAAATCACCTCGCATAGATACTTACTCTCTAAATCACTCATACTTGGAAAAAAAATACATCACTCGTACTTGGAAACAAGCAGTTAAATTGCAAGTTCTGGTGAGACAGCAGCCTCCTGGGCATTCCAGGTTCTGCTTTTAGAAAAGTTATTAAAACATCCATGAATGACTATGAACCAGACAATATAAAGTAGGTTCAGTGTGGCAAGGGTGGCTCATGATTTGGGGAGAGATGGAAACATGGGACACCAAATAAAACTTTGGTAGATACAAAAGCTTAAGCATGTCATTATAAATGAATGAAACTTAGGGATAAACTTCATCTCAGAAGCTATGTAGCTCAGTGAGAAGGGGCAAGGAGTGATTCATCCTTTCAAGTGATTTTCCACTGGAACAACTGGGAAAAGAACAGTCCTCTGATGATTCACTTGGCTCTACCATCAACTTCGTTTTTTATTTCACCTAATTGCCTTCTTCTAAAAAGTAGAGTAACCCTAGGGAAAAAAAGATGGGTCTCCAGACTTGAGCTTCAGTTCTCATTTTGCAGCAAGTAAATCATGATTTCACCAATTCTTTGTTTTTCTTTATCAGCAAGATACTAGGATGACTGCAGCCCTGCCCAAGCTGGATCTCCATGTGATACCTGTTTGGCAAAAAGGCATCACAGGCAAAGGAGTTGTTATTACAGTACTGGACGATGGCTTGGAGTGGAATCACACAGACATCTATGAAAATTATGTGAGTCTGGGCCCTCCCATGACTGCAACTTAGGGAGAAGTCAACACAGACACAGAGTTAAGGCTTTCCTTTTCTCAGGTGGAAGACTGCTCTGACATTGGCCCCGAGAATTATGGGCCAAGGTTTTGTTCTTTCCCTCACCCTCCTGCCAGCACATGTGAACTTTTTTTTGTATCAGTGGGCACTGAAAGAATTCAGTAGAGCCAAGGATTTTACAAAGGCTTGTGTGTTGAGGAAGTGGGGAGGCACTTATACCAACTAAATTATTAAAAGCCATTCAGACTCTACATCGCTCAGTATTGGGGGCATTAAAGCCATCAAATCAAGAATACTGCCTGAGATTATTTTTGTAGTCTTCTTCCTCACATCCTTTATAGGTGTAATATCTCTGACATTGTGAAGTTATGTGAATAAGATTCCTTCCATGCAAATTCAAAAGGTACACCACAGAGTGTAAAAATGGCAAGCTGAGAAAAGAAACGTTTATTATGAATGGAAAATAAGTAAATGAAAACTACTTAATTGTCTTTTAAGTACTACGTGATATCTTAGGCCTTTAGATCAGTGTTTCATCTTTAAGATTGTCCCTTGTCTTTCTCTCATCATTCCAAATTCCCCAGCTAGAGAGCAAAGGGAAAGGGAAGCAAAAGAAGAGATAAAAAGTTTAGTAGAAAGTAGGAGTTATTGAAAGATATGGAAAATGTAGAGAAGAGGCCATAGTGGTAACAGAATTTCTATGTGGGAGGTGTTTTAGCAATCTGTTTGGAAAAGGAGGTGCGACCTAGAAACTTGTCTTACATTTCAAGCACGCTCCCTTTAATTAAATTACGTTTATTTAGTGTAACTGGGAAGGCTGAAGATCACTGTGGACCTGAGCCCCATCCCACAGTCACCTATTTCCACCCATAATCGTAAGGGAGATGAGTGTCCAAGTATCGCTAACTAGCTCTAGAGATTAGTTAAGTCATTCAACCTCTCTGGGTCTCAGTTTTCTTACTTAAAAAATGAGGTAGTCAAACTAAGTAAACTCTGATTCCTTCTGGTCCTAATATCCTATGAGCTTCAGAGAGTTATATAGGTTTGGTAACATTCACTGAGAATTGGGCGCTTGCTCACTCTTCTGTGTACATCATTTATGCCTGGTTTATGGGTATAATAAATGATCAGCAACTGGGCCAGAAACTCTCAAATGCAGATTTCTGAGCTATTAGCCAGGATGGAGGGGGTAGGGGCAGAAGGCTTGGGAAGTGCTACTTTTTTTTTTTTTTTTAATGATGCTACAGGGTTATTTCTATTGTCTCTTTAGGATCCAGAGGCTAGTTATGATTTTAACGATAATGACCATGATCCATTTCCCCGTTATGATCCCACAAATGAGAACAAGTGAGTAAATGTGGATTTGGGGGGAATATGTACTTTAAAATGCTTTTACCTGATTTGAGAAAATTACACTATACATACGATCCACATTTCAGCTCTCAGAAAAGTTTTCATGCACACCATTCATACCATAGTATTTTGTTGCTTTTAAAACAGAAACCAGTGCTTCTATTTTTATATTTCTTTTGGCTTACAGGACCATATTTCAATTCGAATTTCTTCTTATGTTATGAAATGCTCCCCTCGAATGGCACAGAATAGTCATAGCTTTAGAAAGAATGTTTGGGTCATAAAGAGTAAAATCTTCCAGCTCATCCTCTCCAACCCCAATTCCTCTATGAATCCCTTCCTATTAGCAACATATTTGATGTTAGTTGTGGAAATAAAAATAGATGACAAAGATAATAAATCCTCATGACTTCTTTTGATGACCACAGCCATGCTCACCAGTTCCCTCAGAAAAGTATGGCCAGATACCAGACAAGAGAGATGTACTCTGAGGCCTGGCCCTCAAATCCAACACATTTTCTGGGGGCATTGGAAGACTCAGTAATCTCTCCCAGAGTTTCTTCAAGGTATTATAAAGCTAAAGGAAGAGAAAAAGAGTATCTTCTGACTCATAAAATAATTCTCTCTAGCAACCACAATGTGATGAAGGAGGCCAAGAGCCAGAACTGACAAAGCAAGAGGCCAAATAAAGAGCCAGAGGCAAGAGACTTCTTAACCTTTTTTCCTAGCCACAAAGAAACTTCACCCTCTAGCCACATGACCTCAAGTGTCTATACCCATGTGAGAAGTCTTTTGCAGTATCTCTCATAACTTCAAGAAGACTTCCATACTTTCTTCTTCATTTGCTCTACCCAGAAGAGACTTGCCCCAAAATAGATCAAAGCCAAGGCAAAATTAGGGCTTATTGCTACAATTGGGATGGAAAGATTCTATATAAAGAGGTTACATTTTCTGTCCATATGGCTTTCTTTCTCTCAGACTATTACCCAGCTTGGGTCAATTGAATTCTCTCCTGCTTGCTCTCTTTCTCCCTCTTTCCCTCTTCCTTTCTCTCATATTCTCACTCAGAATTCCCATGTGACTGGTGCAGTAATGTTGACCTAAAGTTCTTTCTTTGGATGGTTCCCCCCTCCAGAAGGAAAAACACCAGGAAGAGAGCTGAGGCTCATGCACTTAGCCTCAACTTCTGGGTGTATATTTCCTCACTGGGGAGAAAGGGAGGCTTGAGGAGGGTTCCAAGATACTGCTTCTTTCAGTACCGGTTACTTCTAGGGTTTATTTCTTAAAGGGGTTAACTACAAACAATGCCTAAAAGTTAGAATATTCCAGTACTAGTACAATGGGAACCACCAGGGGGTACCTTGGAGGAAAGCAGGATATCTCAGGAACTTATGGCGGGAGCCCCAGACAAATTTTCAGCCACAGTTCTAAGAGCAGTGCAGGGCCAGGAGGAACATGTGCTCTTTTGGAACACGACCTTGTTGTCCTGGCTGGTAGTCCTGGCTTCACCAACTCTCAGTATAGAAGGTGACCTTGAGGAAATCACTTACTCTCTCTGCCTCTGTTTTTCATTTTGTCCCCTAAAATGGGTGATGAGGCACTTGCTCTTTACCCTCCTGAACGGAAATTCCTAAGGAAATGGGCAATAAGTTCTTGGAAGAAAGGGGCACTTTATTCTAAGAAGTTAGAACAAAGTAAAAATGGCAACTCTCATTCTACCCCCTTGGTCAAGACCAAAAGAGAAATCTGCTCTCAGCCAAGTGGGTGCAGCTGAAGAGACTTATAGCTGGAGGTGGCAGCCTTCTTCCCAGGCAGTGTCCTCTAGGTCTGGTCCCAGGATCCAGTGTGGATGATAAATTATGTGGTGGCTGCATGATAGCTGAAAACTTGGTAAAATGATATTCTCTAGAACTTCTCTCCTCATGAGAAGGAGGGACTCTGATTTCCCTTTTCGTTCCCCCCTAAAGGGGGAGTCTTATATGTAGTATTCATAATACTGGATAGCCAATTCAATAGCCACATTTTCCCCAATTCACAGAGCTCCAAAGCTTTCAGAGAAGTAGCCCATATAATGGTACTTCTTTTGTGCCTGAAAACCCTGAGTTTCCAGAGCACAGCCTGCCATGGAGCTCCCACATAGCCTAGAGTTAGTGTGACACAGCCAAACAGTTATGAATCCAGGCTTTGTCACTAGGTTTAGGTTAAAGTATTAGCTCTGCCACTTAATAGCTGGGTGACCTTGTACAAATTATCTAACTGCTTTTGTGCCTCAGTTTTATCATCTATTTAAAAGGGATAATAACAGTAGCTACTTTGTTGGGTTATTGTGGGGATAAAATGAGTTTACATATGTAATTGGCTTGGATAGTGTTCTGGAACATAGAAAAAGTTGTGTTTGCTATGATGTTGATGATGGTGATCAAGCCTTCTCATTTAGCAACTAAGATAGACCTCCTTTCAGTAAGAAACCAACATGACAAGAACAATATCATCTGAGAGGAGTAGAGACAGAGACAAGTCAATTTTCTGAGCCAATTCAGAATCTGCTCTTTGAAAATTACACAATTAGTAACTACCTCTCAGGGTCCTCTTGAAGCATCCCTATCATTTATCAAAATGTATAATGAAAAATAGAGTTGCCCTTCTAGCATGTTGTCAGAAATAAATCTCTTAGGTTTAGAAAATGAATGGCTCCATTTCGTCTTGGACTTTATAGCAGTTAGAGACCTATTATCTCCCAATTCCAAGGGCATTATCTCTCCAAACTATCTGTGTTGCTGCTGTTCTTTATTACTATGGAAATGAGATTAATAGAAGCTGCATTTGAATTCTCCTCTGCAAA
The DNA here is from genome assembly GCF_017311325.1 of Ursus maritimus. NCBI lineage: Eukaryota > Metazoa > Chordata > Mammalia > Carnivora > Ursidae > Ursus > Ursus maritimus. The sequence continues at coordinate 13,983,419 of NW_024426663.1, forward strand.
TCAAAAGAGGAATCACTATATAGTAAAATCTCAAAAGTGCAGGTAACTCTTACTATTAAGCTGGCATGAATCTATATTCAGAATTTCAATACCAATTACAGATTATTTTTCTGGTTAAATAACATGTGTGACAAGGGTATTTTAACTAGGATAATAGTAGTCTTTAAACTATCTTGTGGAATAATTTTTCAAAAAATCAATTTGTTTAAATGCCAGTTACTACCATTGTTCTAAGATAATAAAGGGTTCTTTTATCTCAGAGCCTAATTTAAAGAAAGAAAAAAAGCTACAGGTCTACAAAGAATGACATAGTACCACTTTGATAAAGCCTTCCATTTTTCTCAAGGTGTGGAGGTGGGAAGTGAGGGTAAGAGGAGGGAAAAATATCAATCCTTTTCTTACCATGATCCTACTGCACTTTTCAAGAAAATAATTTTCAGTATGTAAGGAGAGATAAATCATAGGTGCTGTCCCATTGCATCATTCTTAGGACAGAGGTGCTGTGCTGGGGATTTCTGCCAACAGTTTGATTCTATTGGCTCAGGCTGGAGATTCTGCTAACCTGGCCCTATCTCCCGTAAATGGAAATACAGGTGGTGGTGACTTCTAGGAACACACTTTCCAGAGGGTGACAACTCAGTTTCTCCTTCTATAAAAGCAAAGAGAGTTAATCCGTCAAAGAGGCATGAGGTTCCTTCTAGGTGTTCAATGTGCACACAATTCTCAGAGAACGGGTGTGTTGGTCGGGGCAGCTTTAGTTGCAAGTGAGAGAATCCTAATTCAAAGATGAAGTAAAATGGGGATTAAAAAAAAAAAATCACCCAAGGGATGGTCTAGCTTCACGCATTCCAAGATTCAGGAGCTCAAATAATATGCTATTAGGACCCCAATCACTATCTCCATCTTTTAGCTGCTTGCCTCCAATTAGCTTCATTCTCAAAAAATCAATCAATCAATTGATCAATCTTGCCTGGCAGCAAGATCCACATGGCTCACATGGAACTTAAAGCTGTAGATTCTAGAGAAAGAATAGAATTCTCTTCCACAGAATATGCAACAACCCTTTAAAGCTGTCAGGGAAGAGGAGGCTCATGATAGAATCACAAGGAATAAGGGAAATCTACTTCCCTAAAGGAGAAAATGCTAGGAGAGGGGAAAAAAAAAAAAGCAGCAGATGTCTGCTGCATTAGGAAAGACCTTGAATTAAAGATAATGATATTGTTCTGACTTAGGATTCCTCTCCAGTATTAACGTGAAGAAACAGAAACATCATTTAGTAAAAGGAGACCGAGAAATCATCTTTGGTACTTTAGGAAAAAAAAAAAAAAAGAGCAGTGAAAGAGAATTATTTTGGCTAGTCAATTTAGAATTTGTATATTCCCTGCTGGGCTAAATTAATACATGTCTTGTGTAGTAATGTCTAAAACTAGGTGCCTGACAGTGTTGCTCAGAGCTAAGTCTTCCTGTCTTTCCTATGTCAGCTCCTCCAAAGCACCAACAGCCTCTACACTACTCCCAGGTGCTTCCACAATGGGATGAATCAATTCACATTAGTTGACTTATTGACTCTCCCGAGGTCGGGGGTGGTGGGAAAAGATTATTATCCTCAGATATTCAGAACTGATGCTTTAATGGTAGACTCGGCTCCGTTTTAGAGATGGACTTTTCCCTACAGATACTCTGAAATTATCAATTACCCTCTTTGCCTGATGAGAAAACCAGTCTTGTTCAGGCTTCTGGCCCCGATCAGAGTTGCAAGACAACCCTGGTTTCCCAATTAGCCAGTAGAGTCCTGTTCAAATCTCAAACTCCCCTTGGTACCAGAAAACCCTCAGTTGCTTTAGTTTGGTGGAGGATGGTTAAAGGAGGGGAAGAGGGCTTGAGAGGAGAATTCGGTTCTATTTATCTTAGACTTGACGAGGTCCAGTCTATTTATCTAGACTAGGACTGGTCCAGGATAACCTACTCCAAGGAAGTCACTAGACAGGGAGTGAGGAGAAACCTCACCAAAACGTATGGAGCAGAAGCCACTTCTTTGAAACGGCTTCCAGAAGTGTCAGAGGTGCTCATGACAGTATCCATAGCTAACACTTCCCAAGCTCTTACATTATACCAGCTGCCATTCTAAGTGCTCTCTGTGCAGCATCTCATGTGTTGCCACGAAACTTGGGAGGACAAATAACTTACCCAAGGTCACATCACTAGGGAGTGTCAGAGGCTGGAATGTGAATCACATACTTTGGCTCCAGTAACTATATCATCTGATACCTACACTTCATCTAATACTGATGGGCAGGAAACTGGCCACAAGGCTGACAAAAAGTTAGTATGGCCATGTACCATGGATTCATGTGCAAACGACACTTTGCCCTCATTTATGTTTTATAACTCCTATTTTTAAATCTTCAGACATGGGACCAGATGTGCAGGAGAAATTGCCATGCAAGCAAATAATCACAAGTGTGGGGTCGGAGTTGCATACAATTCCAAAGTTGGAGGTAAAGCAGAGGGTTGCTCCTGGACTTTTGCACTTCAATTTGACTCTCGCATCACCTGGTGTGAATGAGGGGGGGAAGGGGGCTTTCAACAACCAGAGGAAGAAATGAATTCCATGTAAAATATGCTGCAGGATTTAAGTGTGATTTGCAAATAAATCAATGGATCTGGATTCCAAAAAAATGATAGCTGAATATGGCCTACACATCTTTGTGGAGAGAAAAATAGAAATGTTGAAACGCTTTTGAACCAAATCTAATTTTCTCTGTGTGCTAATTTACAAGGGTTCGTTATTGAGTGCTTGCTAAGGGAACAGAAGGAGGAGGTAAATTTAGGCAAAAACTTTCCCTGCCTCTCAATTCTGTCATTCTTCATTTCATAGCAAATAACTGTCTTAAGAAAATAAAAGAATACATACTGCTTACATGAAGAAGCCAAAGGTTATCTTCGACAGCATGGATTTAGAATCTAGTTGTTTCAGTCAGTGTCTTTGTGGGGAAACGTGGTAAGTTCCATGCGGGCAATTTAATAGAGGAACTATTTACAAAACTTAAGGGAAATTATCACCATATTGTACACCTGAAACTAATATAACACTGTATGTTAACTAATTGGAATTAAAATAAAAACTAAAAAAAAAGAGTAAAGGGAAACCAACAAGGGCTAACAAATGAAAACAGATGTTATCACCTTTAGGCCCAAAGGAGCAAGGGGAAGGAGAGATCAACAGCAACTGGAGAAAGTTGGGGCCATTGGAGAGAACCACTGGACAGGAGCTGTGGCCCTGGGTAAAACAACAGGGCTTCCTCTAGGCAAGGAGGATCCCGGGGAATGAGTACCTCACTCTCCTCTCTTCCCCCACCCTCCTGCTGCAGAGAACCCATTGATGCAATCCACGTTCTTGTGAGGACGGGTAGACAGTGGACCGGCAAGGGCTCACAGAGAAGATAATCATTGTCTTTCCTCTTTTCACTATTCCTACCTTGGGTTTTCAGTTATGCTTTGAATTTAGTTTGTTTTCCAAGCTACAACAAAAAAGATCAACTGTAGAATGTGCCAATGACAGTAAAGTTCCTTTAAACTCTGCAAAAGGATACCTTGAGTTTGATTATGACTTCCTTTTAAGAAATCCAATAAATACCCATCATGGTACATATGATGAATCTCTCCCTAATACATCACACTATCACGTGTTGTGTCATTCCTGATCCCTCTGATACTAGCATTGTCAAAATGCTGTGTGTTTCCCCCCCTTTTTAAAGTGTTATGTTAATTTTTTTAAAAATGAAGGCAGAAGCACAAATCAGGCAATCACCTAGAGAAATACTTCACTTTTTAAGTCACGGTGAACTACCTAGCTATAGTTTGTGAGAGAATCTTCTGATCCCTTCATTTATAGAGAAGTAATCAGAAGCAAGATTCCCAAGGTAACAGCTAGTTTGTGGCAATGCAAAACTAAAACACAAGACTTCTGATTCCAAGCCTCCTGAGATTTTTTTCCCCATTATTCCACCCTTTGATGGTCTAGCCCCAAGTGCATTTTTTTAATAACGCTTCACTTATTAGGCACCACTGACTCTAAAACACATTATAGGTTATACTCTAAGTTAACAGGGTGGATTTGGGTGCCAAATTTCTGGGATTCAAGTCCCAGCTCCCCAGTTTCAAGTTGTGTGGTCCCGAGCAAGTCATTGTCCCTCTCTGGACTTATGGTCCACCTGTAAATGGGGAAAATTATGGCATCTGCCTCAAATTGTTGTCCTAAAGATACAGGAATCCATATGTTTAAGGCCTTAGCAAGGTAGCTGCATATAGTATATCCTCCGTGCACATAAGCTGCTACCTTTCCCATTTTAAAATTGAAGAAACTGAGGCACAAGAGGTTAAGTGGCTTGCCCAAGATCACACAGCTAGCAAGCAGAGCTGGGATTTTTTCTTTTTCCCGAAATGAATTTTTTTTTTTTTAAAGATTTTATTTATTTGACAAAGATAGAGACAGCCAGCGAGAGAGGGAACACAAGCAGGGGGAGTGGGAGAGGAAGAAGCAGGCTCATAGCGGAGGAGCCTGATGTGGGGCTCGATCCCGTAACGCTGGGATCACGCCCTGAGCCGAAGGCAGACGCTTAACCACTGTGCCACCCAGGCGCGCCTCCCGAAATAAATTTTTAACCAATTTTGTTTCAGTCAATATGACTTTCACTGATTATGTTAATTACATGCTCTTTTCCCTGTGCTCTGTAGTAAATATTAGCGCACACATGTAAGGCTGGGCACTCTACTACATAATCTGCCTGAAGCCAGGAGCAACCAGGGAGCTGCCCGTATCTGTCTAAATTACTTTTGCCTTCCTGGCTCTTGAATACATGAGTCTGATGACGGGTGACAGCCTGTCAGAAAGTACAAAGAGCGACCACATCTGCCTTCTCCTAATGAAAAATGATTCCCCCTCAGGAGCAAAATCCATGGCAGTGATTTCCTCCTTGAGATTATTTAGAAGAAAAGGAAACATGTTCCTTGAAAATGTTTCTCAGCAAACACATAAAAGAATGGCCTCTGGGTTATTTTTAATTAGTGTTTAGAAACGAGTTAGTTTCCTATTGTGGGTAGGTCTTTTCAAGCTACACAGTGTCCCATACAGAATCCTTCATATGGCACAGACTGGGCAACGGTCTATTCGTGGGATAGTCATTAACAGACAGGTCAAAGGAGGGCTGTTTGATGCCTCTTTCTGAAAGCTGTCCTGTCATTTTCAGGTTATTGGGGTAGCGAAGGGAGGGGAGACATTTTGTAATCAGTAACAATCATGGTCACTGCTTAGTGCATATAGTTATCTCTAAACGGCAGATATGGAAGCTTAGGGAGACAGTGACTTGTATCTTCCTTCTGTGCTCATAGCGGCCTGGTTCATGGGCACTTGAGACATCCAGCGGTTACCCTGTTTTTAACTTTTTTGAGAGTCTTCTATAAAATGAATATTAAAAAAATAAAAATAAAATGAATATTAAGAGCATCGTACCATTCTACACGTACACGCTGACATCCACTCATGTATTTTTTGTTCGATTTACTGTTCAGGCATAAGAATGCTGGATGGCATTGTGACAGATGCTATTGAAGCCAGCTCAATTGGATTCAATCCCGGACATGTGGACATTTACAGTGCCAGCTGGGGCCCTAATGATGACGGCAAAACTGTGGAGGGGCCTGGCCGACTGGCCCAGAAGGCTTTTGAATATGGTGTCAAGCAGGTAAGATGCTTAACACAGACCCAACTGAAATGAAACCTGGCCACTTGGATATGAAGGAAAGGGAAGAACACTTAGCTTATATGGAAAGAGATGGCTTTGAATTTCTTGTCGTTGCTTACAATTTGAAAGCATTTAGAGAGCCAAATCATTCTTCAGAGGGGTGGAAGTTAAGTGTTAAGAGAGTTTCCCGATTTGGGTCTGACATTCAACAGAGATTCTTTACTCTTAGAATATTTACTTTAAAAAAATACTCTGGAAATAAAATTTTTAAAAATTAAAAAATAAACGAAAGTAAATCAGACAAAAAAATAAATAAATAAAAAATAAGAAATACTCTGGATATGTCCTTTCTCATTTTCCTGCTGCTTTTGGATTTTGACGGTAGGGAAACTACTACCCAGACTTCTTTCAAATCTCTGGAAACGCATCCTTAAATATAGCTATGTGCTACCTCCCATTTTGTACATGCCTGGTGTGGACTTGTGCCTGGATGGTTTGCTCTGTTTCCTGCACTCCTACCAGGATTCTAAGGCCTCGTTCTGCACAGGATCAAACAAAAGTAGAAACTTTGCAGAGCACAGACTGAGAAGTCATAGAAAGGGTAGCCTTGACGAGTTGCATTCAATTGAAGAGTCCCTTTTAATGCAGCTGCAAAACAGATCTGAATAATGCCTGATTTTGTCATTCTATCAGTCAGCCAGAAGATGCAAGCAGAAAGAGAGGAAGTTCAAAGATTCAAACACGGTGACATAAGCCAAGGGAAGAGTGCACAAATATGAGCAAGTGCGAAAGGCCAGAGTGTGAGTCTGCACGCTCAGGAAAAGAAAAAAAGCACTCACTCAGACCCATGCCAGAGAGGGCCCAGAGGAAGGAAGACTGGCAGAGTCACAGCCCAGGGGCTTCTCAAATGCAGTCTCATGAGGCTTCCCACAGGGAGGCTGGAGGACCGGGAGTTGAAACTGACTCCATCTAACTTATCTCTGAGAACCTCATGCATGAATTTGTGGGGAATTTCACCGGGGTGTGACAGCGATCCCAAAAGATGACAGATGTGATATAGTCTGGCTTTTCCTTTAGGGGAGACAAGGAAAGGGCTCCATCTTCGTGTGGGCTTCTGGGAACGGGGGGCGTCAGGGCGATAACTGTGACTGTGACGGCTACACGGACAGCATCTACACCATCTCCATCAGCAGCGCCTCACAGCAAGGCTTGTCCCCCTGGTACGCTGAGAAGTGCTCCTCCACCCTGGCCACCTCGTACAGCAGCGGGGATTACACGGACCAGCGAATCGTACGTTGCTTTTGTCTGACTCCTCTGCTTAGATAGGAGAGCGTGGCTTGTGTTCAACAAGATCCTTCGGTCAGTACCCTTGGTAAAATTGATTGGCTTAAGCTTGAGGACTCAGTCGGAAAGACTCGCGCTGTACTCACCTGAAAGGCGGGCGCATATTGGGAAGTTTTCTCTCTCAAGGAAAATGACGCCTCTGCCTAGATGATGTTGCCTGTCATTTAAGCCACTAAGTTGTCATTACATACAGCCCAGAATCCAAATGTCTGTTCTGCTTGTGTGACGCCTCCCTGAAAATAGCCTTAAAGGAGCTTTCAGGGTTGAAGGGCTTTACCACCCTTGTCCTTGTTGATCCTTTAATAGCAGGGATCTGGTCTGACTTGCCCTTTAGCAGATGATAAAAATACAGAGCATACACTAGCTCCATCTCCTAAGAACGGATGACCTGCAGGAAAATAACAGTCTAAATTTCCCCCGAGATGAACTTCTCAGCATCTGAATAAACAGCTCGGGCAGGTTAGATGCTCAGAGAGTGTCTCCAGCCCACACTTGGCTGTGCCGTCCCTTCCGTGAGTCAGACTGCCAAGGGCGATTATTGGATTTCCCTTCAAGGGCACAATGATGAAGGGCCATTTGGGGGCTCTGAGAACAAAGAGAGGTACGTTTAATTCTAAAATGTATGGCCCCAAATTTAACTCCTGATACAGAAAGAACCAGATGGCTAAGGCATGTAGATGGTAATCTCAGTGGAATCATAGGTCACGATCCAATTAGAGTGTGGGTGAAGCCCATAACAATTAGACATTGGAATGTGTGTAAAATTCCTATGAATGGCATCTCAAAAAAACTGTCAGTACTCTTTTTTCATACAGGATCACTATTCTGGAATAGTGGAATATCTGGAATAGCCATTTCTGCAACTTACTCTAGTTTCCACGGTAAAACCCTAGGAGCACTGGCCTCCCTCTCTTGCCCTTGTATTCAATTACTCAAATAATAGACGGTGATGTTCTCCCCAGGAATTGCTTACAGCCGGCCTATTTGATAGCCTTTGAAAGAGGCCTATCAGACATGTGTGCCCCTTGTGTTCAGAGCCCCTGGCTCTTGTTGTCCCTGGGGGTATCTAGAGTTGCTTTTCAGAAAATGGCCTGGTAGGCATTTCAGTCAGCATTTCACAGACTGGCCCTCAGCTGAGCTACTGTGTTCTGAAGCTGGAGGAAGTTTCCATCTTTGTAAAGATCTCTCCTTAGGTAAATCAGCCAGAGGAGAGACAGCTGGTGGATTCTATTTGAGACGTTGGCAATAACAGAGCCTTTGTCTTACGCAAAGCCTGGCCTCAGCTCAGTCAGCTCTGGGGGCCTACGTGCGTCAGTAGGGAAAAAGGGCAGTCTTGCTTCCGCAACCCTCTAAGAAGCAGTGCCACCATAACTTGCGAAACTCAGCGACTCCAAGTGGGAAGCCAAAGGAGGTGATAATAGAACAAATTATTTTTTTACACCTCCCTCCCACACATAGAAATCTCTAGCTAAAAATGATAATGCGGGAGCCCGGGTGGGTGTCTTGTTAGTAATCCTTTGGCCTCACTACTTGCTCAGCCAGCACCACTGTGGTCCTTAAGGCAGCCCGATTGGAAGTCTTTTTGGTTTCTTCCCTTCAGTCTCGGCAACCTCTTCATTAAGCTAAAATTAGCCCGGGTAATTCCTTACGTGCAGTAACATTGTGTAAGAATGCTTTCACAGACAGGCTCTCATTTCGGCTTCAGAACACGAGTCAGGAAATGTCAACCTGATTCTACAGATGGGGAAACTGAGTGACGTGCCCATGGGACAATCTGAAACCAGATCAGAGTCTAGCACATTTTTCAGTTGAAAAACACCATTTTCACCAAAGTGCGAATATGGACACTAAGTCAGGGCCATCAAATTATGTCAACAGTGAACGCAAACTACACACTGAACACATTTTGTGCAAGTAGCTCAAGTGGCCCAAATCAGGTGGCTTCTCATCCTTGTGCCGAAGAGACAGTCAAATGTCAATCTGAAGGCAAAAGGGAATTTTGCATGAGGCAGAATTTCTAAATATGCCAGACTAAACACAATGGACCTGATGATTAATGGGCCAGCATGATTCACAGTGATTTTGAAACTGTCCCTTCTTCACAGACAGCCTTTCGTTTGGGAATCTCAGAAGAGAAAATATTCATAGTGGGAGTACTTCATCCCCAGAAACGGCAGCCTGATGCCAGAATTATAGACAAGTTGCATATAGAGGAGAGTGAACTAAAATACCCGCAGATGGCAAACATCCGCCCGTGGTTTAGAGGAGGAAGGAGGGAGGAAAATCAGCTGAGTTTCCCGATCAGAGCAGATGCAGCCATGGGTAGGGTTAACCCCCAGGGACAGGGGCACACGCCTCACATGTTCTCCCGCATTTCTTTCCCTCCGGATGCTACCCAGACAAGCGCCGACCTGCACAATGACTGCACAGAGACCCACACGGGCACCTCGGCCTCGGCACCCCTGGCTGCTGGCATCTTCGCTCTGGCGCTGGAAGCAAAGTAAGGCCCAGGAAACTTGTAGTCACCCTTGCTGCCTCTCCTTAACAACGTATCTTGTTTTCTGATTTATGGTTACAATAGAAAACTTAGGAAACTATAAAAAATAATCACAAAAATAAGCTCGCTTCCTGTTAACGTCTCAGTGTAGATTTAACACACACATATCTTACAAAATTGGGACCTTTGTATACACATTGTCATTTTTTAAAATCTACCCTATAATCTTTTAAGAGCATGTTCTCATGGCTAAATCAGTGTTCCCTGACCTTTATAAATTCATGCTTTCCTCCCAATTTTTCTCCCACTCAGCTGAAAGGCCTTTTCACTTCTGTTTCTTCTCACCAGGAAAGACTTTGTGCAGATAACTTCCTGTGGGTAGTATTGGGAACAACAACCTTATAGAACCCCCCCCCCCCCACCGATTATATAAGCCCAGTCCTCAAGCTGATCTAACATATCAGGGGACATGAGAATTAAATCTTTTTGTAGTATCCCGTTACGTAAATGCAAATTAGATTAAAGTCATCGAATTATGTTTAGGTACCCACTCTTGTCCATAAATATTGGTTGTCATCTCTGGTAATTTCCTCAAGACAAACAGCCCTGATTAGAATTTCTGGGTCAAAGGGTGTGCATGTTTTAATGATTTGGTACTCACTGACAAGTTACTGTTCAGAAAGATTATATCATTTTATTTTCCCACCAACACTGTATGTGTGAAAGCACCAGCTTCCTTACCAAAGTTACTCTTATCATCTTTTAAATGTTTGCTATTTTGATAGGGGAAAATGGCATCTCAACTTTATAAGCTTTCATTTCTCTAGCAATGAAGCTCAGTATCTTCTATTCTTTGGCCATTTGTCATCTGTGATTGCTCTTTTATGACCTTGATTTTGTTTTATGGCCTTAGTTTAGAGAAGCTATTAATGCTTGGTTAGTTTGACATTTACCTTTTAATTTTATTTATATGTAATTTTTATTGCAAAGAAGTTAGTATGTATATAGTTACATTTGCCCGTGCTTTTCTTTAAGGTGGTTTCCTTTGCTTTCATGCTCAGAAAAATATTTACAAGCCCAAATTCATTAACATTTATTTATATGTCTTTTATTATGGTTCCTTTACCATATGTAAGTTCTAAATTTCCCTGGAATTTCAGTGTATGATGTTAAAAAGGGATTTAACAGGATATTTAACAGTATTTTGCTCCTCATATTGGTTACCCCATAGTCCACCTCTTAATACAGAGGGGAAAAAAATCTAACGGCTGCACACTTTGGAGCCACAGCTTTTTATTTGTCCTTGTTTCTGCTTTCTGGTAGTAAGAACACTTTAAACATCAAGTCAGGTGCTACGGTTGCATGATAGGGGAAGTGGTTAAATTTGTAAGTTACTGTTATCCTTCCCAATAAGCAGCTTATCCTAGAAGAATATCTATATTCTCTAGAGAGAGAACAAAGCTTTCTCCTCATGTCATATTCAGTAGACGAGGTTCACAATAGCAGAAAATAGAACACCTCAGCTTCTGCCACAGCTGGAAAAACCCCCAAATTGCTAAGTCTTTGTTCTGGAGAGTCCAGAGTAGATTCAAGAGCCCTGTGCCACCTTTGGAGTTGTAGTTTGGTCCTGGTATCTCAGCTAGGAGATGGCCACAGTGGCTAAGAAAGACAGGCCTAGCGAGGTTTGTACCAAGAGTTTACCTACTTGGAGGGGTTGGGAAGATGTCTGGTAAGGGAAGAGCAAATCCCAGCGCTCAGTCAGAAACAGGGACACTGGAGGCTCTGAGGCCCAGCAGAAGAGCCATGTTCAGAATGTGAGTTCACTTGTGACAGGAAGGGAATGGATAGGGGGTGGAGTCTGTGAATACAAGGGAAGATGGCATCAGCAGATCCTTGAATTTGGATTCAAGGAAAAATAATCTAAGCACTCAAAAGTGCAAGGAACACATGGCTTCAAGTTTGAGGCATATCATTAGCTGTGTGACCTTAGGCAAGTTAATCTCCAATTGAGGGCTTAATTTACCATCTAGAGAATGGAGGGGTTGGATCAGACCATTTTTTTCAAACCTCTTCCCTTTATAAGATTCTCTGATTTGAAATTGAAGGTATCAGCAAATAAAGGTCATCCAACATTAATTGTTGAGTTTGGTGGTGAAAAGTCCAGAGTAGAAGAAAATAAGTTTCAATGAAGGCAAGCAGTTTCACTTAGGTGGTAAAATAGTCTTATGATATTTATGATTTGAGGATATAAGCTGTTAGTTCCAAGGAGCTATTAAAAAATCCTTAAAATTTTAAGTCTTCTTTACCCAACACCTATCAGATACATATAAATATAACTAGCCAGGCCCAAGCCATCCTTGTCTAGTGACCAGTATAATAGAAACACCTGTCTCACTGATCAGTTGTAATATTAATTTTGTGTAAGAACTGAAAATTTAAAATTGTAGCCTCTGGTTTCTAAAATTTCAAACTTTTTTCTGTGCAAGGAGAAAATGATCTAAGAATGATCTAGCCTCATTAACTTCAGTTAATTTTTAATATGTTAGTTTTAAAGCAGGAGCTTCATGAATTGCTCTGAGATAACATAGATGAGTCTCTGGCAGGTCAGGAACTTCTTTGAAACTAGGTGCAGAATTGCTTGTGTGTTTATGACATTTTTCTGAAGGAATGGTTTGTAAGGTCTATCAGATTCTCACACTGTTCACGATTTAAGAGAGATTAAGAATCCATGATCTCCCTGGTACATACAATAAGAATTCAATTCCTTTTTGATTCAATCATCAGTAAGATGGACATAATCTAGCTTACATTTCATATACTGTCTGCCAAAGTACATGGAAATTCTTCAAGTGTCTGTTCTCAAATAGGCCGTTTTCTGAACTCTAGTCAATTGTCTATACGGAGATGATTATTTCAGAAACTCTGAAAGCCAGTATTTCTACGAGTGCCCCTAGATAATCAAGATTGGGAGAAATCATTTAACCAAGTGCTGCTCAAGGAACAACTATGGAGACTGAAGAACAGCGGTGGGCTAAATTTATCAAGAAAAAGAACATTCAGGATTTGTAAGGTTTTTCCTATGGGCTGGACACCGCGCTAACCTCTTTGTGCACGATACTAGTTCAAATCCTTACAACAACCTTGTGAAAAAGAAATTATTAGTTGCATTTTATAAAAGAAGAAATTGAGGCTTAGAGAGGTTGAGGAATGTAACTAAGATCCCACAAAGAGATGCACAATCAGGTCTGTGTGACCTCAAACCTGTGCCCCGAGCTAGGGTATCTCACCGCTTCCCACAGCACTGCAAGGGGGAGGAGATGCTGAAGGGCGGTCTATCATCCCCTCCAAGAAAGGGGCCTTAAGAAACTCGATCCTGATAGAGGACTGCCGCAACTCATGTGCTCCTGAGTTTTTCATAAAAGGTTCCTTGTCACAGGCAGATTACTTTGCACGCTATTTTAAAGACGACACGGCTAGAATGCCGGGGAATGGGAAGAGGAGAAGGAAGGAGAAAGAATGGTAGGTGGCTCAGATATGTTTAGATATGTTTAGAGGAATACTTTCCCTTCCTGGAGGAGTGGTTTCTTTTTTTTTTTTTTTTTTTTTAAAGATTTTATTTATTTATGTGACAGAGACAGCCAGCAAGAGAGGGTACAGAGCAGGCGAGTGAGAGAGGAAGAAGCAGGCTCCCAGCAGAGGAGCCCGATGTGGGACTCGATCCCCGAACGCCGGGATCACGCCCTGAGCAGAAGGCAGACGCTTTAACGACTGCGCTACCCAGGCGCCCCTGGAGGAGTGGTTTCTGAACACCTGCTAATCAGTCACCTTAGGAGTTTAATTAGTAGACAGACTCCCAAATCCTAGTGCCAGCCACTCAGATTCGTAAGTGTCTGGTATGTGGCTTAGGAATCCTCGTTTTTAACAAGTATCCCAGCCAGTTTTAATGCTGGTAGTACCTTCCCTATATTTTGAGAAATAACTGCTGTTAAAAAGGTTTTCCTGTAATCTCATCCAGCTGTGGTTGTAGAGATGCTCGATAGGGTAGTTAATTGGCATATTCTATATATTTATAGATATATATAATGAGAGATAGGAATTCCTTAGACTAATGACTCTGGCACCATTATTGTTAAGCAGTCAGTGTACTTAAGAAAGATAGCAGGCAATAACCCCAGTCTTCTGAGGAGAGAGCAAAGGAATCAGAATAATTTTTAATAGAGAGCAAAATTCTGAAGTAAAACATTAAATCCCTTTACACCTCTGGAGGTATTAAACATACAGATGAACCAATCTTCCGTTTTCATGAAAGGCTAGAGGAAGGGAAATAGAATTTCAATACGGCATAAAACCTTTGGATAAAGCACATCAAAGAAATCCTTGACTCAGAATTGTGCAATGTTGGAAAGTCTCCAGGTTAGAAAATCTTGAATATCTGGGCTTACTTACACGTGTTCAGACGCTAAACCAGGTAACCCGTAAGATTTTTCACATTAGAATTTTGTCTCCAGTTTACTTTACCTACGCTAATTAGAAGCAAGGCTTAATTTCAATGTTTAATTCCATAACCCTTATTTTCTATAAACATATCCTTGATTAGCAACCTAATGCAGGTTTAAAAAATTTAATTATTGTGGATGCTGTTGGGCACTAATTAACAAAGGAAGGCTGTCAGGAATGAGATGCACTATTGTTAGCAGCTCCTTTTCATTTTTGAAATGCAATCACACAAATGAAGAATAGCTCTGTTAGGAAAACAAGCTTAATTTTCCTACTTGCATGGCAATGAAGCTTCCTTGAATATTTTGCAAAGAATAGGTAAAAGAAAATAAAAATAATAAAACCTGCAACTAAATATAAAGTAAATGTTCTGCTACAGAAGGTCTATGCTTTGTGTTTGATGATTATAACCCTACCTTCTTATACCTCCCTAATACACTTCCTCTTCCCAGCTTCCATATACACCCCTGCTCACACTGATGGTCCAAATGGGAAATTGATGTTTCCCATTGACCACGTTGATAAGAGGCTTTTACCTAAAACTTCCTTTAAAAAACTGGAAGCAAGAAGTTCAATAAAATGCTTCATAAAACAGAATTAGTTTCTATATTGAGAGAATAGCTATTTCTGCTAAGCTAGTTAATTATTCCTTAATGTGGGTTGGCCAACATGGAAACACAATCTAAATGAGGTATTTATGATACTGGGCAGATAGGAGGCCTGAATTGCAAAGAATTCTGAAGATTATCAAACTCAACCCTCTCGTCTGACAGAGGAGTCCCCTCAGGCCCAGGGGAATGAAGTGACTTGCTTAAGATCACATAGGTCTTTGGTAGTAAGATATGGTTTGATGTGCTTTCTATTACTCCCTAGTCTGACCTCATGATTTGAAATAACTTCTAATTGTCTGAATTGGCTATATGCCTGTGTCCTTTCTTCCAACTCTTATTATTTTAGCTCTGACAGAGAATCGGCTAGACAGTTCTTTGAAATATAAAAATCATGCCCCACCCTCAGATATTTTGATTCAATAGGTTTAGGGTGGGATTTAGGAATTGTCACTATTTACAAGTGAAACAGGTAATTATGATGCAAATGGCCCGGGACCCATAAGAATCACTGACCTATAGTCTCTATGCACTCCATCAGTCACTCGCCAGGGCTAATACATTCGTCAGGAGCTGAGATGAAAGAGAGAGAGAGAACTAAGCTGCCAGGTATCAGAATAGCCTATTAAAGCAATAAATCAGAAATCAAAGAGTTAAGGCTTTAATTGTTTACTACAATGTTTTAAGCAAGAGTCAAAAATCAGAGAAAATGCGGACTCCCCATTCCATTTTCCCCCATGGAAGAGTGCACCAGTTGAGGAGGGGGTTAAGTAGCACAGACATGGGGTTCTGTCATTGTTGAGGGAGCCCCAGCCTAAGGCCCTGATAGTTTTATTGACTCTGGGGTGGGCGTGGGGCAAGAGTGAAGCCTAAGAGGAAGGTACTGGGTACTGAGTCAGAGTGGGTGAACGTGTCTTCAAGGTTTCCTCCTCCTTCCCCCACAAGGCGGCCTTGGGAGAGGCAGACATGTAAAGAAGACCTCTGCTCACCACCTAGGATAAGGAGATCTAGGAATGAAGGCACAAGGGGTGGGAATATAAATAGGGGAAGAGCTTGACCGGGTAGGGGGCCTAAGTCCTTGATGCCAACTCCTTCCAGAGACCACAATGCATGGGCTGAGCACCCAGACTGGTGGGGGGAGGGCAGTTTCCCCATAAAGCCTGCCAGGCAGAGTCTTTGTCATGCCTCTAAAGAAACCTGAAAATCACGTGTGGGATTTTAACTAGGAACCAGACTCCTCAATGTTTAAGAATGTACGCTGCCTCTTTTCTTGTCACCAGGGGATTGCTTAACCAGTACATTTGGGGCTCTGGGGAAAGATAGCAAATTGAGCCAGATTCCCCTGATGGTTGTTACACAACTTAGTGCTAAGATGGAAAACCTAAAGACTACACACTGGGTATTTATTAAATAATACTTGAGTGGCTTGATAGAAACAACACAAAGCTAAGGAAAAACTTGTGATCTTGAAAGAATCTAATGACTAATAGCAATAAGTTTTAAAATTAATGGGGCCACCAAACCCTTAGGCACATTCAGTCATTCAACCAACCAATGTTTAACTCAGCATCTACCCTGGGCCTGGCATTCTTCTGAATGGTACCCACTGGAGAATTAGATAAAAATCCCAGCCCTCCTTACAGCTCATTCTAGCACGGGAGACAGACATCAATAATATACAAAACAAATGAATTGTACAGTATGTTAGAAGGTGATAAGTACTATAAAAGAAAAAAAAAACAGGATAAGGGAGCTCAGGAGTTTGTGAGGAGAATTGAAATTTTAAATACAGTGATCTGGGAAGGCTGCATCTTCATTTTAATAGGCCCAACATTCCCATGTATCTCTGATGTATCTTATATTGCTGATAAATTAATCTTTCAAAACTTTTGATCATACCATTTCCTCGCTCAAAAATCCTTGATTCCCCATTGCCCAAAGGATAAAATACAAGCTCCTTTTCCTGGCGTGCAAGGTCCTCACCATCGGGCTCAGTACTTTATCATGTCTTCCCTGCTCCCACCAACCAGACTATTCACTGTACTCCAGCCTGCACTTCCCCCTTGTAGGTTTTGTCCTCTTGCCCCATCCCTCTTCCATCTCTCTACTTCCTGACGTTCTACCCAATCTTCAAAGTTCAAACACAACACTTCCTTCCAGCAAAGCTTTCCCGCATCTTCCATCCCTAGAGTTCCTCCTCTCAATTTCTGTAATACATGACGCCATAAATACGGCATTCAGCAGGCACATTATAGTTATACAAGTTATACAATTATACAGTTCCTTTGCTGGATTGTAAGCTTCTTAAAGACAAGGAACACCTCCTTTGATATCCCCAAAGTATTCAGCATAGTACCTTGCAAAAGTGATCTCAAATAGCGAAGAGTTTCTTGACAATTTTTTATTTTATTTTATTTTAAAGATTTTTAAAATTTATTTGAGAGACTGAGCGAGAGATAAAGAGTGAGCTTACACACAAGCTAGGGAAGAGGAAGAGGGAGAGGGAGAAGCAGACTTCCCGTTGAGCAAGGAGCCCGATGTGGGACTCGATCCCAGGACCTTGGGATCATGACCTGAGCCAAAGGCAGATGCTTAACGGACTGAGCCACCCAGGCGCCCCAGTTTGTTTGTCTTAAATTTTAATTCCAGCGTAGTTAATATATAGTCTTATATGAGTTTCAGGTGTAAAATATAATGATTCAACAGTTCCATATGTTATTCAGTGCTCATCAAGATAAGCGTACTCTTAATTTTGATATATAAGGAAAAGAGGCAAAAGTATTTAAAGATAGGTAACCAGACTGTGTCTTTAAAATCTGAGTCTTCCTAAGAAGAATTCAAGGCCTCATCTGTGGGTACTTAATGTTGAAAGAGCCAAGGCTGTTAATAGACAGCAGAGGACTGAAGACATCAAGGAAGTATTGTCATTTAAAATTTTGTTCCACTTAAATTTAAGTCATTAAAAATCAGGGACCAAATCCTACATTTTTACTATTGAAGGCCAAATTTTACTCATAGTAGGAGCTTAACTTAGATGGGAGAAGTTTTCATTCAGTACTGTATTTTAAATTCTGAATGAAAAAACATTCCAAAAGAAATACATACCAGAATTACATAAGTATACCGGTAAAAGGCACTTCATTATCTGTAAATAGAAGATGCTTGTTTTTAACACTTACTTTTACAAGGAAACATCATTTTGTCCCTGAAAAATATTCTGGGTCACTTCCCCTCCAGTCCAAATCTCACTTGGCGAGACATGCAACACTTGGTTGTCTGGACCTCTGAGTATGACCCACTGGACAATAACCCTGGATGGAAAAAGAATGGAGCAGGCTTGATGGTGAATAGTCGATTTGGATTTGGGTTGCTAAATGCCAAAGCTCTGGTGGATTTAGCTGATCCCAGGACCTGGACCAGTGTGCCTGAGAAGAAAGAGTGTGTGGTAAAGGACAATGACTTTGAGCCGAGGTAAGTGTCTTCAGGAATTTTAAAGAAATGTGTGCTCAAGTATTTGATGATAATGTTTGTCACGCTGCCTAATTTTTTTCTCACCTACGCTTCTGAAGTAGATGGAGATAGCCTTTGCCATAGTTCCCTGTGGGTCCATGGGAATCACCATGAGCTTGGAAATCTGCAAATCATGTTAGCATATTACCATTTTCCATTTCCTGGTCTACCTTTGTTCAGTTTAAGATGTATCACTGTTTTGTTTATCGCTAAGGAAAATCACTGCCAATTAAACTATTACCAACCACCAGTTTTAAGATTCATCCCAAATTCAAAGATGTTAAGGTAATTTTTTCTCAAAATGCATATTAGAATTGATTAAATGCAGTACTTTCCAACCAGTATTATCCAAAACCTATTTCCAGAAGAGCCTCACTTTGTGCCACAGTACTATGTGATTCATGATTTCTCTTCTGTGAAGTGTCCTCTACCACACTGCTTTTACAGAGACTATATCCAGCCTACCAGGTCTGGCCACAGAAGCAGAATCCAGAATAACTGTTTTAATTCTATCAAGGCAACCATGATTCTACTAAAGACCCACTCACACAAAATATCTGAGAGCGGGAGCTCTAGAGAACATTCATTAAGGAGATAATATCATTTCTTAAGAGGGTTGATTGGACTAATAATGGACCAGTTTTTGATGGGTCCAAGGCAAAACTGCCCGAATTCAATTCCACAGCAAATAACATTGTATTCTTATATCTGTGTTCCTTACCATTTTCTTTTATCTTATTTCGGTAACAACACTTAACATGAGATCTATTCTCTTCATTTTTACGTGTACAACACATTATTGTTGATTCTAAGTACCATTGTTTTATAGCTGATCTCTAGAACTTATTCATCTTGCTTAACTAAAATTTTATGCCCATTGATTAGTAACTCTCCATTTTCCCCTTCCCCTAGCCCCACTAAACCACAATTCCACTTTTTGAATCTATGAATTTGACTATATTAGATATCTCATGGAATTATGCAGTATTTCTCTCTGTGACTTGTTTATTTCACTTAACGTAATGTCTTCAAGGTTTATCCATATTGTTGCATATTGCACAATATCCTTTTTTTAAAGCTAATATTCCATTGTGTGTATATACCACATTTTCTCTATCCTTTCATCTGTTGATAGACATTTAGGTTGCTTCCACATCTTGACCATTGTGAATAGTGCTGCAATGAAGATGAAATCTCTTCAAGATCCTGTTTTCAATTATTTTGGATAAATATCCAGAGGTGGGATTGCTGGATCATATGGTAGTACTCTTTTTAATTTTTTCCATAGTGGCTGCACCACTTTGCATTCCCACCAATTTTTCAACGGTTCAAATTCCTCCACATCTTCTCCAACACTTGTTGTCTTTTGCTTTTTTTGGTAACAGCCATCCCAACAGGTGTTTGGATTTGCATTTTCCTGATGATTAGTGAAGTTGAAAATTTTTTCATATGCCTGTCGGCCATTGGTATGTCTTTTTTAGAGAAATGTCTATTTAAGTACTTGGCTCATTTTTTAGTCAGGTTATTAATTTTTTTTTGCTATTGAGCTGTAGGAGTTCCATATATATTTTATAAATTAACCCTTTATCAGATATATGGTTTGCATTATTTTGTCCTGTTTTATAGGTTGTCTTTTCATTTTGGGTGATGGTTTCCTTTACTATGCAGAAGATTTTTAGCTTGATGTATTCCTACTTGTTTTGGTTGCCTGTGCTTTTGGTGTCTTAACCATGAAATCACTGCCAAGACCAATGTCATGAAGATTCTTCCCGATGTTTTCTTCTAGACTTAGAATTTCAGGTCTTATGTTTAAGTCTTAACTCCAATTTGAGTTGATTTTTGTGTATGACATTAGATATGCATCTGATTTCATTATTTTGCATGTGGATATCCAGTTTTCCCAGCAACCTTTGCTGAAGAGACTCCCCTTTCCCCATTGAGTATTCTTGGCATCCTTGTTGAAGATTAGTTGACCATATATGCATGGGTTTAACTCTAAGTTCTCTATTCTCTTACATTGGTCTGTATGTTTGTCTTTATGCCAGTACCATACTGTTTTGATTACTGTAGTTTTGAAATATATTTTGAAATGAGGAAGTGTAATGTCTCCAGCTTTGTTCTTCTTTTTCAGGGTTGCTTTGGCTCTTGGTAGTCTTTTGTGATCCATAAAAATTGTAGAATTTTTTTTTATTTCTGTAAAAACCTTACCATTTTTTATACTTTAAAATTTGTTTATAGCTACTACTGAATTGGATTCTATTCATTAATAGGGAGAGACAACAAGCTTAGCTGAGTATCTAGTCAAGACTAATGTGTATATATTTGCCTAAAATACAAAGAAGAAAAGATGTACTTTATTCAGTGATTTTTAAAAATGTATTTAGAGCCCTGAAAGGTAATGGAGAAGTTATCATTGAAATTCCAACAAGAGCTTGTGAAGGACAAGAAAACGCCATCAAGTCCCTGGAACATGTGCAATTTGAAGCAACGATTGAATATTCCCGAAGAGGAGACCTTCATGTTACACTCACTTCTGCTGCTGGTAAGCTTTTTAAAAACTTCTCAAGTTTATTCTAAATCATTTGTTTAAATGTTTAAGAGTATATTGAATGATTTTAAATCAATGCTTTTCTTATGACTGAGTTTCCCAGATGTTTTTCAGGACTTAAAAAATTATGCTTATTTTTCATTTTTCTTAGCATCAGAACTCTGCCTGCTCATTGCCACTTGTCCTTTGATAAGCAGAGAAAGAGGTCTATTCAAATAATATCAGTTAATAAACCTTTCTGGAGTTACACATTTTCAAACTGTTTTCATTTTCCCAGGCCACTGGTCTATCATTCATTTCTTATAGGTAACACATTAGTGAAAGTTACTCTGATAGTTAAGTAATAACACTGACAGATATGTCAGACACATCCTAGGAATCAACTGAAAAATTAGGAATTCTGATCCATGAAAGAGGACTGAGAAAACTTAACAAATATTCCATGATGGTATCATAAAGGCCATATGAACAGGCAAGTGCCCTTTCCTGAGAAAGTACTAACTCAGATGAGATCATGGATGGGGAAGAGCTTGTGAACCATAAACTATAATCCAACCAGGAAATGCTTCCTAATCCTCTTTTATGTTTTAGTAGGATTCACCTGACTAAATTTGATTGCTCTAGGCGATGTATGAAGAAGGATGAGCTCTCTTTATCATCTCCTTCCAGGATATAAACTTCCTAGAGGTTTGGACTAGGCTGTGTTAATTTTGGAGTTATGCTTTCTAGATTTATTGGAGCTGGCCTGAAATATGGGTGGAATGTTTTCTCATTGGTGGCCCTAGAGTTAACGTGACCCTTTCACTTAGATCTATAGAGAGTTTGAATTAGAAAATTTAGAGTTAACAACTACTACTAGTTTCTATATGAGAAGAGATGATTAAATTGATATAGCTTTATTTTTTAATGTCTACACTAAATTATAGGCTCAGGCATCAGTTAAATTTTCAAGATTTCCTCTTAAATTTCAAAATGATAGTTCCACTTAAATGCATTTTAGGTCTTTGACTCTACCATTTATAAATGTAGTTCTATGAGTTCTCCTTATTCAAATAAACCTTAATCAATATACTCATTCAATATTTTGCCAAAATATTTATTGAGAACTTGTTATATGCCAGCAAATATGATAATTGCTATGGATAAAAACTTTCTTTAATGAACATCTCTATCCTGGTCTTATACAGAAAGGGAAAATTAGGAGGGCTAATCTCTCCCATTTTTCATTTTCAGTTAGCAGATGCTAGAGTATATTCTATTCTCAGAGTTGATAGGACATTCATTAATTGATGTTTGTTGCATGAAAATAGGGACCAGCACTGTACTGTTGGCTGAAAGAGAGCGGGATACATCTCCTAACGGCTTTAAGAATTGGGACTTCATGTCTGTTCACACGTGGGGAGAGAATCCCATAGGCACTTGGACTTTGCGAATTACAGACATGGTAAGTATAAATGAAAAGATATAGGAACACAAGCTCACTTCTAAACATTTTAAAGTACTTTTAACGCTGGTATCATCTAATCAAGGCCCTAAGGAGCTCTGGTCACTCCCTAGTGAAGTAAGGAAAAGGTGTAATGTTTCAGTCTCTACCCACTTGGCTTTATAGCTTGATTGAATTGATTGATTACATAAATAAATAAGCCATACTATAAGAAAGAAAAGAAGATACATTGGTTAATGATGTCACAGTGTGACAAATCTAAGTGTTTCAATGTCAGAATGCAGCCAGCCACATGACCTGCTCAGCCACCAGAATCACCCGTACTCACAAAGACGGTTAAACGCTACAACAGCTTTGCTTTGACATTTTGCTGGGGTCACAGGAAGAAACTCTTACCAATATTTACTGCAGTGGCTATTTACTTGTTAGACAAGATATCTTATTTAATATGACTTCTTTGGTTTGTTTTGTTTCAGTTATGAAACAAACTGAAAAGCATTTCTCATTTCTCTTTCACTCTGTTTACTAACACTCTTTGGTATCTTTCTAAAATTGTAACTCACAGTGACAAAAATAGAGTAAGGAGTGTCTGAACAAAAAGCCAAAAACATCTGAATTATCTACTTTTGCATCATTTCTCCAGTATTTTCTGCAGGCTGAGCACATAAATGAATAGGGCTCTGGGTCTGAGCTTTCCCAAGATAGAAGTGTTACAAGAATCAGCACCAGATTTCAAAGTCTAGATAATTATTTAAAAAGAATTCAGGAATTATTTAAATTCCTGAAGATTTCCATTAAATTCGTATAAATTCTATAATCATTGTTTCCTTTTTCTTTCAGAATAGCTCTCTGTTCTTAGGAAGTGGTCCTATTCTTGAACTTGACCTCTGGTCTTTAACTCAATTTTTTTTTAAGGTTTATTTATTTATTTTAGAGAGAGTGAGGGAGCAAGCAGGAGTGGGAGGGGCAGAGGGAGAGGAAGAGAGAATCACAAACACACTCCTCACTGAACACAGAGCCCTTCGCAGGACTTCATCTCACCACCCTGAGATCCTGATCTGAGCCAAAACCCAGAGTCAGTTGCTTAACCTAACCGACTGTGCTACCCAGGCTCCCCTAACTCAATTTTTAAGAAAACTAAGAAAATCTGTTTATCAAGATGAAACTATTTTATATCAAGTCTATAAAATCTGACTCTACACTTTCAGATTTTCTTTAGATATTTTACATTTCAGCATATTATTTTTAGCATAAGTGTTGAGCTTCTGAAAATGATTACTCTTCCCATAAATATACAGTTTTTAAGGGCTGGTTAATATTGAAGTCTATTCATAATACTCCATAGAGGCCCCCCCCCCCCTGGAATGTTTCTACAAGTTGATAATTATTAAATATAATTCTTTTTATAGAAGGTACAGTCGACTTTCCAAGAACAGAATAGGAAAGAACATCCATATAAAGAGTTTTGCTTTTTTAATCAAATGAAGCACATAATCAGGCTTTAAATCCTTGACCCTATAAAATGCCATTTTCATGGCAACAGTGAATCCAGTGACTTGCTTCTTTGTACGTAGTGTTCTACCTATGGGATGTGCTGAATTTTTACATTAGATTTTATAGATATTTCTAAGGAGTTGATGTTTCTCAGAACACACCCTAAAATTATGTGTATGCTTCTTCATTAGTCTGGAAGAATGCAAAATGAAGGAAGAATTGTCAACTGGAAGCTGATTTTGCATGGGACCTCGTCTCAGCCAGAACACATGAAACAGCCTCGTGTGTACACGTCCTATAACACCGTTCAGAATGACAGAAGAGGGGTGGAGAAGATGGTGGATCCGGGGGAGGTCTGTGTGGCTCTGTTCTTGAGTGTTCTTGGCACGCTCTTTCTTTGAACCATAGTCGACAATGTAGTGAGGGGAGCTGGATCTAACGTTCAGGCAGGGAGTGAGTCAAACATGGGTAGGGAGGAAAGGGAACGGAGTGCTGAATTGTTTTCTGTAAAACCCTAATGTTTTTTAAGTTTATTCTTTTGTCCAGAATTTAGAAATTAAAATTACTGAATTCAAAATTATGAAATTCTCTAGCATGGCTTTTCTCCATTTATGACATAACAAATTGTAAAGATAGCTCTCCTTATGCTCGATCACTCATGCCTCACGTCTGTATTACACTTAGTTTTCAAGTATTTTTTTTTATGTTGTCTCATTTCATCAATGATCCCTGTAGCCTAGAGAAGATAGGCATTAGTATGTTCATTTTCCAGAAAGAAAACCAAGACTCAAGTGACCCAGTCCTGTAGGCTTCTCTTTACTACTTCTTTAACTGACATTTCTTGGCAGCTCCAAGGGAAGCCACCGAATCACAGTTTCTCTGAAAAAAATTCATAGGATAGCTAGTCAGTCATTCCCATTCCTGTATCTCAGCCCACTGAGCTTGCTGGCTTCTCCCTTATCAGACAGTGGGCAGGCACCCCATTTTCTTTAGCTCTTAATCCCCCAGCATCTAGCACAGTGCCTCAGATGTAGGAGGTGGGTTATCAGAATTCCCAGAATGAGCTTTCCTGACGTCTGACTCAGCGATGGCTATTTTGGAAGAGACAAAGACATAATATTTAAGAAACTTATAAACTAGCTGTGTGAAGCCCTCAGCTCCAATTCTGGCTCCATTTATATTCTGCAAAGTAGCTTCCCCCCACCCCAAGGGCCTTCTCTTTACAATCCCAGAGGCAAGAGACTTTGTGGGTATTTCTCCCTCCAAGATTCTTTAAGGGCTAATAATACCCGGTAGTTGTGAAAATGTTGAGATACTTCCACAATGGTTGACAAAGAGCTTCTTCTCTGCCATCTCCAGTTCTGCCCTACCTGGTTCATCACCCTAATCTCTCCCAAGACCTCTTTTTTAAAACTCAGGGCCTGAAAGGGTAGCTCCTGACAGACTAAGGGGCCACCAGGAAACTTCCACATGAAACACTGTTAGTGCCTTCTGTGTGAGTTATTCAGTATTTTAATATCAGCTTCTTCCCAAAACATGGGCAGGGAGGAAAGGGAGTGGGAATGGTCAACTGTTTACTTTCCTTAAGATGAAACCATAGTATTCTTTAAATTTTTTTTCTTTCATCCAGAATTTATAAATTTAAATTAATGAATTCAAATTTATTAAATTCCCCAAAATGAATTCTACTATAACAGGCTGACAAGTGAAGGAGAGAAATGCATCATCTCATTCAGTCTTCAAAACCACCAGAAATGAAAGTATTCTTGTTCCCATTTTATAGGTGAAGTTCAGGGAGATGAAACAGGTGTTGGGGTACACCAGTAAATATAAAAATGAGGACCAAACCCCAAGTTAGTATGTTTCTAAGTCTTATGCCCTCTCTGCTTCCCCAACGGTCTCCCAAGGAGTAGGCAGTAGGCATGGGCTGCATCTGGCTTGCTTGGCTCTAACGAGAAATCTTCCTTTTATCGGTGGCATTCTGTGTTTTAGGAGGAGCCCACACAAGAGAACCTGAAAAAGAACCCCCTTGTGTCAAAAAGTCACAGTGGCAGCAGTTCAGAGGGCAGAAGGGATGAGCTGGTGGAGGCAGCCCCATCAGAGGCTATGCTGAGACTCCTACAAAGTGCTTTCAGCAAAAACTCAACCCCAAAGCAATCACCAAAGAAGTCTCCAAGTGCAAAGCTCCACATCCCTTATGAAAATTTCTATGAAGCCCTGGAAAAGCTGAACAAGCCTTCCCAGCTTAAAGACTCTGAGGACAGTCTATACAACGACTATGTTGATGTTTTCTATAACACGAAACCTTACAAGCACAGAGATGACCGGCTGCTGCAGGCTCTGGTGGACATTCTGAGGGAAGAAAATTGACATCAGTGTGTGGTCCTGAGTTGGAAATATTCATGCTTCCTCCTTCCGCTTAGATTTTGCCTGTGTCTGAAGTGTTTGTTTTTACCATTGGTTCTTATGCTTATAATATCCTTCTGTGGAACTCTTGCTTTTGCTCCCCAAACTAGACATGTGAAAGGGATGAGCTCAGGTTGAAAATCCCAATTCCTGAATTGATCATGACTCCTTCAAAACACATCTTCCCCGCGTGCACAGATGAACTGTTTTGTTCTTTGTGGAACCACAGTTCATTTCGCTTGTGGTCCTCACACCACACTAGAATGCCTCCTTGAGCCCTCCCATTTCATTTCTCAAAAGAAAAGGCATCCCCTGGACCAGAGATTAATTTGAAGTAATCTGCAAAGAACGAGAGCAGAGAAAACTGCTCCTGTAACTGGTTTCCTGTCTTTGCTACATGGTTCTTTGAATTGTGATGCCCAACAGGGTTTAGAAAGTTTCTAATGAAAGAGTTCACAATTAGACCCATACCCTTGGCTTTTCTACCCCCTAGTACTTACTCATTCAGGGAGCGGCCATTTGGTCATTTGGGGGAGAAGTTGAGTCATTGAGATCCAGAAACAGTCCTTGAAATCTGTGCTACCTGGTACGAGCAGTTTTAGAATTTTTTTTTTTTTTTTTTTTTTTTGCTTGGTGTGCCGTGTAGAGGCCTCTGTGACTCTAAAGGTGACCAGGACTAGTGTGTGCTCTGGTCTTCCTCCGTTTCCCCTTATGAAGGTTTTCGTTACCTATTTCCTTTTTCAGCCACAAGCTGAATACTGAGAGAACCGATTCATATTACTTTCTTAGAATAAAACTTATACTTGGGACTTGGCAAATTCCTAGTCATATTTGGCAAATTCCTAGTCATATTTTTTTAACAATACTAACAGGAAACCACTCATGACACAGAGAACCAATGTAAACAGGAAAATATAATGCGGAGAGTCAAGGGGAGATTATGTTTGTTTTTTAAATTGTATTCATTCAAACAGGTTTTTCTGGATCTTCAAAACTGAGGGTTCATTCCTTGCAACTAAAGGCTCTTTCCCAGTCTTACAGCTGATAGTATTCTAATATTTAACAAATTGCTTCCAGGATTCAACTCAAGAGGGCACAAACTGGCAGTCCACAGGCCCCATTTTGTCCTTCAGGTAGAGTTTCTTTGGCATGCCAAATGATTTCAAAAATGAGTGATCACTGGAAAATATGAAATTTCACATAAAACTTGATTCTCAGTCCCATGTTTCTTCCTGGCAACAGTTGGCTGGCACTGAAGAGCAGCTGCCCCGCTAGATTTGAGTGCTGGGTCCCGGAGGTGCCCTACTCCATGTTGCTCACAGTGGCTACCTTACTGGTCAGCACCCAACAAGCATTTCATTTTTCCCATAGCTGCATGAAACAACACATACAAAGTGTAAAGGTATTCAGAAAAAAAAATCATCTACTTCTTTCAGGTAGGATCTGTATAATCAATAACTATGAGACCTTGCCATGATCTGGTTAATTGATAGGTGGGAAAAAATGGTATTTGAGACCCCTGAAAGTACCTCTGAAATCTAGTTTGATATATTTGTCTCATCTTGCCTCCCCTGGATGCCATTTATACTGAATTCATTAACTGTCAACCCCTAGCTTCCCAATTTCTATGCACTCACAAAGGCTCCAGTCACCTACAATGCCAGCATTCTCCCGTTGCGTTTGCTGTTTGTAATTCTACCGTAAAGTTGCAACTTCAGAATGCCACACATGAACTAGACCAGAAAGAGAACTCTAGAGTCTGTCACTTGCTATGGTTTGAAGTGTGCTGGGTAAGACCAAGTTTCACCTCCTAGCCTACCATTTGTATTTATGCACAACAGAAGTATTTGCAGAGAAATCCCATGATGCTTTTAGGATGTTCTCCTAAAACAACTGCAGTAGCACTCTATCCTTAGAAGTTTCACATGTTGTTTGATACAGAGTGTCGGACAGAATTTTGAAAATTGCAGCACATCAAAAAGTATTAAAGCCAAAAAGGACCAGAGAGTTATTAGATAAGTTGTCAACTAAAAAAAAAAAACAAAGCTAAGGCCCAGAGAGTCCAATGAATGGTGATAAACAAAAACTCATCTTTTTTCCCCTTTCCTACTCTCATGCTCACTGTATGAAGCTTTCTTTTTTATCCTTCTAACAGAATCTTCTCCTGGTTAAAACCCCAACCAACTCATTGGATTGTAGCCAAAGGTTCACTCTAGAGAAGCTTTAATATTTAAATAAAGTCATGTTTGAATGTTTCCAACCTGGAGTGTATTGTTCAGGCATAAAATATTTTTGTCAGTCTTTCTTAGTGCCTGTGTGGATTTTTGTGAAAATGTAAAAGAGGAAACTTATATAATATTTCCCTTGGAATTTTAAACTCTATTTTCTTTACAGGTATTTATAACGTACCGATGCTTTTATCAGAATTTTAAAAGGCATAATAAATTATATTAAAGAACCAAAAATTTCCTGAGAATAAGAAAGTTTCATCCAATAAAATATTTTTGAAAGGCATGTTCCTCTGTCAGTGAAAAAAAAGTATAATATGTATGTGTTGTGATATTAAAAGTGACATTTGTCTAATAGCCTAATACAATGTGTAGCTGAGTTTAACGTGTGTGGTCTTAGCATTTTTAAGGGAACTCTCACATTATACACTTGATGTATTAACCAGAATATGTAAAGTATGCTTATACATCAGAAGAATAAATGGTTTCTAAGTCAAAAAGAAAAAAGCTCATGTTTCCAACAAAAACAAGATCTCCTTCTCTTACCGTGTTTCCCAAATTAACTGTAAAAAAAAGAAAAGTTGAAGGTTTATATTAAAATGCTAATTCCTTTTGAGAAAAATGGGCTTTCTCAAAAGCAATTTAAGAATCTACCTTAATAAGCATGTTTTATTTTTCTTCATACCTCAGTCTTTTACTTTTTTCACAACATCCACATTTGTATGACCGAGCCTTCACCGAAGTGTTGAGGAAGAAAAGAAAAACAAAAACTAAAGGGACTATGTGAGAGAGAAAGGACTTGCAACAGTTCATCAGAAATGACTTCTTCAAAGGCCAGATACAGTAGCTTGACATTCAACTCTCCCCGGAAGCCACTTCATCAAAAATTTCCAACTTCCAACTTTGTTCTCCCATCCTCAGGCCCACATTCCCCTCTTGCTTCAAATCTCCATCACTGGAATGTCCACCCCGCTACTTCAGAATCTGACCTCTTCCTCTCGGGGGTGGGGGGTGGGGGGGTGGGGGGGGTGGAGTTGTTTTTTCCCCCCAGACTCCATTCCTTTCTCCTGAATCATAAATACTCGGTCAAACTAGAATAATTTTTCAAGAATTCCAGAAAACCTGTTCGATCTGGCTTTTGTCCTTGAAATCCAGCCATCTTCAAAGTCTACGCACTAGGAGGGCTGAAGATAACTCTCTATTTTCTTTTAAATACCCATGAGGTAACTTTTAGATTAGCCATGTGTAGACTGCAAGTACAAATCCAAACACATACTAAGATAAATGTTAATCCTTAAATACAATTTCAAATCCATAAGGAAGAAGAGTAATGTTTTCCAAACCACCTCCTAATTTTGCAAGGCTATAGGACTAATACACATGATGATGATGATTATTTACTCTACCCCGCAGCCTCTGTGGACTGAGTGTAGTTTCCTGGGCCATCTATGTTGAGCTTGACCCTGTGATTTGTTTTGGCTGATGGATACGATGCAAGCAAAGACCTTTAATGTGCTTGCACAGTTTGGCTTGGCTCTTGCTTTTGTGTTCTAGTGCTTTGAGAAGAGTATATGCCCCAGAGAATTACTGCCCCTACAGCCTGTTTACAGAACAAACGTATATGCAGCAGATCCACATTATGGAACCAAATCCAGCCAACTCACAGCAAGAAACAGCGCTGTCCAGGTGAGGGCTGCCTAAATAAGTTGAACTTGTCACCATGGCAACTTAAGAGAATGAGAATAAACACCTGTTGTAAGCAACTGAGTCTTGAGGTAGTTTGCCATGCAGGCTTACTTTGCCAACAAAACTGACTAATACAATAAAAGTTCCATTTGTTCATTCTACTACCAATGCCATCCATCCATTTCAAATTGTGCCTTCTTGAGCCTAGAGCACACACACACAACAGAGTTAATATTAAATCATACACCTCTTAATGCTGATCCCACAGCTAAACAAAGACCTTGCCCTAACCTTGAAATTTTCATTTTTTAAAAGGTATGCCTTAGCTTAGTTCATCCTGAAATCAGAACTAAGATCATGAATAACTTTTGTATGGGTAATTTATTTAGGAGGTAATAGTAGAGAGCAGAAGCAACTCACACATACCTGAGAGTTGCATGAAGTGACACTGATCAGCCCAGGACTTCCCGAAGACTAGAACTGATGTTTCAACTGATAATGGCATTGGTAGAAGATAATTCAGAACAGATCTATGCTCTCCTTACTCTCCCATCCCTACCCCATCCAATGTCTTGATACTTCCATTGTTCTCAGAAGTTAGATGTAACCCTAGGGCAAGGAAAGAAAACTTGATTTGCTCAGATCAAGTTTATACTACTTATTAGAAAGGCAATGCTTAAAAGAAACAAAGATCTCTTATTTAAAAAAATGAAGTAATTTTTGCTCACCTAGGTTTTGACTTGCAATCTGTGTATTTGTACGGTCTGTATTACCTGAATATTGCTACATATAGGTATGATGAAGGCATTACTCTATCGTCTGACAAGGAACTGACTATAGTTATTAGTCATGGCATGTCTGAGGGAAGCAGAAATCACATTCCTGGTTTCTTTTCTTTTTTTTTAAAGATTTTATTTATTTATGACAGAGAGAGGAGAGAGAGAGAGAGAGTGAGCATGAGCAAGGGGGAGGGACAGAGGGAGAAACAGACTCCCTGCTGGGCAGGGAGTCCAACTCGGGGCTCGATCTCAGGACCCTGAGATCATGACCTGAGCTGAAGGCAGACGCTTAACTGACTGAACCACCCCGGCGCCCCACTTTCCTGGTTTCTATGCTGAGCCTCTACCAGGTGTGGTACCAGGAAGTACTAGGTACTTCCACACAATCTGCAGCCCGGAACTTCACAAAACCCTTCCACTCTCCTCCACGTCTACATACCCTCTACCTTCACCTAAACCCGTACTGCAAGTATCTTCATTGAATATTTACCTGAAGAGGGCGACACAAGCTCAAAAGGAGCTCTTGCTCATTGAAGAGGGTAGGAGAAATCTCAGATTTGTTCCTGAAGGGTTGTTGTGACCGTTCCCTTCTACATTCCATTCCTTTATCTTTGTCCCTAGGAGCCCCAGTGACAGGGGTGGGGTTTCAAACTGAGCAAGGTAGCCTTCAGGTGTTGCCTTAAATCCTTTACAGTTCCTTGTTGCATCATCACTTCTTTTCCAGACACCACCAGGGCCCAGCCTGAAACTCGTTCTTGGAGAGGGTCTAGCACTCTCCCTACTTCATGCACAATTTCCAGTTTATAGCAGGTGTCACGTGGGTGTTCCACAGTAGTGTGCCAGTTTGTTTTGGAAGATGCAGTGCTTTTTGGATAGAAATTTTGAGCCAAATTTTTTAAGGGGCTTGAAGTGAAAGAGAAATGCATGGACTATTTCAAGTTATCTTACCAGAGAAAACCAGAATGAAGAATGTTATCTTTCCCAACAGAGCCCTTATAGGTGGATCAAGCCCACCTTGTATCTATGAACATTCACTCCATGGCTCTGATCATTCCTTACGAGCATCTACTAAACATAAATGAATGGTCCTGAATCTGCTGCCACTTTGTTAATGATATTCTTTTTACTTACAGAAACCAAAAGGCCATCAACCTTAAGCTTATCAATTAGTTGCTGTAAATGATATTGTTCTAATCATTAAAGGGCCGCCAAAAATTCCGAAAATGTAACACCAACACAAAGTGGCCAGAGGTGTGGGCTCTAGAGCCAGTTACAAGTGAATCTGAATCCTGGCTCTCCCGTCTCCCTGTTGTGTGCCCTTGAGCAGGTTACTTCATCTCTCTGGGCCTTATTTCCTCATCTATAACAAAGAAGTCTACCACTTAAAGGTTTGCTATTAGGATTCAATAAGATAATGCAGATAAATAATTTAGTGCGGCTCCCGGACCTAGTAAAAGTTCAATAAATGTTAGTTTTTATTATTAGTGAGACTGATGCTCTTATTGTGGTGTCGTGAAAAGGAAATGGACTTTAGAGCCAAACAGATTCGAATTTGTAGCTCTTATCTACACATTCAATACAGAAGAAAGTATTGGAATCAATGAAAAAGACAGGAATACCATAAATTGTCACCAGTCAAGATGGTGTTGCCTGGGGAACTGTCATTCCAATGCAAACCTTCTTCTCCCACTGGAGTCCCTTTAATTGTAGCCAACGTAAAGCAGACTGCTATGACAAGAAAGCGCTCAGAGTGACAGCCGGCACTAAAAGAGCAGTTGCCCTAGGCCAGGGAAAGCCTGAGCTGACAAGTAAAGAGCAAGGAGGTATTAAGAAGAGGAAATCATTTGTTTAATTTTGTCTTACGTCCAATCTTTTTTTTGTGTGTGTAATAAGTTGGAGTGCCAGTTTTCAAATATAAACATTTTATCCAGCACTGAGAAGTATTGATATTAAAAACAATGAAAAGCAATGAATTCTTAACTATATTCATAGCACAGTACATTTTCTAACTGAATTCTCTTAAGGATTATAAAACAAATAGGAGATAAATAATGTTATTGTTCCTGTATTGTAGATAAGAAAGTTGAGGTAATGAGAGGTAATGTGGTTTGTTCAAGGTCACACAGATACTCGGTGGTAGAGTTGAGATTTTAACTTGGCAGTTATTCCAGAAACCAGGTTGTATACCTTGTATTAGCAAGATACAAAGGTGACATAACATCTTAAAAGATATTGAGAGTATGAGAATCAAATGAGCACTGTGTGTCATATACTAGTAATTCTTTTCTGCTATTTGAAATAGAAATAACTTCTATTACATTACCACTACAATGTATTAAACACATATACTGTATATTTTTACAAAGATGAGTTAATTCATGAGAATAAGATCTACTATTTCTAATGTTTGTATTATTCTGCAAGTGGAGTTCTTTTATAGATATAGAAACTGAGACCCAGAGAGGTTAAGTCACCTGCCCAAAGTCACATGGATAAGCCAAGGATTTTAAAACTAGCCTATCTGACCCCAGTGTTTCACTATGCTAAACTGCTTTTAGCTTTGTATCTAAGTTATTTGAACTGATGTCCTTAATAGGCAATCTCATGCTTCCAGAAACAACTGGATAGATTTTATATTGTTTCTTTATCAGCAATTTTAGAAACCCCAATAAATTAAAAAGTGATACAGGGAGTTGTCCTTGTCAGTCATCACTCCTTGACCTATTTCGAAATAAACCAAAGTTCTCTTAGGGGAGCAACAGGCCAGCCCAATAGCTCAGGCATCCTTTGACTCAAAAATCAACTTCGTATGACTTTATATGTAGTGCAGACCAAGAGCTACCAAACCATATTGAGAATTAGGACATTACAGTCTAGGCACAAACTCTCAGAGTTTTCTCCTATGTTGGGGCCTTTTATTTCCCTTCCCATTCCTTGGCCTTCCTACGTTGATGCGAATTTGCCCTTTGTTTCCCCAAAGTGTGCTCTGCAGCATACTGATCAGTAGGGTCTGTGTGCATGTACGTGTGAGTGTGTGTGTGAGTGTGTGTGTGTGTAGAAAAAGAATTTCTTAGTCATGTACATTTGTAAAATGCTAAATTAAAAACTGAGATTTTCATATTTCTTCATTGTATTTTTCAGAAGTCCTTTTAATATACTAGAGCCTATTGTAACTCTCCAAGATGTGGATGCATTTCTCCAGACAGAATCACTTTTTCCCGGACTATCTTCCAGGACCAGTGTTAGCTCTCATGGGTAGACATTATCTTCCAGCTTTCTTCAGTTAATAATTTCCCAGTTTGATTCTGAGTTCCACCAGAAATAAGGCTTATGATCTCCATGTGCCTGATCATTTCTGAGAGCTCACAGCTCATGCCTTCTCCTCCCCTCAGAGCAAAATGCTGCAGTGCCAGTCAGCTGACAGAAAACAGGTGCCAACCGTTGGCAAGAAATGAGTCAGAACCCTTCAACTTATAACCGAGGGACAGCTGCAACTCATCTCTTGAGGGAAGACTATTGAGATGTGGAGTAAAAAGAGGTAAACTACCAGTCACTTGTGTCCATAATATACAGAGTGGCCACCGTCCCAATTTTGTTGAGGACAGCTCAGCTTATCTCTGTGTCTGAACATTAATTAGTATTTCAAAAGTATCTTGTTGGACAATAATTATATCCTGTTAGTAATGCATAGGTATGGATGGCCTTCTTGACTTGCCGATAATGAATTTACCTAAATTGTTTTCTACCCACTATAATCAAAGAGTCTCCAAATTAGAAAGCATTTATCTGTTTTCTACTTAATTTCCACACTTGAGAGTCAATGCTCAGAAGGATTCTGAACAAAGTATTGTCCCTTTGTAAAAAGGAATACAGAAAAGAAAGCCTCTCCTTCTTCAGACCTTGGTACATCTGGATACACTGTCCTGGACCTTGCCAGCTCTCTAGAAACCTTCCCGTATCTAGTAAATACATTTCTAGAGGAGCTCCCTAATTCCACAAGCTTTGGGTCTCACAAAACCTGGATCTGCCTCCTACTCATCTTTCAGATCTAAGTCACCAAGTCTATAAACTCTGTCTTTACTCACTTATCTGTATCTCCAATGCCACTATCCTGGTCCACACTACCATCTTCTTTCACCAAAGTTCTCAGTGGTCTCCTTTCATACTGTGATGTTTCTAAATTGTGTATCTTATTACATCACTCTCTTCTTTAAAACCCACTGCACTTAGGAAAAGACCAACATTGACCTGGTTTGGAAGCCCTGAAAGTTGCAGCCCTAACCTGTCTCTATAGCTTCATGTCATCTTACTGTCTAACTCACTCTTTGGGTAGAGCACACTGGCCTTTTTTCTTGTACTCCAATGTCCCAAAGAAGTCTTGGGGACATGCTGTTCTGCAAGAAATGCTCTTTCTCCACTTCCTCTCTAGTTAATTCTTTTCTACTTGCCCTTCAGAACTCAATTTAAAAAATCCCTTCATTTGGGAAGCCTTCCTGATCAGTATGCCAGATTAAATCAGAACCTCTGACATATGCTCCTATAGAGCATTCATCACAAAGATGATCACATATCTCATTGTTTAGCTTCTGTCCCTCTGGTTGTAATGTAAGTTCCACTAACATCTCTCATGTTAACTGCTCTATCCTCAAAGTGTCTTAAGAAGGTGGATACTCAAATACTTAGGGAACATTTATTGAGCATTTGGTTTATCTGCAGGGCAATGGTATGCTTTGAAAATTAGGAACTAAGGAACCAAATCCACAGTTCTCAAGCAGCATGGATAACTAGTGCTAGCATCCCTTCCAAGAGATGCAGCATAGGTACTGGCTCCAAGGTGAGTCAAACGGAGGTGGTTTCAGTTCTGATTCTGTGACTTACTACCTGGGTGACACTGGATGAGTCTTCCTCTCCAAGTCTCAGCTCATTCATCCATAAAATGGTGAGAGTAATTACACTTACTTCATAAGGTTGGTTGTTTGCTTATTGGCACATACTTGTTAAACATCTACCATATGTCAGGCACCCTGAGACAGACTAGAAATAGAGTAACTGTGCTACATGGACATAGCCTCCACCTTCATGGACATGTTTTTTATCCATCTTTGCATCCTGAGCACTACTAGCACAATGCCTGGTATATAATAGTTTAATATGCAATTGTTGACTTATCTAATTGAGTTTATTTTCAAATCCATTTAGTGTACAGTTGAAATGAAATTGCCAGTGAGTAAAAGTAGAGAAGAAGCGTAGCTGATATTCATGGAGGACTCAATAGTTGGCAGGCAGAATACTGAGCATGGTTCGTGCATTGTTTCACTTAATCTTCATTCAGTGACATAGATCCACATATTATCCTCATTTTTTAGAAAGGGAAATAGAACACACTAAAGTCACTTGATCAAGGTCAAGCAAATGGTAAAGACACATTTGAACACAGGTAACTTCACTATATTGATAGCACCCTTCAGTTATATTAAACTCTAGCTGAGAATCCAGAGTCCCAGGGAGAAAGGAAATGAGAAGAGAAATTTAAAGCTCACAAAGGCAAACACCGACATCAAAAAATCAGCAGGAAGATATCTTTCTTTTCTTTCTCTGACTATTTTCATCCAGCTGCTTACTTATCAAGATCTTGTACAACTCTTTTGTTTTTATGTTCCACATTAGGTAATAAGAGACTTAACTATGTTAGACTATGTTTTATCCAACTTTACATTACAGGATTCATGCTTCAACTGATAACATAAGAATGCCACATAATTCACGTATTTTGATAAGGAAGTGCACTTAAAACCAAATTATAGTCTGCTGATCACTCCTCATACTGATTTCAAAGAATCCTGCTGAAATCACATAATAAAAGGTAGACAAAGAAAAAAGTCATATGGCAGATGCATTAAACACAAGGAAGTCAGACGATGAGTATCTGAGATCCAAAAAGTGTGCATGTGACATGGCAGAGCAAACAGCCTCCCTAGGAGACCAACACCCATTCACTGTCACAGGTCAGTAACCAAACCCAGGAGTCATCTGTGCACATGAACAAAGTATTAAATGGACTTTTAAAGCTTTGGTTTTCTTTTTGACTTCTCTTAGTCATTTATGTGACTGTTATTGGTCATTACACCCAATTTTACATTGAAATCAGGAGGTCATCCTAATCCACTGCTGAATATATTAACTTGCTTGGTATAGCCTCATGGTATTCACATGCAAAATTGCCCAGGAAACATTTATTAGGGTAATGGTTCCTATGGTTTTTTGAAACCAAGTCCCTTGTACATTCATTATTAAGCATCCCAAAGAGTTTTTGTTGATACATTACCTCGATTGGAAAAATTAAAAGTGAGAAAATCTATTTATTAATTTTTAAGTTACAATAATAAACCCACTGCAAATTAAATAACATTTGTATGAAAAATAACTTCCAAACCAAAAAGTGACAAGAATGGCATTATTTTATATTTTTGCAAATCTCTTTAATGTCTGGCTTAATTAAAAATAAAGTTAGACTTTGTTATCTACTTCAGCATTCAATCTGCTACAAAATGATGTTTTGGTTGAAGTATATGAAGAAAATGTAACCTCACATAGGCATTACTGAAAAAGGAAGGAGTAGAGTTGTAGATACTCCTTTTTGATACTACAGCAAGACTCAAGAAGTAGTTGCTTAAAGGGTAGATATATTGAAGACTCTGAAATCATATCAACAAACTTTTTACACTCTCTTAAACTAAAGTCTAATGGTCTCTCTTGAAATTCGAATAGCATTTTTACAAATGCATAATTCTATAACACCATGCATTGTTATTTGGGAAACACTGAATCAATGAACAAGCAGATTTCCAAACTCTGACATTTCATCACACTATATTTAAAAGCACACTAGTTAATATCATCGCCAATCTCAG
Organism: Ursus maritimus; assembly: GCF_017311325.1. NCBI lineage: Eukaryota > Metazoa > Chordata > Mammalia > Carnivora > Ursidae > Ursus > Ursus maritimus. Next base: position 14,021,115 of record NW_024426663.1, read on the forward strand.
ACAAGTCTTCAGGTATTAAGAATTTGTCAAACACATTAGAGTAGATACAAGTTTTCTAAAATTTTAATTTCCTCTGAAAGTTTGAATTTTATCATTAGCAACAAAGTCTGCCAATTGTTTTCTTTGGAAGGACAGGCTCCCTCTAATCATTTGCAATAACATTTCTGTCACATATCCAGGTCAGAGTAAGTAACCACATTTTGTCTGTTGGACCCTTTTTTTTTTTTTTTTTGAGTAAAAATAGTATGCTGTGAAAATAAAACAAAACAAAACCCAGTAGTTCAACTTGCATCTCAAACAATTGCACAAATCGTGTCTTCATGACAAGGTGATAATTTGGTATACAGCATAGTGCCTTATATAGATTTCCCATTTTGTCAACTGAACTATTAAAAAGGTACATATTCAAGTATCAGTATTTTAGTGTTTCACCAGAGTATTCTTGAGTGCCATTGTCTTTTTTTCTTCTTGTTTTGTTTTTAAACTATGAATGTGTGATGGTGAAACATACAATGACTATTAGTACAGTTTAGTGCCACTGCCTTGAATCTTGCTGTTGTGTTGACCATCAGTGAAAATGTCAACAAAGTGAAAAAGGCAACTAACGTAAAGATTATTATGAAAAGAGTTGTCGCTTTGCAGATACCCTTAAGGGTGTCAAGAGTTTTGGGACTGCCAGGTGTCTGTAGACTATACTTTGAGAGGACTCCTAGAATTTCCAGTACTATGCTGAAAAGAAGTAGTGAGAGTGGGCACCCTTGTCTTGTTCCTGATCCTAAAGGAAAAGCTTTCAACATTTCACCATTGAGTATGCTGTTAGCTGTGGGCTTTTTACAGTTGGTCTTTCTTATGTTGAGGTACAGTCCTTCTATACTCAATTTGTTGAGTTTTTTTTTTTTTCCACGAAAGAATGTTGAAATTTGGTAAAAGATTTTTCTGCATCTATTGAAATCATATAATTTTGATCTTTTGCTCTTTCAATCTATTCATGAGATATACCATGTTTATTGATTTGCATATGTTTAACCATCATTGCATCCCAGGGATAAATCTCACTTGATCATGGTGTGTGATCTTTTTAATGTACTGTTGAGTTTGGTTTGCCAGTATTTTGTTGAAATATTGGCAGAAACAAAGCTAGAGCATCACACTTCCTGGTTTGAAACTATACTACAAAGCCATAGTAATCAAAACAATATAGTACTAGCATAAAAACAGATACACAGACCAATAGAATAGGATTCAGAGCTCAGAAATAAACCCAAAAATATACAGTCAACTTATACTCTTGGAGGCCAAGAATACTCAATGGGGAAAACAGTCTCTTCAATGTTTTTGGGAAAACTGGGTATTCACATGCAAAAGGATGGAAGTGGACTCTTATACCACTCACAAAAATTAATCTGAGATGAATTAAAGACTTAAATCTAAGATCCAAAGCCATAAAACTCCTGGAAAAAAAAAAACTAAGTAAAAAGCTTTCTGACATTGGTCTTGACAAGGATTTTTAGGATAGGACACCAAAAGCTCAAGCAACAAAAATATAAATCAACAAGTGGACTACATTAAACTAAAAAGCTTCTGCACAGCCAGATAAATGATCAACAAAATGTAAAGGCAAACTGAAGAATAGTAGAAAATATTTACAAATCACATACCTGCTAAGGGGTTAATATCCAAAATATATAAGAAACTCATATAACTCAATTGCAAAGAACCAAATATCTGAATGAAAAATGGACAAAGGAACTGAATAGACATTTTTCCAAAGAAGACATATAAATGGCCAACAGGTATATGATAAGGTGCTCAACATCACTAATCATCTGTGAAATGCAAATCAAAACCACTATGAGATAACACCTCACACCTGTTAGAATGGGTATTAACGAAAGACAAGAAATGACAAGTGTTGGTGAAAATGTGGAAAAAAGAATCCTTGTATACTGTTAGTGGGAATGTAAATTGGTATAGCCACTATGGAAAATAGTATGGGGCTTCCATTAAAAAATTAAAAATAGAACTATCATATGATCCATCAATTCCACTTCTGGGTATATATCTGAATAAAATGAAATCACTGTCTTGAGGATATATCTGTACTCTCATGTTCCCTGCAACATAAGTATCCACTAGCAGATGAATGGATAAAGAAAGATGATATACATAGATTCAGCCAGTGTTATTCAGCCAAAAAAGAAGGAAATTCTGCCATTTTTTTGATATTGACATTTTAATAGATCCACTTGACAAATATAAAATCATGGAATATTATAAATGTTCCCTCCTTAAAAACACAGAGAATGCACAAAAGTCTTTATCATTAAAATCTTCTGTCCTCTTAATTGTTCCTAGATTTCTAATGGTGTGGACTCATTCAAGCATAGTTTGCGTTTTACACAAACATATGGCCTTAATCCATTATTCCACTTCACTTTAAGATTAGGATACCTAGGAAGACCAAGTAGCCAAATACTCTATGTCAACAAGATTCCTGGCACCCATGTACTAAACTGTGATTCTTGATCATTCTTCGATTACCATCATATCTAAGCAATGTTGCATCAATAATATAAACAAGCCATAACACTTGGAGTTATGGTTATCATCTGAATATTCTGTTTCAATGATGGTACAATGGACTAAATGTTACTGTGTCCCCCAAATTCACATGCTGAAATCCTAAGCCCCAATGTGTTAGCATTAGGAGGTATGGGCTTTCAGAGGTAATGAGGTCATGAGAGTGGGGCCCTCATGAATGGGATTAGTGCCCTTATAAAAGAGACCCCAGAGAGCTCCCTAACCCTCTTTTCCACCATGTGGGGATACAATGAGAATTCTGCAATCCAGAAGAGGGCTCTCACTGAACCCAACCATATTGACACCCTCATCTCAGACTTCCATTCTCAAGAATTGTCAGAAATAAATTTTCATTGTCATGAGACACCCAGTCTATGGTTATTTGCTATAGCAACCCCAACTGCCTAAGACAGGAATTGCTACCAAAAAGTGAGGGTGCTACTGTAACAAAGGCCTAAAAATGTAGAAGTAGCTGTGGAACTGGGTATTGGGTAGAAGCTGGAAGAGTTTTGGGGTGCATGTTGAAATATGGATGTTGAGGGTGATTCTGGTGAGATCTCAGAAAGAGAAGACCTGAAAGCAAAGCTATCATCTTTCTAGATACATAAATAATCTTGTAGAGAATGTTGGTAGTAATATGGATGGCAAAGGTCATTCTCTTGAAATTTTCAGTGAAAATGAGAAACATGTCAAGGCAAGGAATAACAAGGAAATTCTGCCATTTGTGAGGATATGGATGAACTTTGAGGCATTGTGCTAAGTGAAGTAAGTCAGAGGCAGGGGGCCAGTGAGGGCGGCGGTTAAAGTGGTGCAGAGGTACAAACTTCCAGTTATAAGACAGTAAGTTCTGGGGATCTAATGTACAACATGGCGACTATAGTAAGTAATACTGTATTTCTAGACTTAAAAACTGCTAAAAGTAGATATTAGAAGTTCTCAACACATGAGCATGCACATGTGCACACACACAAAGACAACTATGTGAGGTGATGGATGTATTAAATAACCCTACTGTGGTAATTGTTTCACACCATGTACATCTATCAAACCATCATATCGTACACCTTAAACAATTTTATATGTCAATATCTCAGTGAAACTGGTGGCAGAAGGAGCCAATAAGTTATCCCAGATGATGATATGGGAACAATTTTTATTTTCTTCATGCTATTTTTACAGGCTCTTGAAGATACTCAAGAATTTTTCCCTATTGCCTTTCTGTTTACAACCATGGAGAAAGTGAAGGGGGGAGAATCCCATATTTTATCAAAACGGAACAAAACAAAACAAAACAAAACCCTTCCAAATTTGAAGACCTCTGAAATCTATCAGATTCTTTTATTCTATGGACACTGCAAATCTTCCATTTCCAATGTCTGTCTATTGTAGCTGAAGTTAAACTACTTCTCCATTACCCTGTTTTGTTTCCATTGTTCTGGTCAGGATTCTTTAGTTGCAAATCACAGGATAATTTCTAACTAATTTAAACAGAAGAGGATATGTCAATGTATATTAGGAACTTCATCCGAATCTCAAGGACTGCCAGAGACCTAGACTTAAAATGCTAAATAGCTAGTAATAAAATACACAAGAACCATGCCCATCCATAATAGGGGAAATGTCCAAGTGAAAACACCAGGTACTGAGCACCCGTGGTACTGGGTGCTAGACATGCCACCACTGCAAACCCAGAAGACGCGGAAGCCCTCTGCTCTCTACAAGGAAATGGATCTCTGTGTGACCATATCCTAACACTGCTCCCTTCCTCATCCATATCTTGTTTGGGTAGCATCCAAATGGGGTAATCTAGGTCCTATGCTTTTGTACCTTAGGGAACAAGGGATTCTGATGCGAACTTTTGCATCATATCTTGACAAGGCAGGACTCAAAATGTGGAAACTATCGAGACCTAGGAGTGTTTTCAAAAGATGTTGAGCAGCCATAGGTGCCTATTGTACTCACTGACACAGGGATTACTCAGATTGAAGTAGATAATATGGTGGGTCACAAAGAAGGCTTGGGATGGTGTTCTCATTGTGTAGCATTCCCACCTCTCCTCACTTGGAAAGGGCAAGTCAGAAACTCTTTCAGTCCACAATGCTTCCCATTATACCTTCTCTATGTCAAAAATTCCAGAATAGATTCAATTTTACCCATATGCATAGGCATATAAAAGTTTTTCTAAGATACCCTGTTCTAAAGGACTGGCTTGTTTTCTGGAAATAGATCTGTGTTACATGGTCCTAAATATTTCCCACTGTTTTCTCACTTGTAATATCAGCAAAAATTAGATAAATATAGGGGGAGAACATTCTGAATCCAAAAAATCCTGCATTTGGATTGGAAAACATATGGTTCAGGCAGACATTGCTTTGGTACCATGGAAACTCAACTTTTTTTTCCACCAAGTATATTTGAATAGCTGGCAAGCATCCAATTTTGCGTGGCACGTAATGGGTTCTCTACATGAGGTACCCCATCTTAGTGTTCTTACTAAAGTTTTATATCAACTTCATTTGCTACATTGAACAGCAAATCCCACTACCCATATTCAGAATAGGCAAAATATCCATGCTTTTCAGCAAAAACAACCAGTTCAAGAAGATAGTGGGCAAGGCCAATGTTTTCTGGTATCCTGATAGATTGAAATTTCATATTCAGGCTTCTTCCCACCACTAAAATAGGAAAATAATCTCTCAAGATATTTCCTCCAGTGAGTCAAAGAATGACAAGACTCCAATAACTCAGATTCCACCAATATGAAATCTCATGTTCCATGTCCAATACAACCACCCTCATAGATGACAAACCCGCTCCTGGTATGCTTTTAAATATTACAATTCCTTTCTTAAATGTGCAGTTTCTCACAAGTCTTCTAACGCAGTAGCTGTTCTTATTCCCTTTGGAAATGTCCACAGGGCTGCAAATCTTCCAGTATATTAAACAATTTTCTAAAAGCCTTCTACCTTACTAAGAGAAAAACCTGCTGTTCCTGAAAAAGACAAATAGCTATACTCTCTGTGGAATATTTTTGGACAAAAAGAAAAGATTAAGTTAGAGAGTTCTATTGCATTTGTCTACCTGTTTTGGCAGAGAAAAACAACTCATTGTTACAGAACCTGAGATATTTCCTGTCCTACCCCGTGCCTTACTTAAAGAGCCTATTACCCATTATAAACAGTTCCTTGGTGTTCTCTGCCATCTCATTCCCAGCTCACAAGTAGAAATGATCCTGAAGCCTTAATTTCTTTTCATAGGTCATCATCACTGTCATCCAGTGCTCTTTTAGGAGCAAAAATTTAAAAGGCATGTAACGTAATCAGCTGTCTGAGTGCTCAGCTTTTCCTTATAAGACAATCCTGCCTGTCAAATGCAAAGTATTACAGTGGAAAGATACGCATGCCTGAACTCAAGCAGATGTTAAGGTTTTTTTCAGGAGACAGAAAGCAAAGAACATGGAGGATTAGCTCAAAAAAGTGGGGGTTCAGACCCCAATTAGCAAACAATTTCCTTTCTAGTTAAGCCTGGACATTTCACGAAGTAAATTCAAAATGAAACGCCAAAGCCAGTAAGCAAAGAACTGCTGCAGTTCAGTTTAGGAGACTGATCAGAAAGAACAAAGAGAGGGACGGGCTGAAAGTGGGGTTTCAGAGATGTGGGGAACTGAGAACACTGTGAGCTTACAGGAAGCATCACGTAGTGGCTCCATTCTTGTTTCCCAAAAGCTGGGTAGAGACATAGATTGTCAGAAAATCAGTGAAGTTCTATCTCATTGGGTTGAGTGTACATCTGTGAGACATCCAAGAGCCACTCTTCTAAGAGGATGATGCAGAAGGCACTTTCTTTAGTGTACACTGAAACTAAAAATTTAAAAAGAAACTTAATCAAGGGCAATTTCTTGAAAGGAAAAATCAGAAAGTTAGAGAAATTTATATCAGTGATAACAAAGGCAACCAGGTATAACACCTTAGTATTTATTAGAATATAAAGTGCCTTTTACCTCTATCTAAATTATAAATCCTATTGTGTTTAAGTATTTTGTTTCTGCTTATCTTAATTTTTATTGTATTTTTAACCTATATATCTAGTGTGTTATTAAAAGACTAATATAGATGAGAGGGAGGCCAACCATAAGAGAGGCTGAACTCTAGGGAACAAACTGAAGGTTGCTGGAGGGGAGGTGGGTGGGGAGATGGGGTAACTGGGTAATGGGCATTAAGGAGGGCACTGGATGTTATGAGCACTGGGTGTTATATGCAACTGATGAATCACTAAATTCTACCTCTGAAACTAAAAAAATAAAATAAAAAGGACTACTATAGATTGGCCATTTAGGCTTATGACCAAAATTCCTCACAATGCATATATATAATTTATTCATAATTTCAGCCAGAAGGTATTTTTTGAGCACCTGCTATGTGCTGGATAGTTGCTATGATAGGCAATAGAGACCCAATACTCAAAATGGTTCTTTCCTTCCTGAAAAGTATAGTTCAACAGATGAAAGAGGCACAGAGTCTCCCAACCTCAAGATGAAGAGACATGCTATTTCACACCCTGCAAATATGGTCACTTTATAAAATACATCATCAGGATGTCACTGGTGAAAATGTGTCTGGAAGAAAAAAAGAAGGGATAGAGAGGAGGCAGTATACCATAAGGAAATAAAATAAACGTGAATATGCTAAGCCTCTGACCCATACCTCATTGACATTTGGCAGCAATCTAAGTAGACCTACCCTCTCCCACAGGATTAGTGAGGTATCTACAGGCAGTGGGGATTTTATTGAACAGCCTTGTTGATGATGACCTTCCTGGAAACTTTGCCAGAATGTCTGAGGGTTTTCCCCCCTCTACCTTTGGAAGCAATCATGCTTTATCAGCTTTTCTACATAACGACCTATGGAAATGAGCCAACCACAGAAAATGACTCCATTTACTTAGCTCTGAACTACAGATGGCCTGGTGAACACTGTGAGCTAATGGAAAACTAACACATGCTGGTCCAGGTCAACAGCTGTTTCTATTGTACCTGCGGCCTGGGAGACACAGGTGTATTTCATGGGTGCTTATGTAGACCGCCATCTGCTCAATCAATGTTTTACATTTCCTTTAAATATGAAGACAAATACCAGGAATTAGAAGTGTAAGTTAGTGTATTATGGACATCAACTTTGTTTCTTTTGGGCCTACCTGGGTGGAGAGCCCTCCAATTTGATTTACATCATGAATAGGCAAATCCATAACTTAGCACTTACAGCTTTCTCATTCTTCTACGGGAGAAGCAGGAATATATGCTTCCTTTGGTCATTTTGCTTGAAGGTTTGTTATTCCTGTGCTCATTTCAGCACAACCAACCTCTCTGGAGTAACAGTTGCACCATGTAGTAGAAGCAGCCTGGGTGGGCACTTATAATCCAAACTCTCTAACATACCCCAACACAAGCATGAAGATGGCACAGACAAACAGTACTCTCCATTCCTGGGTCTACACCTTACTGTGCATCAGTGTCCCTCTCCCTGTGAGTTTCAGTACTGTGCAGACATAGACTAAAGGCAGTTTTAGGGGGGTGAAAGATGAAGAACCGAGTCTGGCCCTGGATGGGTATTTGGCAGTTCCACGTTGTTCTCTTTAGTTTATGGAGGTTCATATTGCCTATTGTCTCCAGTTTGGAGTCTTTAACTAAACCTGCAAGATAATAAAAACAATTCCATTCAATGCCCTATTATCCTTGTTTGCTTGTTTCTTCTCTCTCTTGCTCAAGAAATACCCAGCTGAGACCAGGTCTATTTTAGTCACAGGTTTATCCTCAGAACCTCAAATAGTGCCTGGTATCCACAAGATTCTCATCCTGGTTCTATGACTGCCTGACATAGTCGGTTTTTGGGCAAGTCATTGAAGTTCTGGTCTTTGGTTTTCTCACTATTAGATCGCTTTTATACAACAAACTATAAAAGATATTCAATACCTCCTAAAATCACTTCCATATCATTAAGAAAATGCTGATAATCCCTAGCTGTTTGTCTCCTCTTTTATTTAGTTTGAACCATATAAAGTTGCATTTTGAAGGTCAAAAACAGTTGAATAACAGACATTTCCTATGATTTAACCTAACTTATCACATAATTTCTTATTGAGCACCTTCTATGTACAAGGCGTTGTCAGACACGGGGGAATGGGAGTGAACAAAAAGATAAAGCCATGTTTTCATTGATCCTACATTCCAACTGGAGAAGACAAAGAATAAACAAATTAACAGCTGGAAATATGATGGGTCATGCAGTAAAGTGGGCTAAGAAGGAAAATAAAGCAGGACAAAGAGACAGAGTCACTTGAGGGAAGGAGCACCAAACTGAAAACAGGGGGTATTGAGTGAAATTTACTACTGAGTGTTGAGTAGTTGAGACTCTCAGCTATCTTCCCTTACTCCCAGATTTCTGGCAGTGGTGTAATTAGACATCAGAAAGGAGACTAAAAGGGGATCCTTCTATGAAGTATATGATTGCCCCAAAAGAAAAGATCTAAAGAGACACGTGTTGTATGTTCATTAACAAAATGGCTCAGCCAGGTTATATTAGAATGAGGCCTAGTCCCACAGCTTCCAAAAGAGGTTTTCAGTGTCCACCACTTAAATATGAACAGGTATCTGGGACTGACAGATATTTGAGGAGAGCCACTAATCTCAAGATTAGAAGAGAAAACCAACCAGCAGAAACAGTAACTTAGAGGAAACGAAGTCTTCACAAGGAGAAAAAAAAAAAGTCAACAAATTTCAATGTTCTCAGAGATAAAAGAAATAGATACTTAACTGTTTAAAAACATATCTGGGGAAGACAATTTTAAGAAATAAAATACATGCTATAAAAAAGAAAAAATCCGGCACGAAGATTACACGATAATCTTCCAGGAAATAAGTAAAAGATGGAAAAAATACAGAAAAGTAAGCAAAGATGAGAAATCAGAAATAGAAAAAATATATAAAATGTATATGTAAAAAAGGGACAATAATCTAAAGGTCAATATTCCAAATAATAAAAATCTAAAAAGAGAGAGAAGAGAATATGGCGGGGGGGGGGGGCGGGGAAGGATGAAATCAATTAAATAATTCAAGGAATTACTGGCAAGTCACTGTGAAGTTTCAGAACCCTGGCCACAAAGAAAGTAACACTTTCAAAAAAGGGAGAAAAGAGAGTTCACCTAACAGCAATACTGGATTTTAGGGGGAAAATTGGAGCAATATTTTCTAAATACTAGGAGAAATTCTTTCTAGCTTGCAATTTCATACCCAGGCAATTAAATATAGGGGAGAACAAAATTATTTTTAGACATGCAAGCTTTCAAAACATTACTTTGAAACATCCCCAGAAAAGTAATACAACGAGCATTCTACACAAGGAAGAGAATCAAGAAAGAACATGTAGGATCCAACGAACAGGGGTCATTGAGAGAGGGATCAAGAGTCCCAGGAACATGGTGAAATATATATATGTACTGTGTGTGTGTCTATATATATATGTATATGTATACACACACACAAATATGAAATTACATATGAGTACGTTATTCAAAGAAATGCAATTACCATATTTCTTCAATTCTGAGAGACATTATCTTTTCACATTTTAACATCCCCATAATTAGGATATGTCTCAACCCACAGTGGTCACAGTGTAACTGTGTTGCCTCATATAAATACAGCCATTGTTTATTTAATGAAATGTGGTCATTACTTAAAGAATCAGATAAGAGTTCAAAGTGACTGCCTCTGGGAAGTGGTAAATGGCAGAGGGAGGTGGTGGCATTAAGGGACTGCTATTTTAACAACGACCAGGAATTGTTTGACTCTTTAAATTATGTATACTTTATTTAAAAAAACAAATGTTAAAAAAAACAACACCCTGTTGGCTGCTTTGTGGAGAAGTGTCTCTAAAAAAACATTAGAGGAAGGAGAGGAGTAGGGGCTCTTGCTTTGTCTAGAAAGGGACTGGTGATGGCTTTGACCAGACTGGGTACTATGGAGATAGTGTAAGTGGTCAGATTTTGGATATGTATTTAAAATAAAGCTGACCAAATGTACCAATGGACTGAATATAGAATGTGAGAGAAAGAGGAGAGTCAAACCTGACAGCAAAGTTTTTGCCTGAGCGGCTGGAAGAATGAAATTTCCATTTCCTGAGATGGCAAAGACTACAGGAAGGCAGGTGGAGGAAGGGGGCAGACCAAGAATGCGGCTGGGCCGTGTAAGTTTGGATGCCTGTTAGACATGAGTGGAAGTGCTTCATAGGCAGATTACACACACACGTCTGGCGGACTGTTTTAGCTAGGCTGCAGAGAAAATCTGGGTTTCTTCACTTGCCTACCTACCCCTTTAAATAGTGTAGTCATTTTACTTGCTTTTATAGGTAGTAATAAACTGAGTCTTGGTTTTTGTTTATGCACTCACTCCAAGAGAAGTATTAGGTATTCAGGTTTTTAATTAATTAATATTTTCAAGCATTTGCTTCCTTCTGATATTTCAGCACATGCCGCCCACAGCCAGGCAAGACTGCATCCCTGCCCAAATCCCTAAGCACTTCTTCCCTAGGTTTGGTTCTTTCAGGCAGAATTAATTCTATCCTAGGTATTGCATTAAAAGGGATGTTATGACCTCTGGTAGTTGCCATCACTTCTCCTGAGCAGTAACTTATCTATAGATGGGGCTGTTGGATTTTATTTTATTGTACAAATTCATGTTTAAAAGACTTTGTGATTGTTTCAAGTTAAGTAATTTTTTAACCTCTCCAGTCATAAGTTTCTTTGAAAATCTAATTACACTATGAACTCTCCCCAAAAATACACACATGCCAATATACATGTTAGATTTTACATACAATCTTAGGGGTTTGTGGGCCCCTAAGCCCAACCACGTATTCAAGGCTAAGCCCTCTGTTATGGTCAGTCCATTACTTACAGATGTAAGGCTTTATACAATAAAATATCTTTTAAATTTCAATCAATCAATCAATAAAAGGGATGTTATAACCTTGTTGGAGAAAACAGATACTTTCCACTTGGAGAAAAAGTTAACAACAGATCGGCTGTTGCAATGAACTTTGGAGGCCACATTTCTCGTATAACACAGTTAAATAAGCTTCACCAACCCCTGGAAACAGTTGACTGGTACACTGCTAGTCAATGACATTATGCCTAATTCCTTGGAGCTCCTCCACACACACATATGCACACTCAAAAGCAATTCAAGAAAAATACATTTGAGTTAGACAAAGCAATTCATGCTCACTTTCTTCAAAGTAACACTAAAATCAGGCCCTGATTTTAACCTCTCATCAGATTTTTTTAAAGAGTGAGATAGAATTAAATTCTATACCTGAAACTAATATTACACTGTATGTTAACTGACTAGAATTTAAATAAAAACTTGAGGAAAAAAAGAAAGAAGGGATAATTTAAGTATATGTGTATATTTATAAAATATGTATGTATATATATTTGGGGTGTTTTTGCAGAAAGAAATACAGAAGGAATAAATTGTAAACCAATGGCAATATTTATAGGTAGGACTGGTAGGAAGCAGATGGGGGTGTATGGATAGGAAGCAGACGTCTCTGAGTCTACCTACTTACATGATTTTGACTTTTGAGTTACGTGCATTTTTACATATTTAAAAGAGAAAAATAAATGAAAGGATAAAAAACGAGATCACTGACATATAACATTGTATAAGCTTTAAGTATACAATGGATGGACTTGATATATTTATATATCATTATAATGAACAGTGCTGCATTATAAAATTCAAAGTTGTTAAGAGAACTAGATCCTAATTGTTCTCACACCATACACAAAAATGAAATGACAATTATGCGATGTGGGAGAAGTTAGCTAATGCTATGGTGGTAATCATATTGCAATATACACATGTATCCTATTAGATTTTTTAATCCAAATTTACACAGTTCTCTTTGAAGAACAATACTCCAGAAACACAAAGGAAATCCTTTCTAACCAAGAAAACATATCAACCCAATAAAGTCTTAAACCCCTTAGAGAAAAGCTCTTTGGCGACTTCTTTTCTTGATTTCTAACCAGTCTTCAAGTATCACACTTTGCCCACCTCATGGGTGATGGGCAGGTCTCATAGACCTCCCAGTATTCCAAGTGTGGAAATGGTCCTCTAACATCTGGGTGGCAGAGTGGGCAATGCAGGCAAAGGCTAATTTCAGATGATAAGTCAGGAAAACACTCAACCAACGGTTGTTTTGCTCTCTGTGGTTAGAGGCATTTCTGTTCCTTCACTCTGCTTTGATCCTTTTACAAAATCTGGAGAACTTTCCGTTTCTTTATACATTTATTATTTTGAAGTTCCAATTCCTCCACCCCCTCGTCCATCCCTAAGTACTTAAAACAAAATATTTGATCATTTTTACAGCAGGATGTAGTTAAACATAAAAGAACAAGTGGGTTATTTTCACCTATTTCTAGTGACAATTTAAAGACTATTTTCTACCAATTTTTTCTTGTTACACCCACACTACCTTCCCCCCCCCAGTGTTTCTTTCTTTTAAAAATGACTCCAGATATGTAATACAGATGTGCAGTAGAAATATATACCCTTTATTAGTCAAGATAGGTTCATTATGTTGTAGTAACAACTCCCAACCTCAGTGGCTTAAAGCAACAAAGGTTTATATCTTGCCCGTAATACATTTCCCTCACATGGCAGCTGAGGGCTCTGCTTCACATCACTTAGTCCTCACTCAGGGACTCAGCATGAGAAAGCAGCCACCAGCTGCATTGCCAGTTGCCAAAGGACAGGGTAAAGGCAGCACTGCAAAAATGCACAGGTTCTTAAACTTACACCTACGAAGGATAGGCTGGTCAGTCACTGCCATACATGGCTTTGGCCAAAGCAAGTCCTATGACCAAACCTAACTTCAGAGGCTCAGAGGAGAATAATATTTTGCAAGTGGGGCAATGACTATTAGAAAAGAGTTATACGGCCTATTGTACACACTCAACTAAAGAGTTATGATACATCTATTCTTATATCAAAATCCCTAGTAATGGGGGCAATTTCTGTACATTCTAGCCAGATGCTGTTTAGAAAAAACATCACCATCCTGAGATTCAGAGTTTCAAGTCATTGTCTCAACTTCACTCTCTATGTTTGGTTAACAGCTAATGGAGTCACATTTTGGAGATAAATAAAGGTCATCAGCTCATTAAATTAATGTGTTCCAGATCACAGGAAAACGTGTGACATGGTTACCAAGGTTCTTCACTTATAATGAAGGTCTGAAAATGTCACCCGGGGAAACCAAGAGCCAATTTCAGGCTGGAAGTATCAGTTCCCATCATGATTGTGCAATAGTAATTATGCAATTGTTTCCCATCCCTCCTCCTTAATGTTATGGGTGTCAGGAAACACGCGATTCCATTTTCACACAAATTCTACATGGCTCAGAAAGCTATCTGGGGGCAGATGGGGAAGGACGAAGTTGGAATAGGAGTAGAGAAGAAAATGTAAGGTCAGGAATCATGATCTTTCCAATATCATGAGGCCAGTCAGCAAGTTTAGTCAGTTGCCAATCAAGTGTGGGTTGTATATCCACAGTTTTCCATCCCTATCAGTGAAACTGTGATACAATAAATACATATTTTGACCTCTGACCCCAGTTTCTAGCACAAAGCTTCTAAAACCCTTGGAATTTCTTGAATAAGAAGGGTGAAAAATTCCATCCCCACCCCCTGACCTCCAAGGAGACAATCACCAATGGCCAATAATGTAATCAATCATCAACCTAGCTGTTCCTGAGTGGTATCCTGTTATAATAAACTGATAAAATCTAAGTAAATAAATCGTTTTCATGAGTTCTGTGAGCTGTTCTTGCAAATTATCAAACCTGAGGCGGGGAATTACAGGAATTAACCTAATTACAGCTGGTCAGTCAGAAGCACAGGTGACAACCTGGACTTGTGATTGACATCTCAGGTTGAGCAAGGGACAGTCCTGTGGGACTGAGCTCTTAAACTGTGGGATCTGTGCTAATTCCAGGTTATTAGTGTCATAAGTGAATTGTGGGACATTTAACTGGCGTCCAGAGAATTGAAAAATTGGTTGGCGTGGGCAAAAACCCCATACATTTGGTGTCAGAAATTTCGAAACTAGAGGAGAAACAGAGGATTTTTTTTCTTTTACCATTTTTTTATTCCTGGTCACATGCATAGATTAGACTGTTCACCTAGACTATTACAGCAGCTTCCTACTTTCGTTTAACCTCCAAACTGTCCCTTTGCATTCTACCTTCCAGGTAGCAGTGGGAGTTATCTTACGAAAGCCCTGTTCTGATGGTGACAGTCACTGTCTTTTTTCAACAGCGTAAAGCCAACCTATTCTTTGGTCTTTATTGTTCAATCCACCCTCTCAGGTTTAATGAAGTGTGCAATTAACAATGATGAAATTTCTCACCTGCAGACATGCCCTTATTTTGAAAGATATAGGTCTATCTACTCTTCTCTTTAAGTTTCTGTGTCTCTCTGACCCAAGTGGTCTTTGAAAGACTCATGGTAGCAGTTAGGCCTTCTCATAGAAATGGAAGACAAAAATACCTTCAGCCAATTTTTGATGAACAGTCATATATGCTGCATTTACAAACAAATGTAGATCACTTAAAAATTACAGAATATTCAACCATGTCAGGGTGAGGTCAAAGAAAGAGAAAGGAGATGATTTTATTAAGTGACAAATCACAGCAAAATGGTGAACTAATGCCTAAACATAAATGTATCTTTAAAAACAACACCTCAGTTTAGACTTGTGTAGCCAATAAATGTCAATTCCAGTTAGGCTTTCTTTTAATTCAATTTTGCAATCCATCCCAATTGGTTTGCCTTGGGTAAGGAACAGTTTGTAATAATGAATAGAAAAGAATGGTGTCTTTATTGGTTTAAAAAGAGAGAGAGAGAGAGTGAGAGAGATGACCAGAAAAACAAATCAGAACAGTGTATTTTTGTTTGTTTGAGTCATGCTCTGGGTTTTCTCCTCTCTGACCTAATCCCTGTTTCAATACTTGCTCCTAAACTCCTTATTTTACTCTCCAGAAAACCCATTTCTTTGATAAATAATTCTACATTCTCAATTTTGACTTTGCTCTACTTTCTGCTCATAACTAAACCTAAATTCCTTTATAGCCCTTTCTAATAGAATTTACATATTTCCTAATTTGCCAAGCACCTTAGGTGGGAAGCAGGTCCATGTTCCAGACAAATATTTTCTACCTTATGCAAACCCTGGACCTGCTGAGCCTCAGGTCAAATGCCTAGCCTACCACTCTCTGTCCCTCTCGTGGCTCTTGTCATTCACCCACCTTCAGACACTGTCCATCAGCCTCAAACCTCTTACCTTCTCTAACCTATTAACTCTTATCAAATGACCTTTACTCCCATTCAGGGAAAATAAGTCATCATATTGAAACTACATAACCTCAACTTCCCCCCACCAAATCCCTAAACCATCCCTTTCTCCTCTCCCTTATTTCAGTGTGGTGATTGTCTCTTACCAGCAAAAACCATCCCTAGGCTTAGATTTTTCTCCTCTAGATTCTTCTCAGAAATCATGCACAGCCTCCCTCTTCTTCTCAACCTCTTCTTCTCCTCCATACCTTCCCCTCTTTCCTACAGCATTGAGCTATGTGCTCTCTCTATAAACTTAAACAATTTAAAAAATCCTCCCTAACTCCATAGCCTCCCCATCCATCATCTTATTTCCTTCCTTCCACTGCTAATTTTTTAATTTGGCTTTATCCGCCCCCCTCCCCCACTCTTCATTCTAGATCTGGCTCCTGGGCCCACTGTCCCACTTGACATTGCTGCTTTTACCAAGTTCAAACTGTGTCGTTTCTCAATGAGACTACTGCAACACCCTACATGGCAGCAGCCTCCAAAATCATCCCCAATGATCCTCACTTTCTGGTATTCACGCCATTACGTAATCCTTTCTCCTTTCACTTCTAATAAAAATAGAATGCATGGGACAATGATGGGATACCCCTTCTGAAATGGTTACAAAGGACTCTGTCTTTCATCTTGCTCTCCGTCTCTCACTCTCCTTTGCTCTGAAGGAAGCCAGCTGCCATGTTGTGAGCTGCCCTATGGAGAGATCCAAAAGACAAGGAACCGAGGGAAGCCACCAGCAAGGAACGGAAGGCATCAGTCCAGTAGTCCATGAGGAAATGAAGCCTACCAACAGTCACGTGAGTGAGCATAAGTGTGTCAACTCCCACGGTTGAGCTTCAGTTATGACAGCAGCCCTGGCTGACGCCCTGAGAGCTGCCTTGTGAGGCCTTGAGCCGGGGCACCCAAATAAGCTGGGCAGGGACTCCTGACCTGCACAAACTATGAGACAGTAAGTGTCTGTTGGAAGCTAAGTGTTGGAGAAATTTGTGATACAGTACTAGATTCTGCAAACAGCCCCCGGCTGGTCTCCCCTTGTGCATTCCTTACCTCTTCCAATCAATCGTTTCACAGAAGCCAAAGTTTTATTTTAAAAGTAAAACTATGGGGCGCCTGGGTGGCACAGCGGTTAAGCGTCTGCCTTCGGCTCAGGGCGTGATCCCGGCATTATGGGATCGAGCCCCACATCAGGCTCCTCTGCTATGAGCCTGCTTCTTCCTCTCCCACTCCCCCTGCTTGTGTTCCCTCTCTCGCTGGCTGTCTCTATCTCTGTCAAATAAATGAATAAAATCTTAAAAAAATAAAAAATAAAAAAAAATAAAAGTAAAATTTAATTGTGTCATTTTCCTATTTAAACCCTTAACTTGCCTCCTATTGCTGTTGGAATTAAGTCCAAAATCCTTACCCTGGCCTTTGAAGCCCCCATGATCTGGCCCCCGCCTGCTTTTTTGGGCTTGTATCATATTTTTCTTCCCCTCACTCACCCTGATCCAACCCCACAGACCCTTGTCTGAGTTTTTTTTTTTTTGGCCGTTTGTTTTTAATGCAGCACATTCCTTCCCACTTCACCTACACTGTTCCCTAGGCCTGGACTGTGCATCCCCTCACTCTTGCTCTGTTCATTGTTCTCCTTCCCTTAGATCTTCCTCAGATGCGACCTGCCTCGGTAGGCTTCACTGATTCCATCCCAGACTAAGCTGAGCCCCCTGCTACATACTCTCGCTACATAGCACAGCCACATGACAAGGGACATTTGTCACTGTTCTGTCAGACTCTCTTGCCAAACTGGAAACTCCTTGAGGGCAGAGAAGACAACTCTCTTATTCAGATCTTTAACCCCAGTGTTAGCACAGTGTCTGGCATGTGCTAAGAACTTTGTAAACAGTTCCTGAAGAAAGGGAATAGATGGTAAAATGAATGATAAAAATACACTAAAGGAACAGATGAAGACTGTAAAGAAGTACAAACTTCCAGTTACAAGATAATTAAGTCGCAGAGATGAAAAGTAGAGAATAGGGAATATAGTCAATAAATATGTAAGTATATAATGGTACTGTATGGTAATAATGTTCAGTGACAGATGGTGACTACACTTATCATGGTGAGCACTGAGCAATGCATAGAATTGTTGAATCATATTGCACACCTGAAATTAATATAACACTATGTTAATTATATATCACTTAACAGAAATATCACACTCATGGCAAAAAATATCTTATTTGTTTGGTATGTGTTCCTATAAAAAGTAATTCTATGTTAAAACATCTTGTCTCTAGCTGTTATTTAAAAGGTGGAGAGACATTTGAAATAGCATAACAAAATGCATAATAGTAAACAGAATTCTGGGTATTACCAGCCACCAATAAGACTAATTTCAAGCTTCAGAAATAAACGAACGCTAATTTAAAAAAAATAGATATTTCATGTTGCATTATTAAACATAGTCAATTATTTCAAATCACTTTAAAAATAAGCACACCAAAAGGCAGCTAATGCTTTTCATGCCAAATGTTTGAGACTGACTGTTCATGTGAATCTTTCAACCTATGATATGAAAGAAGTGTGAATTACACCAGATTTTAGACATTCAAGTGCATATATTTGTTCAAGTACTCCTTCCCCGAACAATTATTTATGGAAAGCCTGTTCTGTGACAGGGAACTTTCTAAGGTCTGAGCATCAAAGACAATAATAAAGTTTCTGGTCTGAGTAACTGGGTGGATGGTGGTGCTGTTAACAGAGATGGGAAAGACTAGGGAGGGGCTAGTTACCGCAAAATAAAAATACTTTTAACATATTGTAAGCATTATAAAAGCACACACTGTTGATTAATAATTATTCTTGTTACTTCTATTTGGAAGCCAATATCATTCTTTACCAAAATGGCAAGAAAATTAGAGTGAGCAGTCCTGAAAACAATGGCAGAACCAGAGATCTATTTGTGGCTGGTTGTCTTGAGCAAAACCCTTCCTTTCTTTTGGCCTCACAATGCTTATTTATGAAATAAGGTCTAAATGTTATATAAGATCTCTTCTCACTTAAAAATGTCATTACTGTGTCGGCCTAAACTCTGTAAGTGCATGAACGAATATTCTCTGAGTGCAGGAATCTAGGTTCTATACACGTAGTCAATTTTCATGGGAGTTGGGAGGGTTTTGAAGAAAATGATTAAGCAATTGCAAATACAGAGTGCCCTTGACCTAGCACCTCCACTCCTAGGTGCTTTCAGCTGCCTAGCAAGTTACAGGCCACACTTTTGCGTGTGTCTCAGGAGCAAAATGAAATTCAGCTTCATCCACTTATGGGTAGTGTCCTTGTGCTGGCCTGTAAAGCACGTAGTTGTTGCTTTAAAAGGAAATGCAGGGGGAGAAACACTTATTATGTATTAACATCATACTTCTGAAAATAAATAATATTTTAAATAACCCCTCTACCCAAGAGAAATGAAAACTTAGGCTCAAAGAAAAACCTGTATGTAAATGTTTAGAGTAGCTTTATTCATCATCACCAAAACCTAGAAACAACCCAAACGTCCATCAGCTGGTGAATGGATCAACAGACTGTGGTCCATTCGCATGATGGAATACTAGCCAGTTATGAAAAGAGCCGAACAGCATGGATAAATCTCAAATGCATCATGCCAAGTGAAAGAATCCAGACTCAAAGATGACAGACTGTTAAATTCAATTTATATAATGTTCTAGAAGAGGCAAAACTATGGGGACAATGAACAGATCAGTAGTTGCCCAGGGTTTGGATGAAGGACTACACAGGTGCAACAGCAAAGAATACTTCGGGGTGATAGAATTTTACCCTCATTATGGTGGTTTTATATAACTCTCTTCATTTGTCAAAGCTCATAGAAATTTTCACCAAAAAGAGTGATTCTTCCTGTAATTTTTTTTAATTCTGAGAAAAAAATATAACGTATCCCAAGAGATATTTGTAGCATGTACTTTCACTGAGTTACGAATAGCAAGTGAAAGGCTGGATCATAGAAAGAGCAATATCATGGAACCCAGTGCTAAGTCAGAAGCCCTATTAAATAAGCCCAGAATCAACATATAATCTCACTGGCCCCAGGGCCCCTTTTCCTGGAAAACGGGAATCAGTAAATTAGTACAGTCCAGGAATAAATGTATACTTATTAAGTAAGCATAGATTAAGGACTCTTTGAGTTAAGAACGTCATTGGGGGAGAGGAAAATTTATGTCAATCAATAATTCATTGAAGCTTGTTGAAACCACAGGGACCAGTGAGGCTGGGAAGATTCACTGTTAGGATATCATTCCCAAGGCGATAGCAGATTGATTATATCTACAAGAGACGCGTCAACATTCTCCGCAGGAAAGAAAGCGATGTGCAAAATACAAATTGAGTCTCATTTCCCTATCCACCCTCATACACAGAAGTGCATGAAGCCAACTGTAGAGCCACAGAGCTGAACAAGAAAGAAGCTTCAACAGAATCATCTGTGTGGAAATGCTGACCCCTTGTGTCTATAAGACATTAAATCATGTGATTCTGTGCTTAAACACTCGATCCCGTTTTTTAGCTTTGTTTGTGTAATAATGAAGGAACCAAGACAAACAAATTTCGAATATAATTCAGCCTGGGAAATCGTGCTCAGCACAGAAAACAAACGCCAGCTCCCTGCAGTCAGTCCCATCGGCCTATGTGCCATCCGCAGAGAGGTAACGCTGGGTACTAGTCACTTGTTCCCTTTCTCCCAAGAAGGGTACAGTCATCTGAAGCAAATGAATGCAGCATGCCCCCACAAAACCCAACAAAAATAAATGAGAACATAAAGGAAAAGTAGAATACGATGCATTTCTCAGTAAGTCACCGTCCAGTTGTTAGAATATTTACCCTGCCAGCTACCTGGTTTTCACTTGTTCAAATCCGAATTCTTTTCATGACATATGGGCCACTGCTCATACCCATTTCATGGGTAAGACACGATTTACTTCTCACACTGTTCGATACCTTAACTTAGCCTTAGAGGAGTGAGGAGATTAATATTAAATTAAATTAATATTAATTTTTTCACGAGAAAAAAATCATCATGGGAAAAAAGTTCAAATGTTTCATTTGCTCATCCAGTCATCAGAACAGTACTGACTACATGCCGGAATATATCATGCCAAAATACCCCTTATTCCTTCCTCACCCCAGCACCTGCTGCCCTCCTGTGTGACTGGCTCCCATCAGAAACTGGGCGTGTTCATCCTCCTGCTGCTTTAGAGCTCGTGGTGCTGTTCTTTCGCATCGTCCCTTCCCCCATCTCCCAGTCCCGCTAAAATGTGGGTCGGCCTTAAAATTATCCCCTTGATCACACAGGACTATGCGTTCTATCAAGGCCACAAAGGTAAATGTAAAATCACAGACAAGTAGGAGTTTCAGCCCAAGGCCTTTAGCACGGATGTACTGAGCACTGGTTTATCTAGGTGCTCAGACGAATGTGTGATCATACCGAAAGCAACGTCTTTTGTACATCACACTTCTGTTTTCTGAACCGCTAAGAAAAAAATAATGCCTATTAAACTATTGCAATGCCTAAAATGATAGTCCTGTGGCTTTGAAATTTATTTTGTATATTCTCAGGGATTTAGGGATTTCTTCTGCTTTCAACCGCAATCCTTAGCAAGTTATAGGCCACACTTTTGTGTGTATCTCAGCAGCAAGATGAAACTCGGTTTCATCTACTAAGGGGCAGGTTCCCCGTGTAGATGCTATAAAGTATGCAGTGGTTGCTTTAAAAGGAAATGTGGAAAAGAAAAAAAAAGCCTGTTAACTATTAACACCATAATTTTGAAACTAAAGGATATTTTAACTTCCTCCCCTCCAAAAATGTAGAAAGGAACTTATTTCAGAATACAAGCCAGAACACAAAACTGAAAACATTTAGCTTCATTTTAAAAAATAGTAAGTTGTCCTTACTTTCTCATTTTTCCATGGATAAAGAATTTATTTTGGCCAGGTGCCAGTACTGCGAGGGTCATTTGGAAAATTGCAATCTAGAGCTAAGGTCTTCACATTTTTTTTGCTTATGCATCCCCTAATGGAATTTTTAAAATCTATGCATGCCTTAGGTTTAAGGTGAGATTAATGTTTTTCACCATCACACCATTTACGTTAACTATAAACTATGTATGGGTACATTGTAAATGTTATTTAAAAATAAAACTTTTATCATAGCTTGTCTTAAAAATACGGAATTGCAATCATTCTAGAGAGAAAATATTTGCTTCAAAACCAAATGTTAGCCCCATTGCCCTACTCCCACGCCTTTCTTCATCCACAATAACTTTTTGTTTTGTGCTTAATCACAATATTATAATCTTAAAGACATTTTAGATGACACTGAAATCCATTAGTGCCGTACCAAAAACGCACCTAACTCATGAAGCAACAATAACTTGAATAATCAGGACCGGGTTTCTGCGCGCTCGGGCACTTGCGACATGACCAACAATAACTGTGGAACATATGCCAATTGCAGCGATAGGAAATTCCTTAGAATTGAGAAAATGTGGTTGGGTGACTTCAGTGAGAGGGAGGCATGTGGGTAGTATGAGGAAAGAGCTGATCTCTGCTTACTTGAGAGACAGTGAATTCGACTCTTGTTTATGAGGCCTGCTGCCTTTCCCTTTTAAAACTAGGATCCAGCCCTTAAAGAGTCTCTCCACATACCTCAGATATGAGCCTTCGTAAAAGGAGACAGGCAGGAGACGCCAGGCAGCAACAGGTCTCCTCAGGACAGTGGTTCTCCCAGTGTGATTCCCAGACCAGCAGCCCGAGCCTCCTCTGGGCACTTGTTTGAAACGTAGGTTCTGAGCCCCAACGCAGGCCCACTGAATTGTGGGAAGGGGTCCAGCCCACGGTGTTTTTAAGCCTTCCAGGTGATTTCCATGCAAGCTAAAGTATGAGAACCACTGCCTCTGGGAAACTCCAACGATAAAAAGGAAGATTAAGTCATTCTCTGTATTTCCTTTTTGCTAGTCCATTTGTTTATAAAGTCTTATTTAAAGATCCAGTCTTTTCTCAGGTATCCTCAGAAGAAATAAGAAGGGAAGCCTGTGTTCTTGCTTGAGGAAGAATGTCCTGGAGGGCTCGCCTGAGGCGTGGTGGGGGCAGCAGCTGCAATCTGTGAGAATTCCCCAAGAGGAAGAAGAATCTTGGAGAAAAAGAGTCCTGGGTCCAACTTGGCTTCACCTGGAGAGCCCTATGCTATCACCCCCAATAGTTAAACTTGGGAGATGTTAGGTGGTTTTCCCGAGGCACCTGTTTCCTCTTTTCTAAGGTGAAGGTAATGTGGAATTGGGGGAAGATTTTAGTCTCACTAAATCATATTGTGAGAAAGTTCTTCCCTTTTCAATTTCCCTGCACTCTGCGGTATGTCTAGAGAAAGTCTCCATTTGGTGCCTTTAACACATCTTTAACACTTTACCAAAACAGAAGGAGAGAGAGAGAAAAAACAAAAACAAAAGAGAGCAAGCCTTAGGCTCAGTGCCTTGGCAAGCTCCAGCTTTTAGCTAGAATTCAATAATGCTCTCTTGTTTTCACCATTCTTTTTGTGGTTATCACCTATTGTGGCAGGGGATACTGGTTTCCCATCTGAAGTCATCATCTAAAAGTTTCATTTAAAGAAATTTTATTTAAGTGAAAGGTACTCCATTAAAAAGAAATTAAGAAAATTATAGTAGAGATGGTTTGAGGATCTAGTGTGTAAAAAGGAACCACTATATTAAGGACAGCTGTGGGTTGTTAACACTGGCACTTCAACTAATGAGACTTCAAATCCAGCTCCTCTTCTCAAAGAGACGATTGCTATTCCTCATTCAGCCTTCAGGTTGGCTTTTAGTAAACCACATACACACTACCTTGTGCTCTACTCAATCAGTTAGAACAGTTGCTTTAAAATGACAGCAACAAAACAAAAACAAAACAGAGATAGAGAACATCAAACAATAGGAGATTGTGACCAAGATTTTAGAATACCATCTTTTAGATAAAAGCTTGAATTAAATTTATGGTAAACTATTTCTAATGACAAGAGGACTAGTAAGAAGACACAACTTTCTCCATTACTAGCAGTTAAAATGCAAATAATTCCCACTGAGAATCATGATTATTTACATGTGCACAAATTATCCTTCTGTATATAATCTTGTAAGCATTTGAGTTGAAAATACGGCTTTTTAAATCCTACAGTCGGGATTTCTCTAGTGTACTATTTCTGTTTTTGTTTTGTTTTTTCATTTTTAAAATAGATTTTATTTATTTATTTGAGAGAGAGAGGGAGCACAGGCATGCACTCTCCTTGAGTTGGGGGAGGGGCAGAAGAGGAGGGAGAATGAGGAGGAAGGAATCTTAACCAGACTCCCTGCTGAGCACGGAGCCCACAGCAGTCTCTATCTCAGCACCTTGAGATCACAACTTGAGCGGAAACCAAGAGTCCAATGCTTGACAGACTGGGCCACCCAGGCGCCCCTTGTTTTTCATTTAAATGCATCTTAAATATACTCACGAATACTTCCCTTGGCATACGTGATGATGGTAGCTTTTGGGTACAAATTACTGACTACTCAGTTAAGTTCCATTATTGTTATGCATAAGGTTCAGTATCTATAGTTACAGCTATAATGTAAGTTAATTTCTAATCAAAAGATCATCATAGCACATATTTCATGAGTTTGAAGCAAGTCTTACATGCTTACTGGTTTGGAAGATGCGAAAGTTCTCGTAAAGCCAGGTAAGTAATAATAGAAGGGGGTAGTAACATCCTCCTTGGAAGGGTGATGCTTTAGTGAGGGCAGAGTTTATGCAACTAGAGCTTTCTGGGCAACCGGAGAGGCTTTGACTGGATTCGTCTCTTCAGCTCTTTCTCCTACTGGGATCCAATAACCACCCAAGTAAATAAACACACCATGAATGTTACTGGATTTCAGAGCCTATTACGAGCCAACAAGCTGATTCAGTCCTTACTAACAATTCACGGTTCCAGAGATTCAGAGCCAGGATCACTGAGTTACTAACTCATTAAAAATTAACGGAAATAAAAATTGAACCAGACTAGTGCAACTCAGGACAAAGATGAAAAACCTGGTAACCCCCAGAGGGGGTTGAGGGCAGGAGCCAGCTGCTTTTAACACCAAGCTCCTTCTACAACAAGACCTGAGCTGAAATGGAACTGTTTGCCAGAGGCTCCTAGAGATAAAGGTGGGCTCCTGCAGAAAATGTTCCACATCCTGGGAAGTAAACAGCACAAATTAGATAATATTGTGTTCTCATTTAATTGTTGCCATTATGTGTTGCAACATACAACCTTGAGGCAAATAACAAAGACTGCCTTGCCTGAATTTCCTTCTTTCTCTTCACACTGCTTACAAAGTCTTGCCTAGTCATCTTTTCCTGTTCCATAACCAATGGCCATAAAGTGTCTCTGTGATGCTTTCCCAGTTAAAAGGCCATGAGTTCGGGCAACACTGTTAGTGGCTGGGGGTCGAAGATAGGAACCCACTGCACAGAACTGCAGGCGTTTCGTCCCTTTCTGCCTACAGCCTCCTTACATGTCTCTATCAGGAACCTGGGGAGATTTCTCAGAGGGTCACCTGCTCCGTGCACCTGCAAGTCAATCACAGGACCCACCTCAACTCTCCTCCAAAGACAGAGGGCAGTGTGACTCTGCTTGCATTTAACAATTTATCTACGTGCCTGTGACTTCTGGTTCTATTTCAAGTGCTCTCATTACTTAAACTCTGGGGCTTTGCCCAAATATGGCTATGTTTCTTGAAATCTGGATTTCTCTCTGCTTTGGGATTTTCCCCAGGTCACTGTGTGATTTTATCTCGTCATTCCACTCTTCCATTGCCCATCTATAGTATGCAATGTTACGACCAATAATTAGGAGACGTAAAATACTTCATGAGGACTAGCTGGTATCCTTCACAAAACCCCCATGAGGAAGGTTTTGTTATACTGTTTTTACATTCTGGTTCCATTTTATAGATACAGACACCAAGGCACCAAGATGTTTGAAGGATTTCCCTATGCTAATGTGTTACCATATTACCACACTTGGCACTGTGTTCAAAACTTCTGAGTGTGCTCTTCTTATGTATACTGTTCCAATCAAGACGTATAGCTAAAAGTATTTAGCAGTGGTATCTGGCAGTAGTCAAAAACTTCAGTAGTCACCATGAAAGCTGGAGACTGGCCCTCATTGTTTTGGCAAGAATTAGGAAAGATGTTTTGTAATATTCTTACTCAAGCCATAGTTTTTATTTCCAAGTTAAGTGCATATTCTGTTGCCGCTGATGAAATTTAGCAGCGTGTCCACGGGCAAGTGCATGGCCAGGCAGTCCAAGCAGCCTGCACTGCCTCGACACACACAAAACGAAACCTCCTAAAGACCCAGACTAGCACATGGACGAAGACAGAAACAAAGAATTGGCCTTGCCAAAGTCCAAAGGTCTGGGCGAGAATGCCAGGAGCCAAACCTCTAGGGCACAAACAACCAGGCAGAAGGTCTCCCAGGAACAGGATGTTCTGCTGCACTTCCAATCACCCTGGCCTCTGGGCAGGGCATCTGCTGCCCATAATACAGCCTCCTCCCCAGGGCTCACCTCTAGGAAGAGCAACAGCATATACCTCAGAAAGAGCAGCAAGACCGTCCACCAAATCACATTTCTACATACTGAGAAATCAGTCTCTTTTGACGGAATCTCAGAGCAGTTTTCTCTGAGGGAGAAGTGATATGAACAACTTTGCCCCCTCCAGACTCAGCGTGCGATACCTTCCATTATCTAAATATACTGTTCAGTCTCGTGAGTTACTTACATTGTGACTGCACGCAATGGAATTTAAACTTCTATTAATATATAGTAAACCAAGATTATAAAGGGGGGATCACGGGGGACAAAGAATAATAAGTGAACTGAACCCTAGAGAGGGCAAAGTAGCATGAGGTGGCACATGGCATTAGGTCATAAATCAGAGAATCCTGTAGCAGCAAGCAAAGATTCTTACCTTAACAATATTTGAAACCAAAATTTGAAATACATTTGAGACGTGAGAGCAGGATAAAACAAGGTCCTTGTCTTTTATTGATTTTATTTATTTATTTATTTGTTTGTTTATTTATGTAAGTATGTTTTTAGCCTAACGCTTGGAAGATGATGCTGAGAATTTTTTTTTTAAGATTTATTTATTTATTTTGAGGGTTGGGTTAAGGGAGGGGGACAGAGAGAATCTTCAAGCAGACACCCTGCTGAGTGCAGAGTCCTTCTCGGGGCTTGATCCCAGGACACTGAGATCATGACCTGAGCCGAAATCAAGAGTCGGTGGCTCAATCGAATGAGCCACCCAGGCGCCCTGATGAGAATTTCTTAATGATTGTGGTCTAACAACTCTTGGGCCCCAATTCCCAGGAACAAAAATATAGACGCTGGTAGTAAAGTCTGTTCACTCCCTTCATTCCTCATTTCAAGACTGTACCTCCAGCAAGGAATTATGAGAAGACTAGGCTGAGACCAACCCCCTGCACACACATTTTTAATGGGTTCCTTAGCTATGAAATCATAAGAAAGAATTTTAGGTAATAATGTCTTGTATGTGTTCAAAATGCTTGGGATAGTGTCTTAGGTACATCTCTCTGATAATGCCCCCAGGATTTTGTAAAATTATAGACAGTAACCTGATGAAGAGAGAGGTAAACTGATTGGCTTGATGTCAGAAATCAGGTCTAAGATACCTAGATCTGTAACTGAAAAGATTCTGTCTATTCAGGTTGCTGGTCTCCTAACAGCAGGACAGCTCTGAATTTGGCAGGATCTTTCATCTAAGAACATGGATGCCAGAGAAGGCATTTACACCCCCAGCACGGAAGCAGCACTGGAAGTGTAGTATACAGATGTGGTTCCCTGCATGACAGGAGATTCTCCTGATGTCCCCAGATCCCTCCAAGCACAGACAGAGTCACAGGAATGCAGACGTCTTGTCTCCCAGGTAGTGTGTTTCAGGCTTTGTGGCATCTTCCTCCCGGTGTCATTATGAACACAAATGGCATCCTAATTATTTTCCCCTTCTCCAACATACTAGAAATTCTAAGGAAACAACCACCATTGTAAGATGATAAATATAATTTTACCTATCATCAATCTTTTATTACATAGATGTATAGAGATCATAGTTGGTTGTTATCATTAAACAAAAGACTTTCTTTTTCTTCTCTTCATTGAAAAGAGGGGAGGGGAAATCAGGCTAAATGGAGTTTATACCAGAGCGTTATGGAAAATTAAAGTGTATCTGTGTGTGTGTGTGTGTGTGTGTGGTTGTATGATTCATTTCTGCTTTCAAACTGGAATAGACTCTTGGAAACCCCAGAGTTTTACTTTCAGCTCAGTTTCATTTTCAGGTTTTCATGGTATCAGTGCTAACCTCTTCCATTTAAATTGAAACCCCAAATGTTTTCCAAATTTCTTTTCAAATACTTTTCATTTAACTTTCTAAAGATCAAATGTAAACATCTAACTTCTGCAAAACATCTCTGAGCCTAGTGCCTTGCATAGACTTAGTGTATGATTAATATTTCCTGATACTTCTGTTTCAATTTATTCTTAAAATATACTTTCTGATAATTCAGTTTTGTGGATGGGATCTTGCACACCTTGATTAACAGATGAGGGATCTAAGTTTGCAGACATTAACGAGAGAACCAGGACTAGAACTTGAGTCCCTTAACTCCAAATCGTGTATTTTCTCCCCAAACACTATTATTGAAGTTGATTGAAAATCTGCAAATAAGAATTAGTCATCTGGAAAAGCACATTTGGGACAAATGGCAGTAATAATAAAGGTCTTATTATAAAATTTGCTTTACATGAGAAACTGCAGAATGCTTTCGTTATTTTGGATTTATTATGTTCCTTCCCTGGAAGCTACCTCTAGAGGGCAGTGCACTCTTCATAACAGATAGATTCTCTGGGGTTCAGAAGAACTCCCTGGAGTGAAAACCTAAAATGTTTGACATACTTTTTAAGAGTTTTAAATCAAACAGAGCACACAAATATCTCAGGTCCGGTACCCTTTTTGGCCTTGTAGGAGAAAAAGACATTGAAATAGGTATGTAGTTTTGGCCTTTTCTCTTCTTTTCTCCTTCCCTAAGCTCAAAGGCTCTAATATTTAATATAAAATGAACTTGAAGCTTCCATTGTAAGACCAACCTAACACCCTGAAGTAAAACATTTAATTTTAAAAGCAGAATAAAAAAAAAAAAAGAGCGAGAATGGGTTGTACGCAGAGAACTACTGCTAGCTGAGTATTGCTGGAGTCCGAGTGGTAGGAGCCAAGACCTGAGAAGTAGGCAAGAGAGGGCCACAGAGAGCCATGCATGCCAGGAAAGGAAGTTGTACTTCCTCATATAGAATCCAGGAAGCCATGGAATGCTTAGCAGAGAGGGGCAGGGTCAGATTTGTGTTTTAAGTGGAGCATTTGGGGAGCTCTGGAAAGAGCAGAATGGAGGGAAACAGGCTAGAAACCAGGAGACCAGTTAGGAGGCTATTGTATCATCCACACAAGGGAAATTACATTTGACATAGGAGAGCAGTGTTAGTAAGAGTGGCATGGAGAGGATGGATCTGAGAAACCCGAGGGAGAAGAAACCATGAGTATGTAATGCTCGGTTGGATGAAGAGGATGAGGAAGAGAGAAAAGTCAAGGCCCACATTTTTTTTTTATTTTTTTTAGATTTTATTTATTTATTTGTCAGAGAGAGAGCACACAAGCAGGGGGAGCAGCAGGCAGAGGGAGAAGCAGGGTCCCTGCTGAGTACCGATGTAGGACTTGATCCCAGGACCCTGGGATCATGACCTGAGCCGAAGACAGATGTTTAACTGACTGAGCCTCTCAAGGCGTCTCAAGGCTCACATTAAAAAACACATATATTATTTATTAATTTATTTGCAAGAGAGAGAGAGGGAGGGAAAATATGTACATGAGGAGAGAGGGGGGGTACAGAGGGACAAGTGGATTCCCTGCTGAGTGGGGAGCCCGACGCAGAGTGGGGGTTGGATCCCAGGGCCCTGAGATTATGACCTGAGCAGAGATCAGACACTTAACCAACTGAGCCACCCCAGCGCTCCAGAGCTCACATTTTAAAGAGGGTAAAGAGAGGTGAAACAGTAAATAAAGACTGAGGTTAGAGGGAAGTGCTACTTAGTTTTTGTGAAATCAAATCTGAAATACCTAAAGAGTACCCAAGTGAAGGGGACTGAAAGGTAATGGAGTTCGTGAGTCCAAAGCTTGGGGGAAGAAATCTCAGATGGAGATTAAATTAGAAAGTCATTTGCATACAGGTGGTACTTGAACTCCCAAGAGTTGACAAATTCACCCAACAAGAAAGTCAACAGTGAGAAGAGCCGTGAGCTGAAAACAGACACCTGGGAACACTAGTGTGGAAGTGGTGGATAGAGAGAGGAACCCATGGTTGAGAAGGAGCAGAAACGAATGAGACAAACTGGGAAAGCATATTACTTTTGGGGACAGTGGTGCACAATCGACGTTGCCAAATGCCCCCCAAATGTATAGAAACACAAAGAAAAATATGGCCATTGGATTTTGTAATTACAAAAATACTGGTGGCCTTAACAGAAGAAGCAGGAGGTGCAGAGTGAATGCATAACCCATAAAGTGGTCACACTGAGTACAGATTACCCCATTAAGAAGTTTGGATAACAGGAAAGAAGATATGGGACATTTGCCAGAGACACGAGGCCAAAGGTGGATTTCTTTTCCAATGAACAGGAGGGAGCCAAACAAGCTTTATTTGAAGGGAACACACTCCTACAAGAGGAAAGAATGAAGTTTCAAGAGGGAGGGTGGCTGCGGAGCCTGATCTTGGCAAGTAAAACTGGGTGGGCCCAGAACCAAAGAGGGGCACCACATCTTCTCAAACTGGAGAAGAATAATGGGTGTGGGTACAGTTCAATTAGTAGGTGTGGAGGAGGCAAGAAATCGAAGGAGCTCATGCTCAATTGCCCTTGTAGTAGGATCATTTATTGAGATTTTTTTTTTTAAATATTACTCCTATTACTCAAGTTGTCTCCAATGAATGAACAAGTCAGCCATTATGTTGTGTTTTCCTGGTCTTGCCTGGAAGGGCTAGACTGACTTGTGCTTCTGGGGCAGAAAGCAAGTTTCTGGGATACCAGAATGGCAGCTCCTTCACAGGCTTTCCTTTGAAGTTGTTATTTAATTGGGATTCTACAAAGAGTCATTAAACTTCCACGTGACTATGTTCATACCTAAGACAGTGGAGGTAGAGCTGGTATTGGGGTTGAAGGGGGTGAGTGACAAAACCGTGGAGGTGACTTTCTTGGAATAGAGAAAGGGGCCAGCACAGCAAGTTGTGCAAGTGGCTGAAGGCCAGGCCCTTCCTTGAAGCATGGCAGGATCTCAAAACAGATGGTATATGGTTGTAAGGGGTCCTGAGCTCCCCAGTCATGGGATCTGGGCCACTGGAGCTGAGTTGGGCCAGGGGTGGAATGGGGTGGGTGAGCTTGGAGATTAGAGACTCCAGCCATAGAATGGATCATTCTGGCCCGGATAATAAACAACTAAGCAGTGACCATGATAGGCTGGAGAAAAAATGTCTCTCCTCAAATTTTTTGGACTGAGCAATCTTCTTCGGATGCCTGACAGCCCCTGAGAGAATGGGCTCCAGTAATGAAAGCTACTGAGCACTGCCCCTCTTGAGAGAGAATTTGAACTTATTTTTCTTTAAAGTGCAGCATGACATTTCTTGCACCAGAGTATCATGGAGAACCTTCATTCCAATACACGTCTATGTTCTTGATAAAACAGAGAGTTTGCTAATAGCAGGGAGACTATGGAATGAATGTTGAATTGAAGGTTTGAGACACATAAAAGCATTTTTTAAATGCAGAGTCTTTAGACTCACAGAAGCAAAGAATGTTGATATTGGAAGAGACCTACTGAACTCTCTAGTCCAGACTTTGCTGTGTTTCTTCCACACATAGATTTTATAGATGAGAAAGCGCAGAGAAGCTAAGGGTTGTACGTAAGGCCACACAGCATAGCAGAACTTTGGCCTGTTGCTCCTCATTCTAGCCTCAGTTCAAGCAGTCGCCCTTTCCAGCATGCATGTGGGGCAGCCCCTGAGCTGTACACACCCCCCTTACCCACTGCCATTGCACCCCAGAGGCTGCCCTGACTTCAGGTCTCACCACAAAAGGTAAGACCAGCTCTCGGACCGTCCAGCTTCCTTCTCATAGCTGACCTTTGGCAGCAGGACAAAGGCTTTGGACCTGGTCCGGGCTCCACCTGACACCAGGAGGCCTCCCTTGCCAGAACCAGGCAGATGCAGGTCTCAGCTGTGCACTGGGCAGGGAGGAAGAAGGGGACTGGAGAATCAGAGAGCAGAGAAGGCCTCAAGGTTCCCCATTCTTCTCCCCCAGTTCACTTTCAGTTAAAGAACTGAGGCTTATGAGAAGCCCAGTGACTTGTACACAGACCTCGGGAGTCTAAATCATAGGAAAAGCCTGATCATTCTGGGTTTTGTTCTTCTAAACTCCTTTTCCAAACATACAGCTCCTTATCTGACCATAAGGAAAACAGCAAACGCCTCTCAGTATTAGAATCCCCACCAAGGACGCCCTGTACAGGTCAGTGTAACTCTGGCCCACACTGAGTCCTGGAAGTGCTGACAGAGGCAAAGGAACCCTGTGTTCCTGCCTCCTGTGAACTGGCCACACCCCACTTTGTGCTGAGGAAGAGGGAGGGAAAATCTGCACTCAGTTGAGACGTTAATGGAATCAAGGCATGGCAAGGCAAGAAGCTATAAAAAGACAAGGGCTTCCCCTATAAAATTGGCAGCCCAAGCCCCGGGTCCTTCAGGAGAGGAAGGGCAAACAACAGGGACCAAAGCAAAAATCAACACTGTGAGGGCTGGTGGCCAAAAGGAAACCATGTGGCTGAAGCCAAAGGCACAGATGGGGTCCGAGCCAGGCGACCAAGTTGCAGGGTGCAGGGTGCGGGGCGGGGGGGAGTTTGCTGTGTGAGCTGGCTAAGTTTGTCCATCATCCTCTCCCTGATTTGCACCTGGAAATCAAACCACTCCATCACTTTGAATTCTTGGAGTTTCGGGTCCTTCCTTACTCCATCCCTAAGCCAGGACCTATAAGCTGGAATCCAGTTTCTAAGATCTCCAAGACCAGGGCATCTCAAAGGAGGTTAAACATATTCTGAATGTAAAACTATTTTAAAGGCACACAATAAATTTTTATTGTCATAGTTATGTGTTTATTTTTACAGTCACTTAAGAGTTATAATAAGCAATACTAACTTTCCCTTTTTTTTTTTAAAGATTTTATTTATTTATTTGAGAAACAGAGAGACAGTGAGCTGGGGGGGGGGAGGGGAAAGAGGCAGAGGGAGAAGCAGACGCCCCCCGGAGCAGGGAGCCCAACTCGGAGTGACCCCAGGACCCTGAGATCATGACCTGAACCGAAGGCACACGCTTAACCGACTGAGCCACCCAGGCGCCCCCCAATTTTCCCTTTAGGAAAAAAAAAATTTACTCAAGTTAAAAAAAAAGGGTCTGAGTCAATTTAGAGAAAATTACTCTGACAAAAATAATGAAGGTGATATATAACAGCCTGAAATCTGGGAGATGCTGCCCAGGATCTTCCCAAACGAGGAGCAATGTCAGCTGCAGTCAGCTGCGTCTCACTATAAGCATGAAGCAAAAATGCCAGGTTTGAAGCATCATTTATAATAAACAGTATGAATCCTCCTACCCTGTGTGGATATCCCGGAAGTTTGTTTTTCTTTTGTTTTGTTTGTGTTTGGGAGGCTCTTTGGTGATCTCTTGTTCAAACTCCTCAGACAGGAGGATGTTCTGTTTTGGTTTTTTCCCCAATTTATAGTTGGGGGACTCTGAGGCTTCCTTTATCCCAGGTCACTTAGAGAGAAAGTGATTAGGAGAGCCGTGAAGGGCTTCTGGTTCCTAACAAAGGCCTCCTACCAAAAAATGGCAAAGTGTAAGAAGTGACTGTTCCACCTTCTTCTAATGACTGTTGAATGCCAAACAGGAAGGCCACATTAATTTGCATATGTGATACAAGACAAACTTTGGCCCACAAATGATTATACCCGCATCTTTCCTCTTCATTTCTTTATCTTTTATGACTGGAAAAGCAAAACCAATTAGAGGAGGATTTAATGCATAGTGATCTATGCATTGAAAAAGCATTCCAAATCCATGACATTTCTGTCTATAAACCAATCCAGGCAGAGCTGGTAATTTGGTTCAGTGCTGGGATAAAGTTGACATTCAGAAAATGACATTGTTAATGCAATAATTTCCCTAAAGTACAGCCTTTGTTTTAGGTCGTTTCTTTCAGAAGAAAATTAATAAAAGCAAGAAGAATTAGACCTAGGTCAGTGCTGGTGAATATGCAGAGATAAAGAGAATAAGCTACAACAGGGCATGAGCTGATCCAGCCAAAAAGTAAAAACATGAATGATTTGGTTATTTTCTAAAAGAATTGAATGTTTTTTTCAACAAATTGACCAAGTTCATGAATGCTTTTGGTATAGTCTCTGCCCACTTTTCCTGGTTGCAAGGTTTGGAAGTGGGGATCCCACAAAACTCCCCTCTGTCAACTTCTCCTACCTCTTCCTACAGTCTGGTTTTATGGGGTTCCACACATAAGAAAGTGAATGACAAGGAGGCAATAACCTCAAAGGAAGAGAAGAGAATTAGAAGTGGAGCTACTAGAACTGAGTTTTATTCACCCTCCAATTTGTGTCTGAAAGTTTTATATTCTGGGGCAAGTCACTATGTCATCCTGGTCCTCAGCTTCCCTATATATAAAAACGATGGTAGGACTCCCGAGTCATGGAATCTTTACCAGACTCCCCAGGTTCTGTAAGAGCTGCCTAAAACTTCTAAGATAAAACTCAAAATGTAGTCATTATATAATTTCAGTTTTCTGGGTAGAAAATCCATTATTTTCATGCGATTTGCAAGTGTCAACAACTGCGGTCTTAGGTGACTTTTAAGGTCAATTCCTGAACTCGTATTTTATTATTGCAAGATATAGAGAATCACAGGAAGAAATAAACAGGCATGGATCTGAGTGACAGAAGACAGGCATAGAAGTTACTGCTGTGCCTATTCCTCCATCAACGTTGAGCACCTCTGGGTTTTGCACCTATCCCCGAAGTCCCTCCACGGTCCACACACCCATAAATAATGGCCTATTTCCCCAGAAGAAGGGAACCTTATGTGCAGAATGCAAGGTGTACCGCATTTGTTGTTATTAAATAATAAAATAAATTTTGGACATTCACAAACCAGATTTGCACAACTCCTGCCACATATTATTTCCATTAGCTTTGTCTGAAAGGAAAATCCTTCATGACTCTATCAAGTGAAGCTTTGGAATGACTGAAACCACATGCTAATTGTTAGAGACTTCTTAAAAGCCTGGTTTTGATTGCCTTCTAAAAGTACAGAGGCCAATAAACTGAAAGGGAACTGGGGAGGACAGGGGTGAGAAGAAACAATAATAAAACGATGAGCTATTGGAAAGATGTGACAATTAAAAATCCCAAATTGGTACATTTGTCCATAAACTAAAGCCCCCTGGAGACATTACCACATTCGCTCTGTATATACAAAGCTAAGTGAGAGAAACAAGCTGGCACTAACCCTCTCCACTACCTTGTTGGCACGGTAATGGGGAGAAGCCAGAGGAAGAGCTGCTCTTCTGTCCACATCTGAAAGCTCAGATAATGCTCACCAGACATGGGGAGAAAAGATGTCTTAATGCGAACCATATAAAACTACCACCTTTGAAAATAAAAAACTGGTCAAATATGGCAATGTCATATGGTGCAGCCTAGGATACGGAATACCTCCAAAAGCCAGGACAGTCTAGCCATTTTGGCATTAACAAGGTGTTCCTGGCTCATCTCTCTTTGACAGAAATGATTAAGACTCTGGAGAAAAAGACAAGAGATGGGTAATTCACTGTGAAATCAAGTTGGCTCATTCTTAATGATTATAATAATGTTTAAAAAAGAAAGAAATGTTAAAATTCCAAGATATCTCTTGGATATCTCAGGAAATAGAGTTATACTTTTGACAGAATTCGATTTAACAAATCTCTGTCCAGAGCCTATTTTCCACCAAGCACAGGTTGTTGGCTGTAGGGACATTTGCAGGGTTTCTTGGGATTCATCTTAAAGGAAGAGAGAAATCCTTCAATAAACATGGAATAGCTAATACCTCAGGAATCATCTGTTAATAAACAAAGTTTCTGGATCATCAGCATCATCTCTGAAATTGTTAGTTTTTTTTTTTTTTTTAGTCTGGGCATACCATAACTAATTCCCAATTCTCCCAATTGTTGGATATGTAGGTTATTTCTAATCCTTTTATATTATTAATTTTTCTATAATTAGTAATATTCAATACTAAAAATGGTAGGGTTTGGCATAAGATTATTTTACGCAAAGGAAGTCTGACACCTATTAAAGTTTAAAAGTTAGTTTAAAATTTCCTACAAGTTTAGGAATGGATAAAAGAAGCATTTGGTCAGGCTGCTCAGCCTCTCCCAAGCATGGAGTTTCTTGGTTCCTCTCTAATAAGTATCATCCAAGAGGTGAGATTAGGGAAGGTCTTCATCTCCTACAAACCCAAAGGAAAATGTGAATCAATTAGATTTATCAACTTTTTATTCAAATTATTTTTTAAATTTAAATTATTTTATAACTCAAAGTTCCCAGGTTTTCCTTAGAGAATTTATCAATTAAAAAGATCATTTTTCAAATGGCAAAATTTAAAGCATTGGGTAGCTTTCACCGCCCCAGTTTTATGCAGATGTAAATAACACAGAACATTGTACTAGTCCAGGTGTACCACATAGTGATCTGATATGTGTATATACTACAAAATGACTACCACAACAAGCTCAGTTAACACCCATCACCTCACATTTGATGTTTTTCTCTTGTGATGAGAACTTTTAAGATTTACTCTCTTAGCGACTTGCAAACATACAATATTCTTAACTATGATCAGCGTGCTATACACTATGTCCCCAGAACTTATTTACCTTATAACTAGAAGTTTGTACCTTTTGACTTCCTTTACCCATTCTTTCCCCACCCCCAGCTGCCTCTGGCAACAACCAATCTTTTCTATCTATGTGTTTGTTTTTTTTTAGAGTCCACGTATAAATGAAATCATATCATATTTGACTTTTCTGACTTATTTCACTTAGCATAATGCCCTCAAGATCCATCCTTGTTTTTGCAAATGGCAGGACTCCCTTTTTTTAATGGCTAAATAATAATGCTGCAACAAACATAGGGGTACATATATCTCCTTGAGACAGTGATTTCATTTCCTTTGGATAAATACCCAGAAGTGGAGTTGCTGGATCTTACAGGAGTTCTATTTTTAATTTTTTGAGGAAATTCCATACTGTTTTCCATAGTGGTTGCACCAATGTGTACTCCCAGCAACAGTGCACGAGAGTTCCCTTTGCTCCACATCCTTCCCAGCAGTTATTATGTCTTATCTTTTTGATGATAGCCACTCTAACAGGTGTGAGGTGATAATTCGTTTTGGTTTTGATGTGCATTTTCCTGATGATTGGTGACGTTAAGTACTTTTTGTAACACTTTGAAAGAATGTCTATTCAGTTTTTCTGCCCAGTTTTTAATTGTTTTTTTGTTTGTTTGCTCTTGAGTTGTATGAGTTCTATAAGTTCTTTATATATTTATACATTAGGGATGTGAGTCCCTTTTCAGACACGATTTGCAAATATTTTCTCCCATTCTGAAGATTGCCTGTTCATTTTGTGATAGTTTACTTTGCTATGCAGAAGCTTTTTAGCTTGATGTAGTTGAAATTGTTAAATCTTGACAGTAACCACTGCGCTGTGCTGGGAGCAGAAACTTTTAGGGGCATGAAGAATAGACCTCAACTTACAGTGTTAGCCTTGCTGATTATTGGGCCTCTTAAAGAAAGGCAACAGTACAATAAAGATAGGCTCTGGCTTTGTTATTTTTAGCTGCAGCTCCCCAGGGGAACTGGGCAGTGGAGCCTATGTTCTAGAGGGGTCACCAGTAAAATTTACAACCTCTGTCAGCAGAAACAGGGCTCTTGTTGGTTGACATTCCAAGGAAGGCCCATCTGTTTGTTCAGCTTTTTCCTGAGGGAGCCAGAAAGGGACTGCTTCAGTTTCAAAAGTTGAAGTCCCTAATAAGAGAAAGCTTTGTGGTTGGGTCAAAATATTAAAACATAATATGCTGACATGCATATAATTTTAAAATTCAGCTTTCACCAATTTGAACACACTCATGTTATCACATGGTTTTCTGAGCATTTCTCCCATTAAATGCAATAGTGAGGCCAGTTGCACCCCCACATGTATAAGTGAGTTCAGGGATAACCCACAGTCTCCACTGGACCCTCAGTTATTACCAGTGAATCCACAGGTATTATTATTAATAATATTAATAATATGTAGTAAATGGTAATAATAATAAACTTGTTTAATAATTACAAGTCCAGGTAAAATTCTGTACCAATAAAGAAAATTTAAGATGTTGTCCTTGCAATTTGTGTTGGAGAAAAAGAGCTCATGAAGCTATCTTAAAAGTTACCAAATAAAATACAGATAGATTTTTAGCAACAATTCCTAAAATGCATAAAACGAATGATAAATAGCATCGGAGAAAGAAAAAAAGGATCTCAAATGGGATCAGGAGGGGACAAGCAAGCATTAAGGAGACAGAGTTTTAATTGATGGTTTCTTGTTTTGTTAAATCTTACCACAGTGAGAGCGAAAAGGTAGAGGGTACCAAGAGGAGAGCCACAATAACCAAAAATGAAGGAGTAGAACATGGCATGTTTGACAATTACTGAGTATAGAAAAATTTGGCTGGAAATAAAGAACCAGATTATTTCTGGGTGCAGGTAACATCTAACTCTAGTCTTAAGTCAGAGGGTTTGAAATGCTATTGGAGGTAATGTAACTTTTTCTCCAGCCATGGGTTAGTAAGAAAGATCCATGATTTGTTAACTTGCTCTCCATTAAGATAACTGGCCTGGAATCTACCTTGGTTTCTGATGCTCTGAATAGAGAGAGTACACAAATGTCCAGAAGGGAAAGCTAGTACAAAATACAGACTAGAATTTTTAAAGTAGCTAGCTCACATCCAAAAAAGGAAATAATAGCTAAATTCACTCATGCTTCCAACCTGCAAAGACAAATCAAAAGGTAACACCATTCAGCACATTAAAAGACTCATCGGGCTTTCTGGGCTATTCCCTGTGGTCCGAGAGCTTAGTTAAGTGGCCTGACAGAGAGGACAAATGCTTTGAGTTTTTAACAATTTTCAGAAAAGCAGTTAGAAATAGCAACTGGTATCACATGAATACATCTTTCATAGTCAATGAAAAGGCCAAGGGAAGCTCAGCAGCACATAATGAAAGACAGGACAAGAACAGATAAAAGTTGGGCAATTTTAGCTAAAGCCACTCATTTCCTCATTTCTGAAGCAGTCAAGTTGCTCTTAGACATCGGGACTGATTAGTGTTATCTGGTGAAGGAAGCAGGATAGCAGTAAAGCAGAATAATCATCTTCATAATAACTCAGATCTGTATAGCACTTTATAAACTGGATAACACTTTCAAATATATGATGTGATTTAAAACACTCAAGAATTGCTACTGTCAACAGGATGGGTCTTACCCTCACTATAGAGATGTTAGAAGCTCTCAGCACCTATGTGAGTAACCATCTTTAGTTGTTCCTGAAGTAAGCTGCTGAACTAGTCTTCTAACTTCTAGTCAGTGGTCTTTTGACCACAAAATTGTTCCCTCTACTTTATAGGCACAAAACAGTTAAAAGGGTCTCTATAAAAAAAACTTTCTTTTATTTTATATGTCCCTAAGTGTCTTATAAACTTCATTACTGATTCTAAAAATACATTTCCAGCCCACTAGCCCACCGAGCTTAGGCCAGAACATGGGGGTCACTGTGCCATCTCAAAGGGAGAGAATTAATGCTCTAAGGCATACTTTGTATAATGAATTAACATCTCTCCTAGGCAAAGAATGGCACCAGTTAGCTCCCATCCTTGGACAATTGAAAAAACAGTTACTGACATAATTGTCTGTGTTCTACGGTTTGAATAAGCACCCTGGTAGCACACTTATCTTTGAAAAAGGAGTCCCTTGATGACAGGAAAGTAGTACCACACTTCTCCCTGCCTATCCTCTACAGAGGATTATATAATAAAGGTGCTGATAATGATAACAACTGTCATTTACTGAGAATTTACTACACAACAAGGACTGTGGTTAAGTGCTTTACACAGTTTAACTGATTTAATCTTCACAATGACTTCGGAGGGCAGCTGTTATTATTATTGCCATTTACAGATGACAACTTGGAGGCTCAGGAAAGTCAGTGAAACTTGCTCAAAGTCACACATGGAATAAGGGGCAAAACCAAAATTTAACCTGAGGTCAGTTTCACTCCAAAGTCATTCCCTTCCCCATGACACTTTACCACGGTGGATGGCACACTATTGTTGCGTGGGGCGACTGCTTCTCCTCTACCTCACCCTTAGTCATTCAGAGAAAGAGCAAGCTTGTAGGGAGGCTGACAAAAACACTTGTGGGGCAACAAACTGGCCACTGACATTTGGGTCAAACCAAACATAAGTATAAAATCATGAATTGTATAAGACTGTAACTTGAAGGAATTTCAACAAATCACAGATTCCTTCGTTCATTTGAATAATGCTCACTGGAAATCTATGGTGTGCGACATAATGAGCCAGATGCTGAAAATGAAAAAAATTAAAAACCATACATCCTGCCTTTGAGGAAGTTACATTCTAAAAGGAAATACAGGCACACAAATGATTGCAGTACAGTTAATAAATATATAATGGTGAGATCTGTACAAATTAAAAAGATGCACAAAGAAGAGCATTATGCTCAACTCTACTTGGGATGCCACCATAGCTTTCTAGGAAAAGATGCTTGAGCTGAATCTTAAGAGTCTG
This sequence comes from Ursus maritimus, assembly GCF_017311325.1. NCBI lineage: Eukaryota > Metazoa > Chordata > Mammalia > Carnivora > Ursidae > Ursus > Ursus maritimus. The sequence continues at coordinate 14,062,270 of NW_024426663.1, forward strand.
GCAGATAAAATTAGGTGGGAATGACACTCCAAGAAAAATGAGAGAACATGCAGAGGGATCGGATACAAAATTACATGGGAGGTTTGGGACCTGTGGATATGGCTAAACCTGGCACAAGTGCAGAAAGAGAAGGGCAGTAGAGACTAAGAAGGCAGTAAGACTAGTGAGGCTGGTCAAAGAGGGCCTTAAGTCACTCAATGGAAGAGGGGATGCCTTTGAAATCAGATGCAATAGATTGAGAAAGAAAAGCTGAGGAGTGGAGCTGAAGCGGCAGCACCACAAGAAATGTGTTGAAGAGAATAAGAAAGCCAAATCAACGGAAGTGAACTTTCCTGATTAGACGAAGCATCTTGGCAGGCAAGAGGGAGAGAGGAAGAGTCTAGAGGATGACATCCAAGTCGTTGGAATGGGCGGGATGAGTGAATGGGCAAGGCAGTGAAAAGATGAGTTCAGCCGGGAGTAGTTTGAAATGGTGGTATCTATAGAACCCAGGTGAATGTTCTACAGCACAGAGATAACATGAAGAGACTCAGTCATGTAGATCATCATATTGGGTGCTTGTACCCCCAGCAAAAATAAAATCTGCCCATTGGTGGCATTTGGGTGACCGTTTTTCTCATTATTGAAAACACTGGCATTTTTAATTTATCTTACTCTTTTTTTTCTAAGAGATGGGAGCTGACTTGCTGCCAACCACAAATAAACATGCATAAGAATTCTCTTTTTAAGATCTATTTTTTTTGGTAGAGACTCTAGTCTTCAGATCTAATTTCCTATTGGTCAACCATTTCTAATGCAAACATAGAAAGGATTTTATGGAACAATGGCCAACTTATAAGAACCTGTTCACTCTTGTCACTTCATAAAAGTTAAATGGAACCTGGCCGAAAAGATGGGGTTAACAGAAGCATACTTTTTCATGAAGGGGAAAAAGGAGTTCTTAAATAGCACGCATTAAGAAACTCTCTTTGTATGTAAAAACTTGACTTAAAAAGTTGTTTTTAAATGTTTAATTGGGCATCAGGCCCTTAGGATGCAGTGTTACAGTAAAAACTGTAGAACTAAAATACATTCATATTTACTCACCATAATTGCCTTGAATTGCAAATAGAAAATTACTGCAAGATAATATGAGGGAGGAAATTCCTTCTATGTTAAAGATTAAAGAGTGCAGGTAGGGTAGAAATAAACTGATAAGTATCATGTATGTCTGAGTAAGCAAGAAAGGTAAGCAAGAGAGAATTGTTAAAGGACATTGTAATTATGATTAGGATAAAGGCCCATTCAGCTAAGCAGTCACATCTGGCTTCTAGTGATATCAGTCTGCCTAATGGAAATAATAAGTTAAGGTAGTGAGACTGTTGAAGTCTCTTGTGAATATTAGACTTATTTCCTCAGTGAGTCAGACTTAGAATGTCAGAGAGATCAATTTATGTGAATACAATTAATAAGGTAATTAAGAAATAGAGACAGCTCAAGAGGATATTGCCTGATAATTAATAACCAGCTGGAAAGGATGAGGAACCAGGGAAACAGTGAATTAAATAAAGATCAGCATGACGAATTTCTATCAATAAGATACGGGCTATTCTTTCAGACAACCAAAGGTTAGTATCCGAGGGCCATCTGCTAACAAAACTTAAACGGGGTGTCTTGGAATTGTATATCCTATAATCTCGTGCCCTAGAGAGCCTAGAGAGAGGGAGCTATCAATAGGCAGGGACAAGGGAAAGAGGAACAACATCATGCACAGAAAAGAGCATTTGGTCTGGAGTTAGGGTCCTGGTTCTGTTCTCACCTTTGCAAGAGATGAGTTGTGTAAGGCGCCTGGGTGGCTCAGTTGGTTAAGCGTCTGCCTTTGGCTCAGGTCATGATCTCGGGTTTTGGGATGGAGCCCTACGTCAGGCTCCCCGCTCAGCAGGGAGCCTGCTTCTCCCTCTCTCCCTATATATTCTCCCTCTCTCTCTCTTTCTCTCTCAAATAAATAAATAAAATCTTTAAAAAAGAGAGAGAGAGATGAGCTGTATAAACTGGAAAGAAGCACTTCACTGCTGAGCCTCAATTTCTTCATTAGTCAAATGGGATGATTGAACTCTATGACCTCTACGGTTCCTTGCAACTCTAAAATTTGATTTATAAACACCGTTCCTTAACTACGACAACCAAAAAAAAAAAAAAAAAAAAAGCTAAAACAATAAGTCCTTGGGCCAGAAAAAAGAGTGGTAATTGTTGGCTGTTGGTGTTGAATAGGTACCAATAGGCAATGAAGGCCCAGATTTTAAAGAAAAAAAATTAAAAAGAAAAATATAAAAGAAATCATCTCATTCTCTCCAATCCTGCATCTGAAAAACAAAAATGAAAAATGAAGTGTGAGACTGTGGTTTATTTCTCTTTGCAGCTCCTAGTACTTGTAACCAGATAATTTACTGGGCTTTTTTAAAAGGAGAGAGAGAGCGAGCATGAGCAGGGAAAAGGCAAAGGGAGAGGGAGAAGCAAACTCCCCACTGAGCAGGGAGCCCTAAGCAAGGGTTGATCCTAGGGTCCTGGGATTATGACCTGAGCCAAAGGCAGATGCGTAACTGACTGAGCCACCCACGTGCCCTGATAATTTACTGTTATAACCTACAACTATCAACAAAATACCCCTTGTTATAATAAACCGCATAAAGCCTTGACCTCAAAGTTCAATCCCCTCAGTGACAATGTACTCTGGGAGCCAAAGCTTAAAAACTGCAGGAACTTGTTCAACAAGAAAGTGTCTTTGCTAACACAACACTCTGTGATTCGGTGAACACTTCTTTGAAGATAGGCATCAAATATCTTATATATGCAGAGGCAAGCGAGAAAACAAACAGCTGCCTGTCCCGACTTCAGTTTATCTCCCAATTCTCCAAAATGCTCAAAACCCTGAAAATCCATGGAAGTTTCTAGACTGAAATTTGATTACTCAACTTGGACTGAAGGGTCAGTGGAGGGACTGGGAGAGGCAGACCAACTAAAAAGTCAGTTTTCCTCAGATCAGGAAGCGATGCTTTGGTGGGGGAGGGTGTCAAGCAGGAAGGGGATTAAAGCCCTCACACAAAATGATACATGAGAAGAATAGCAGAAGTAAACTGATGTACACTCTTCCTCCTTGTAAACTGAAGTAAACTCTTTCTCCTTGTAAACGCACCATCTGCAGTTGAAGGGAATCAATTCTGGGGTCTGATGTCATCTGTTTAGTAGCAGAGCTGGGGCAAACTACACATTCTGCCCAATTTGGTGATTTTTGGTATTTTGAGGCAACATGAGAGTTTTAGAACTAGCATGAAAATATAGCAGAGGCAGCAGCATAGAAACAAGGTATTGAGACAAACAAACAAGGAAGTCAAATTGCAGAGACTCTTCAAAGCCCCTGCCTACAGCAAACCAAAAGCATGGCTCCAGCCCTCGCTGTTTCTGGACCAAAGGCTGTTGCACATTTGGGTAGATAATAAGACCTGAAATGTCTCAGTGCTGAACTCTTTCCAACGGTCTCTGATGCCATGGTTGCTCTTCCCCCCAAACACCCGGGCACCAGTAGAACTGGGCGAGAATGATCATCAAGGCCAGTTTTCAAAGGGAAAAAGGAGTTCCTTGGCAATAGGCAGCTTGTTAAGCATGTGTAGGTAGAGAAGGGCTCTGTTTGGGACTGAGAGGAGTGAAAGGCAAACTGTGAGGAGGGAAGGCTTCTTGTTGGTACCTCTGCAAATGACCACAGGAGTTTTGAGTACCATCTGGCAAGAACACCTCTTCCCCCTTGACTCACTGCATAGCCCACCACCCTCTGTAGCACCCTCAGGGCCAGTAGGAACCTCCCAAAATGCCACTGACGAATTATAATTCCCAGTCCTGAGGTCCCACTTGCATCCTTCTTTCCCAAGCAGGGAACTAGGGCATGCTTTGAGTGGTAACGTAAATTCTAAGAGTAGAATTAAATGAGTTAATATATATGGAAAGGACTTAGGAAATGGCCTGGCACAAAGTAAGCACTATAGAGTTAGCCATCAATACCATCATTTTCCAGATAGGGAAACCAAACACAGAGAACCCAGATAGTCTGACTACAGGGTTCAGGCTCATAACCATTTCACTCTTACTAAACCAAGAAACCAAGAAACCAAGTGCTGAGTGATATGTCAGGCATCCCTTATGCAAGCGGGAGACTGATTTCAAATCTGGGTCTCTTGACTCCAGATCTGGTGTCTTTCCACCTCACACTGTGGCTGTTGCGTATCATAACAGGTGTGAGAGAACAAGTGACAGAGGTGAAGAGGTGGCCACAACACAGCAATCGGTCCTGTCTTTGAACAGAACCATGAATGTCTCTATGATATTATGGCCCTCTGGAGCCAAGACAGGTAGGAGGAAGAATAGGGTCTATCAGTCCAGAAACATCATTCCTAAAAACTCACTGTGCTATTACCACTAAGTTATCTCTGATGGGGAGTTCTTTGCGTTTAGCCAAACATACTGACTTGTGCTTGAAGTCAAAATAATCGCCCACTCCTGCTCTGGAGAGTTTCAAATAGACAGTGATTTGCTAGGTGTCCAGAAATTGATCACTTCATCATCAAACAAGGCAGCCGGGGGAGCAATTGCTCCAACAGGAAGGTTAACAGGCGAGAAAATGATTCGTCTCATGGTTACAAATGTTTCTGCTGCCATGACTAAAAATTGCTGTGATTTTTTTTTTAAAGTTCAGATGCCTAGATATTTTACTGTTGAAAATGTCAAGCCACTGAGTTATTGTTATAATAACTGACCACTCCGCAATAGCATTTCATGACTGTTTTTTCTGTTGTCATGCAGTCAGCATCATAGATTCCGAATAAATCTGAGCCACTGCTGATTTGCTTTCCAGCACGCAGCATTATTGGCTCTGAAGGAAGCATTAGCTTTGTAGACTGTGAACGTATATAATGAGTAATACCAGGGTACAAATATTACCAAACCTTTAAATGTGCTCTTTGTTTCCTAATAAAACTCTTGTAAGGTCCTCCAAGGGGCCTGTCTCAGCTAACCTTGGAATTCACTCAGCTTATTAAGTTAATACAGTAACGTGCCAAGTCAGGGCTTCTCTGATTGTTGCTGCATGCAGTAGGATGTGATGGTTTTTAGAAGTGGCTTATTTAAGAGCTTTGCACTTCCTTGGAAGAAGGGTTCATGTAATGTGACTAAATTATTATAATCATCATACATATTCATTAAATCAAATTATTTTTCAAGTATATACAGAATAAAATATGCTAGACGTTAATTCTGAAACAGAACAACACCTTTCTAATGCAGGTGTGCCTCACTTTAAATAAACCAGTGGTTTCCGATCAGCTGAATGTGTGTGGAAGGGTTTCTTTTTTGGCAGTGTCCAAGCTGGGTGAGTCCCTCCTTGGGTATCTGTTCTCTTACTAGCATCTGTTATTCAGAGGCCTTGCTGATTCATATCTGGTCCCTCCTGAGGCACCAAGAAGATAACTAGATAATCTTTTGAGAGCACCCAGATTTGGGCACCTTTCAACCAGCAATATCTGAAAAGAGATCTTATGGGTAATATTTCAGAAAACAAATGACCTTATTTGAGAAGAACCAAAGTAAAACTAGAAACAGATTTACTTGACAATTAAGTTAGATAAATAGCACTTACAGCATATGTAACCCAGGTGTGGTCTTATTTAATCTTTCCTCACAGAGAAATTAGTAAAGTTTTTGGCCCTGGGTGGCTTGGGTCGAGTGTCAGTCTCTTTCTTGCATCATCCACCTTTGGGATTCCCAGGGACATTCCCCTATGGAGCTTCTCAGATTCTGTGTGCATTCTCTCAGCCTTCCCCTCTATTGCAGAAAGTTTCCTTATTACAGCAAAAGCTGCTGTGGGTAATTTCAGCCCAGATTTCTTGCTCCCCCCTGCACAGTTATACATGGCTTTATCTCATACTGATAGTGTTCCTCCCCTGTGGTGCTCTTCTCTGCAGCTAGTCCCAGATCTGCACATTTTCTCGTTGTTAACCTGTCTCCTAGGTTAGGTCTCAGCTGTATCTCACAATTTTTCTCAGCTGCACTGCAGAGCATCTCCTGGCTTCTAGGGAGTCGGGGACAAGAGATGGGCAGAGAACCTATCACTATGTACTCCTATCTATGCTTTAACTAAGGCAGCTCAGCTTTGAGTTCTATTACTTGTAGTGTTCTGTCGAGATTTCATTCCAAACAAGATCTCCTTGCAAACAAACAAACAAATGGAGAAGTTTGACTACTCCATGATCGAAGGCATCCTTTTCTTGACAAAGTCACCATGGAGTCAGGGAACTTATTATTTGTATTCATTGTGCTGTTTATCTGTTGCTGTGTTATAAAACCATTTGAAACTTGGCAGGTTACAAAGACAACCACTTTATTGTATCTCCAGATGTTATGGGTCAGAAATTAAGGCTGGGCTTAGCTGGGTGTTTCTTTTGTTTCCTCTGGCATTGAAGGAGTTCACCTGGTGATATTCAACTCTCAGGTGTGTCCTGGGGGCAAGGGGAGTCCACAACAACTTCACTGTCACGTGGCTTGATGTGGATGGCAGAATGGGTGGGCTTAGCTGGATCTGTCAACACAAGTTCCCACACAAGGCCTCTCTAGCATGACAGTGTTAGGGAAGCTGGAACTCTTGTATGGAGACTTGCAGTTCCCAAAAGGAGTGTTCTAAGAGACAGGAAGTCAAAACTGAGAGACTCTTAGGGCCTTAGCTCAGAAACTGGCACAATGGTACTTCTGCTATTATTTTATTGGTTAAAGCAGTGACAGAACTTTCCCACATTCAAAGGAAAAAAATAGATCTCTCATGCGAAGAGTAGTATACAATACGAAGTCTTCTTTAATCTAGCATAGCTACAAACCTCTACATGACACAAATGGCCACAGTGTCAGTTACTTTACTGTTTTTCCTTCTCTTTCTGGCGTCAGTTATCTTCCTGGTCTTCTACCCTAGACTGGCCAAGATGACCATCCAGCTGAATTGACCCATACTGGTCAGTCTGGGGGCAATAATAGCCTCACATTTTCCATTATATATTTCTAAACTGACTTCCAAGAGCACTGGCCATTCCCTATCTGTCATTCTAGTATACAAGATGAAGAGGTTTTGCTTTGGCTAGGGTTGCCAGATAAAATATAGGACACCTAGTTAAATCTGAATTTCAGATAAACAACCCCCCCCCTTTTTTAGTGTAAGTATTTCCCAAATATTACATGAGATATACTCATACTAAACAACTGTTTGTGTAGTCTCACAGCCTTAATATTTTGGTGACATGGTTAAAGCAATTACTTATATACATATCAAAGTGCAATAATGAAGATGAAAATCACAGAATTCTTTGAATTCTTTGACTTTTCTTTCCCATTACAAGAAGTTTATAGTTTCATTGGGAGAGTGAGGGTGAGAGGAATCCAGTTCTATCTGAGATCAAACAAAGCTTACAACCACCACTTTGCCAAACATTTCTGTTTAGCAGATGCTTTAATCATGCCTTTTCTAAGCTGAAGAAAATCTTTGCATTTAAATATAGCTATATAGCAAATGTACAGTCAGTCAAAAATATTTATTGAGTGTGTACTAGGTGTTAATCATGAGTAACATATGGTTCTTGCCTGGCAGGAGTTCAGAATCCAGGAGACATACAGAGATATGAACAGATAATCACAAGGCAATGTGATTGGTTTTCAAACAAAACAAAAATACAGTTCAGTGGGTGTGACTAACAGGACTCAAAGAGTTGTGGATCTTAGAGGAGGTTACATTTGATCTGGTCTTGAAGGATAAGTAAGAACTTCCCAGGCAGAGAAGGAGAGCAAACGGATTCTCAGAAGAGATTAAAAAAAAAAAAATCATGAAGTCATGAAGGAGCTGCCATGCTTATGAGGCAGAGAAGATTCTGGTCTAGTCAAAACTCAGAGGAGGGACAAAAGCCCTACCCGGTCTCACTACTACTACTATTACATAGGAAAGATGAGGGATGGCCTCAGTCCAAGCCAAAACTCATTAACAGCAAGAGGAAGAGTATTAAGAGCAAGCGATCACAGGGCCCAACAAATAATCAAAGGTAAAAGGAGAGATGTCTAACTTCTGTAAAGATAAAAGTAAATTGCTGCTGTAGCTCTAACAACTTTTATTCCCACTTCACTGTGGCAAATGCCAATTTTCCACGTTAGACTGGTTTGGAGGGTTCCAGAAAGTACTTGGCTACTTTTCAATTTTGGAGATGATGAGCAGAAACATTTCCCAGGTAGGTGTTACCCTGCCATATTGTGTGAAAAAAAAAGGAGCAAAACACTTCTAATGATTCTATTACAAATCCTGTGTTAGCAAGATTTCAATCTGGCTTGAAAGCAAAGATTCTGTGCCTGCTAGAGCTATGTATGCTTGAATACTGCATAGTCATAACTTATGAGCAGTGATAGCCCAGTGTGCAGCATCAGTAGGAGAACATGGCAAAGAGCCAACATCCAAGTCTAACAGAGCAACAGAAACCGTCTTTCTGATGTCTGACATGCCTTCAATCATTTGTGTGTCTTTCATAACTGATCTTACAAACTTATCTATTAAAACTTGAAAAACAGTGAGATACCACTACACACCTACTAGGATGGCTCTAATTAAATATAAATGCTGATGAGGACACAAAATGGCTAGAACACTTATATATTGCTGGTGGGAATTCTACTTTTGGAAAAAAGTTTGACAGTTTCTTGTAAAGGTAAACTTACATGTAGGCTACCCTAGAGACAAGAAAACCTATACCCACACAAGAATATGCATATGAATGTTTACAACAACTTAATTCACAAATGACCCAAAATGTTCATCAACTGGTGAACTGATAAATTGTTATATCCACATAGCAACAAAAAAGAAAAAAATTACAGATACATGCACCAACATGGACACATCTCAAAAGCATTATGTACAGAAAAATGTCGGATTCAAGAGATTACATACTGAATGATTCAATTAATTTGTTACTACAAAAAAGGAAAAAAAATAGAAACAGAGATCAGATCAGTGGTTTTTGGTGGGTGATCAGGGAAGAGGCTCATGGGAGCCTCTTTTGGCTCCATAATTTTGGTGGTAGTTACATGACTACATAAACTTGTCAAAATTCATTGAGCTGTACATGTAAAAAGTAGGAATTTTACTATGTGTAAATTACATCTTAAGAAAGATCAAAATCAACTTGTATATTTAAGATAGAAAAAACGAGATATGAGTGAGCATTATCCTGAATTTTGAGTATTGGTTTGACTATTGCTAGTTCTGAAGGCTTTTGACCATTAGTTAGACTTTTATTGACCATAAAATATATCCTAAAGATCATATTTAATGGTAGACTTGAAAGTCTATCAGCCATTTGCAACCAATTTTGAGAGAATTTATTCCTACTAACTATGGCATTCACTGTACGCAATAAACAAACTTCTCTCCTATGCAGCTAGGGAGGTCGTGGTTATGTACTATCTTTGAAGAGATTGAGGATATAGTCACTTAAATAATTTTCTGTGTTTTATGGTTTAGATGAGTAATTCCAATTGATTGTATGGCTTATATAGATTAAAATAACAAAAAAGAGACCACTTGGGAATATTAACACAGTGGTAGCCAAGTAAGTTGTATATCTTGAGCACTGCATTTTATGAAGAAGTCCTGAGTACCACAGAGGGACATATGGAGAGATTTCTTTTACTACTTTCTCTCTGCAAGAGTTCTTTTGCTCTGTTAGAACGTTGACAGAGATAAGTCTCAAAACACAAAGCCAAGACTAATTCACCAGGGCAGCCAAAGTTTCCCTTTGAAAATAGGTTTCTTGGGAAGAATGAAGGGGGGGAGATAAACAGAAGGGGGAATGAACCATGAGAGACTACGGACTCTGGGAAACAAACTGAGGGCTTCAGAGGGGAGGGGGTGTGGGATTGAGATAGGCTGGTGATGGGTATTAAGGAGGGCACGTATTGCATGGAGCACTGGGTGTTATATGCAAGCAATGAATCGTGGAACACTACATCAAAAACTAAGGATGTACTGTATGGTGACTAACATATCATAATAAAAACTTATAAAAAAATGAAAATAGGTTTCTTATCTTTCTTGTTTTGATAGTCCTGGTGTTAGGACGTAATACTCCTGAGGTGTTCCTTCAGTGGACGAGGCAGTGCTTCTTTTATGAAAAGCTAATCTAAGTTAATTAATTGCTCATCAAGGGGACAGAAAACAAGATCAGTGGGTCTTGAGAAACACAACTAAGGAGTAACCCTTTGACTCATTATCTACAGTGACATCTGAAGCACATCAGGGGACATCTGGCACTAGGTTTACAAGCAAGTTCTCCTCAAGTGAGAGGCAGGGAGAAAATTAACCTTAAAATCCATGTAGTGCTGGAATTATAAAGCACAATCTTATTTAGGCAAGTTTTCCATTAAACTATGTGCTGTGAATGTACACGTGAACTGCTGGTTATAATATGACTTCGTATCAGAGTCTTTCACCCAGTGTTCCTGTTTTTATGAAATGTGTTATGTGCCAACCAAGCAGTAACTAGTGTGTAGTGGAGCAGGGAGGACGCTCCCGCCCAACAGGGGCATGGGGGGCTGGGCAGGCGTGAAGTACAACTTTACCAAAGAGCTGAACATTTTGATGTTTCCCAACATTGTGATTTGTTCTCCCAAGCATTTCAATATGCTACTGGGAGCCACGGCCAACCACTGTCAAGTGTCTTTACTAGAATATTTCAGTCTTTTTACCCTGCCTTCCTTTTGAGTGCCTTGTTAATTTGATCCCAGATACTGAATCAGTTAGCAAATTAATAGGCCTTTCTATAAAAATGAGAATTCTCTATTCTGCCTTTCATTTTTGACACACACAGATGCACGTACTTACCCTAGGGTCCCAAGAACTTTACATTTTTCACAAAAATCTTCTCCCTGACTGAAATTGTTTAAAGGAGCTAATGCCTGGACCCTTTGTTCAAGTATTTGGCATAAAACTGTTATTTGTTTAAATTTCAATTTTAGAAGTCTTGAAAGTTTACTTACAAAGTTTCTTATCATTCAACCCATAGCCAGTGGTTTCCAGAAGTCTGTATATTTGTCAGGTGTAGCTTGGATCTGTCCTCAGACCCTGGTAAATGATGTTAATATCCCTAAATGACAGAATTAATAATAATAGCTAATCTTTACCAAGTGCCAGGCCCTGTCACTTTACTTGTATTAATTTATTTGAACTTCACACGCACACAAAATGCACAGAAGTAGGTGTAATGACTTTAACAATGAGAAATGAAGTCAAACATCCTTCCTGCATTCACAACCCTGTCTCCACTATTTGGGAGAGCAATCACATTTATCCTGTGTTAGACAATGAGAAACAAAGACTGCCAAAGAGCAATTTGAAACATAGATGAATTTATAGGGTTTCCTGGCAAGGAAAGTCTGCATTACTCAGGTACAAGCAGTTCTCTCACCAAGCAGTAAGTGAAAGGACCAGATTTAGAGCCAAAAGAGGAGGAAGGCAATATTCTGAGCCCAGGTTTCTGCATTGTGGATTGTTTCCATCCCTTCTTTGCAAATGGTCATTCGCGGGTTTTACATCACTGATACAGAGAAGCCGGGTTTCCAAACAAGTCTAAGATGAGTTGTGAAAGAGGACAGTGGGCCTAAGGTCATCCAGCAAACATGCTGGATGCACGTGCTTAAGCTAGATTTCTATTTCATGTCCAACAAATACCATGCAACAACACTACATCTGTATGTTGTGGTAGGACTAGAGTCTAGATGGAGTGAAATGGATGTGAATCAGATGCTTCTTCATTTCTCTGTTCCCTGAGGACACAGGCACACTCACTACAGAGAGGACCATACAAGATCAACTCCAGTAGTTTCTAACTTGTTTACAAGCTTTATATTTGGAAACTCTTCTTCAAAAAGTGCCCCCAAGACTCTATGGGAGGTACAATAAACTGAGGAGAAATGTTTCCTTGAGCCTACTAGGATTTTAACAACTTGGAAGCCTGGCATGGCCGTACCAGAACTCAAGAAAAAGGGAAAAAAAGAACAAAACAACACAAAAACAAGATCGCTTATCTCGGACGACCTGAGCCTTGTCCACCCTTGGCTCTTTTGTCACTGGCGAATCACACCTTTCAAATTCCCACTGTTTCAGGTTATCTTCCTGCTCAGTTAACAGCAGGACGGAGAATGTAAGAATAGGCCAGCAGCTGGGGTAGCTCCTGTAAAATGTCATCCCAAGAACCATGTTTCACATCAAACATGAAGTTGGATGAGACAAACGCAGGCATCACTCCAGTCCTCTCCCTCACTGCCAGCAGAATGCCACAACAGCAGCAAATCCACGAGACACAGCACAAGGACATCTGCTCGGATGTGGAGAAAAACCTCACTCGCAGTAGAGATAAGAAATTGTATATTAGGTAGCTTTCTTCCCTATACCCTCAATTTTCCCCCTCAGACTGTTCTTTTGTATAAAGCAGTTGCTCCCCAAATCGCACTTTCTAAAAACTAATATTCCTGGAAAGAATACACGTCTGGCCATATTAACTCCCTGCTCTAAACTTTCTAATACTGACACTTTGTCAAATGCCACGTTTCATAAAGGACTTACTGAAAAAGAAAGCTGCCTAAATATGTACAAACAGCAATAACAACAAAACTAACTTTCAACCTGTGCATTTATAAAGACTTTCTAAGATTGCAAATAATGGTTCACACTGAAATATTCTCTAGTTGCTATGACTTGTGTGATTTTAGAACCGACCCTGGAAGACATAAAAATAATTCAAAATAACACAATGCCCAGTTACCAAACAATATCCAATGTAGAGGAACAATAGAAAACTATCAGGCCTAAGAGAGTGGTCAGAAAGCTGCTAGGGAATCTGAAGTTGGGTCAGCATCCTAGGGTTTCTGTCTCTGAAAACCAGTCAGTCCATAAATGAGATGCAAAGTGAGAAACAGATAGCAAAGACACATTTTCATCCACACCCACATTATTGAAATAGTTTGGATATAAGCAGCACAGCTGAGCAGACACCATCAAGAGATATTTGATTCAACCAGCAGCCAAGGGTTCAGAATTTTACCTAATTATTTCTCTCCACAATTTTTCTCACAGGATTCTTGGTTCACCTGTCACTATATATTTCCAGCTGCTTGATTAGTATAGATTCACTATTCCAGTGGTTTTGCAGGAAACAAACAGCAAGCTCTAGCCTCTGCACCCTGAGAATTTATCCTCTAGACACAGAAGAACGCTTCAACAAAAAGTAAATTACAAAGAATTATATATAAAGCTACATGACAACAACCATAAACTACTATAGTAAAAACAAATGCACACTAGCTGAAGATTTACATTAAAAAGCAATCAACGTAGGACAGGTTTAATAAGAAAAGATTTCCCGAAGGGAGACATTTTTAAAAGGACTTTACAGACATAGATTTTAAGAGAGAAGAGGAGAAGTTACTAGCAAAAGCAGAGATAATGCACTGTTTCCACAAGTGGAAAAATTTTGTTATGGAGAAATAAAAGTGGATCTAACCAAACCAGAAAATGTAGCAAGCCCTGTAGAAGAAAATGCTGTAATGTAGAATCTGCAATTCAGTTAGAGTTTTGTATATTGGGCACTTTTTATACTTAAAACAACATGGCTTCTCTTCAATAGGAAATACAATTCTAAAATTTCGTGTAAAAAAATTTAAAAATTATAAAAATTAAGTTTTTTATAAAGCTTTAGACATTTTGTAGCATTTATTTTCTCTCTAATTAAAAAGTAACAACTGTTCTTGGTAGAAAATGTGATAAATATAGTAAAGTACAAAGAGGAGTTTTAAAATCTTCCATAATACCACTATTTAGACATAACCATTGTTAACACTTATGGCCTTTCAACTGTTTTACTCTCTCTGTGTGTGTGGTTTATATGATATGCTTTATTATATGCAAAATTGGATATATTACTGCAAATATAGTTTTATGTATTTTTTCTACTTTTAATACTTTAACATCTGCCTTAAGTGACATTATTTCTGGGACTTTTTCTATTGCTCTGATTTAATTATTTTTTTTTCCAGTTTCCATTATTTTTGACAAGTAGGAGCAATTGCAAATAAAAGCTCCAGTTACCTTGTCTGAAAGAAATATTCCTTAGCTGAATGAATCTCTTAGCTTGATATTAGATTGTTTTGGTTTCCTAGACTAAAATATTCAGAGATGAATACATTAGTAAAGATTTCATACACCCTGATTCTGTGGAATAATAGGAAACTAACCCTTACTATTTGTTCCAAATTTCTTCTGGGCTTTTAGAGTATGTTCCTATTTCACTTTGCGAACCAGAAGTTTTGTCCTCAAATTAATGAGAAAATGCTTTTCTTTACCATTGTCAATGTCATTATCAAATCATATTTATGAATGAACTGGGTAACACCAAAGGCATAACATCCTCAGTGGGCCTACTGGTTCAGAATGTTATATTGTACTATCCTCGCAAAGTACTCCCAATGTCCAGCATGCCCACTCCCCACTTCCAAAATCAGCTTATCCTACTCAGGCACAAAAGCAGTAGTTCATTTTTACTACATCTCCATGGTGGGTGTTAAATTCAAAGGGGAGATACAAAAAGCACTATTATGTTAAATGTGGCTAGTCAAGATGACAATTCTTTTTCTTCCTGAAAATAAAATTATCTATCTATCTATCTATCTATCTATCTATCTATCTATCATCTATCTCTCCAGTATGCATTTGAGTTTATTATTGGAAATTTCTATCTATAGTTTGCTTGCTTCAGTATTCATCATAGTAACAGACATCAGGAAGTATCTTTTCACTGAGTAGTGAATGTTACTATGCCCAGTAGCTATGGCCAGATGTCATAAGCAGATAACTATTTTATGCCTTACTCTCTCTCTAGTTCTGAAAACTTAAGGAAAAGTTATGAAAATGGAACATTTCAACAGTTATGAAAATAAGTCCAGGCAAGAAGGTATCTATGCTGGCTGCTACCTAGAACTGTTTACCTTCCTCTATCATATAGAGTAGGGTGACCCTTCCAAAGCCTGGTGGTTAGAAATGTTCAATGTAAAACTAGCAATCTTCACTGGTGACTTAATTTTTTAAAATGAGAATGTGTATAAAAAAATATTACTTAGGTTTGGCAACTTGCAAAAATATTACAGGACAAAATATTTTCAGAACTTAACAAAAATGCT
Organism: Ursus maritimus; assembly: GCF_017311325.1. Lineage (NCBI taxonomy): Eukaryota > Metazoa > Chordata > Mammalia > Carnivora > Ursidae > Ursus > Ursus maritimus. The sequence goes on from NW_024426663.1 coordinate 14,077,546, forward strand.
TGCACATTATTCTATTAGAAATTTTCAGAGACTGGCCATTTCCTTTTGTACATAGCAACATGTGTTCCTTCTCTGCAAATAGGCCAAAACAAATCAGATTTTTCTCAACTTCCTGGTCATTGAGAACTGGTTCAGCTGGACCTATGCCAGTCGAACAAAAGAAGTCACTTAAATGCAAGAGAGTCACAGAATTTCAGGAGAAAACTAAAATTATCCCTGAGGTGAGCCCTATTGAGGAAGCATACTGCTAATTTTTTAAAATGGGAATAGATCAGTTTTCTTCTCCATGCTCTCTTCCTTGTATTTCTTCAAACCACTAAGTGAGTGTACAAAGGAGTTAGCTATACAAATGGAAAACAAAAAAAGGAAGAAAGATTCAACTCAGGTCAACGCATGGATATAGAGCAAGAATTCCCCCAGTTTTTTAAAAATTTGTAACTACTTAAACATTTTATAGACCGATACATTATAAAGCCTGAGTCACCATGAATTGATTCAGTAAAATGTGTACTTTAATAGAATAAAACTTAAAATAAAAATAATAATTATGTATAAGTACATGATAATGAGGCCTAAGCATAAGGACTACACATATTCTAAATACTATTTAGCACCGCCAAATTAAATGCTTCTGGCTTTCCGCTAATAGAAGAAAAACTGGATGGAACTCCTGAAGAGTAATGGATCCATAACACAAGGGAATGTAGAGAACGTGGTCAGCCCACTTTGGGAAAATGGGACTCCAGGGTATGAATGATACAGCACTAAGAACCACAGAGTCTCTCTCACCCCACAATCACCTTCCGTCAGGGCTGCCTTGTTGCCCACATCCTGGAGAGCACCATTAATATTATATTCCACATAAATGGTGGCCACTGGAACTGTGCTACACAACAGAGATGTTTCTTACCCCCAAAAAAGTCAGGAGCAGTTGACTACTGTACACTTCAATCTTTCATTCAAGCATAGATTCAACAACCATTTGTGGGGAACTGTTATCAGTTGAGATTCTTTTAGTTAAGATGTCAGAAAACCCAATTCAACCTAACTTAATAAAGAAAAGGAATTTATTGTTTCATGTAAATGAATAGACCAGAGGTATACTGGCTTTAGGCAAACAGATGGTATCATTGGAATCCTGTGTGTCTCTCTCCACTCCTTGGCTCCACTTGCTCTGTGTTGACAGTTCTTTGACAATACTTTGTAAACTGTTTAGAGCTGTACAAGCTACTAAAAAACAAATTTTTCTGTTAATAATCATTTTCTCCTGCCTTTATTAATTCCAAAGGCAACAGAATTATCTTCTGAGAACAATTAGCCTGTTAGTCAATAAATGAATACATAACTTGAGGAATAAAAGTGACCACACCCTTAAATGAAATAAACGATTTGATCTGAATCAGAGTTGCTAGGGCAGAGCTTGAGCGCCTGCATTTTTAACAGTTCTCTATGTAATATGTTGTATAAAACCACCGGTCTGCACATTCAACAGATAGCACCAAGAACTAGTTTGCCTACACCTGTAAGATGTCTAAAGGAATTCAGTTGTTATTATAATATTACCATGTATCTAATTTATACTATTGTCAAACTTTTTATTTGTGGCATCTTAAGAATGAATGTTTCGGGTTTTCTAAAATAGCCAGGACCCACAGAAGTGTCTTAGCTTTACTTAAACTTCATTCCCTGTGTTTACTCCTACCTTCAGATAACTTTTATTCACATATAATTTTAGGGCAAAATTAGGGTAAAACTTGAAACCCCCGTATGAATTGTCCTAAGTGTGTTGGCATAATGTATTTTTTTCAAGATTTATTTATTTTAGAGAGAGAGAGAGAACACTGCCTGAGAGCATACAAGTGGGGGGGAGGGGCAGAGGGAGAGGGAGAGAAGCAGACTCCCTGCTGAGTATGCAGTCCACTGCAGGGCTCCATCTCAAGACCCTGAGATCATGGCATGAACTGAAACCAAGAGTCCAACGCTTAACCGACTGAGCCACCCAGGTACCCCAATTGAAAGATATTCCTGCAAAGTAACCAGACAGTACTCTTCAAGTGCCAGGGTCATGAAAGACAAATTGAGGAAACATGAAAACGAAATGAAATGTGGGATCCTGGTTTGGAGCCTGCATCAGAAAAAAGACAACAGTGGGACAAGCGGAGATATTACAACAAAGTCTGTAGTGTGGTGAATACTATCATATCAATATTCATTTCCTGGTTTAGGTCGTTGTATTGTGGCTATGGTTACATAGGATGATAATATTAGGGAAAGCTGGGTGAAGGGTATATGGGAATTCTCTGGACGAATTTTGAAACCGAAAGCCCAAAATTATTTCAGAATAGGCTTAGAAAAAAATAAAATAAAACAAGTTCTCTCCAATGACCGGTGTTGTTTTAAGTCTCCTGACTGGGCCCTGACTGACCCAGGAGTAGACAGTACAGCTGAGGCCACTGTGCCCTTAATGCCACATCATCCAAACAGAGTCTCAGAGCTCACCCAAACCCAGACAGTCAAATCCATCTACTTATGCTGTGCCTGCAGTTTCTTTTTTTTTTCTCTCTGCTTTCTTTAAAATTTAAATTCAATTAATTAACACATAATGCATTATTACTTTCAGGCGTGGAGGTGAGTAATTCATCAGTCTTATGTAATACCCAGTGCTCTTTACATCACGTGCCCTCCTTAATGTTCTTTCTCCAGCTCCTTTGGTGTCAGTTTAGGTTGTATATTTGAGACCTCTCTTGTTTCTTCAGAAAGACTTGTATTGCTATGGACTTCCCTCTTAGGACCGCCTTTGCTGCATCCTAAAGATTTTGAACAGTTGTGTTTTCATTTTTCACTTGTTTCCATGAATTTTTAAAATTCTTCTTTAATTTCGTGGTTGACCCATTCATTCTTTAGTAGGATGCTCTTTAGCCTCCATTTATTTGAGCTCTTTCCAAATTTCCTCTTGTGATTGAGTTCAAGTTTCAAAGCATTGTGGTCTGAAAATATGCAGGGAATGATCCCAATCTTTTGGTACTGGTTGAGACCTGATTTGTGACCCAGGATGTGATCTATTCTGGGGAATGTTTCATGTGCACTTGAGAAAAATGTGTATATTGTTGCTTTAGGATGGAATATTCTGAATATATCTGTGAAGTCCATCTGGCCCAGTGTTTCATCAAAGCCCTTCTTTCCTTGTTGATCTTCTGCTTAGATGATCTGTCCATTGCAATGAGGGGGATGTTAAAGTCCTCTACTATTACAAAAATATGGAACACTTCATGAATTTATGTGTCATCCTTGCACAGGGGCCATGCTAATCTTCTCTGTATCATTCCACTTTTAGTATATGTGCTGCCAAAGCAAGCACAGCATCATATCTGAGATATTAACATATAATCATTTTTCTCCCAACATTTCCTCTATCCCTTCTCCTCATTCAAACAAAGAAGATGCCTGCGATGAGGCGTAAACAAGGCAAAAGCCAGAAAAGTCTAACAGTCTTTCTGGCTATGATTTTCAAGCACCTAAGAACTTAAATGGGCAATATCTTGAGTAGAGACAAAATACTCAGAAGAAATTAAGAAAGAAAGATTCCATATCTACCACCTTCACCTATCACCTTTACCACACACACATATAGACTAGAAATAGGTTCCCTAATTGGTGATAATAGAGATTTTGGAAGGTCCTATACAGAAGACCTGATGGGGCCAGAACCCTTAGACAGAAGGTATAACTGTGGTGAATTTAAGCAGATGAGAATACAGAAAACCCAGAGTCTCTCATGCTTCCTTACTCCCAAAGTTTGACACAGAAACAGCAAAAATTCTCTTGTGCCCCAGCCATTCAACTCTACCAAGACTGGCACAGAAGTAAGAGAATGAGATGGAGAAGGAATGAGAGCGAGGTGGACACAAATAAAAGAATTTTGGACTATCTTGACTCAGCTGACTAAAACTCTTGGTCATTTGACATGTGTTAAATCTTTTTTTTGGAGAAAAAAATGAACTTGGCGAAGATGGACTGTCATTTGCAGAGTGCAGGACTACAAAACTTGAGCCATTCCATTCCCAAAGGATAATTTGTATATATTACAAAAAGAGGAAAAAAAGCAAGGGATTATTGACAAAGCCTTTATATCTATTCATAAGAATTCTTACATGCCTGTGTATCAGTTACCTATTGCTGCAATAACAAATTATTCCCAAACTTAATGGCTTAAAATTATATAATTATTAATTATCTCACATGTTTCTGTAGGTCAAGAATTTCAGAGTGGCTTAGCTATGTCATTTTGGCTCAGACTCTCTCATGAGTTAAAATGTCAGCTAAGACTACACTCATCTGACACCTTGTAAGTCTGCAAGATCTAACTTACAAGGTGGCTCACTCACAAGACTAACAAGTTCACCCTGGCTATTGGCAATTGGCTTCAGTTCCTCTCCTTCACAGTGCTGCTTGAAGATTCTCAAAACATAGTGGTTGGCTTCCCTGGGAAGAGAGACTGAAGAGAAGGCAAGGCAGAAGCCACAATATCTTTTATGACCAAGCTTCAGAAATTGTACATTGTTATTTCCTCCAAGATCCTACTGATTACACAGGTCGAGTCTACTGATTATGGGAGAAGATCACACAAGATCAAGAATGCCAGAAGGAACGGCTCATTAGGCACTACCTTGAAGGCTGGCTACCAAGCTTGCTACTTTGTAATATTTCCACTGCAGAATAAAGGATGTTTGCCCCAAACAAAAAAGGAGCATTCTAACAAATGTCATCCCTGTCAGTCATCTCAGATATAAAAGAGAAAGGCAGTACACCTCACTGTCAAAAGGAAGCAGTATTTTTTTGAACTTAACTCTGAATGAACTTTTTGTCCATTTCCCAAAGACAAGGCATCATATGGATATGGAAAGATTCATCTTTGTTGCTTAGACCAAAAAAAATAAAACATGAAACCTCATCAGTAAAGCACTGGGAAACCAGTGTGGATATATCTGATTTTTATTTAATTTTATTTTCAATGGAAAATAAAAGAGGCATTGCTATAAAAACNNTTCCGATTAATGTCTGTTTCCTAAAATCCTAACCTTCCACTCATCGCTTTATAAAAATAACCAACTAAATTAGGACCTGGCAAGGAGAATGGAGTTTTTCCTGATCTCTGTCCAGAGAATTACCAGCAGCAACTGGTGTGTACCAATGACTAAGGGAGAGTTTGTCCACTCCCACCTTTGTTCCCTGCTATAGTGTAAGCCCCCAAAACCTGTGTATAACCCTGGAAAGGTAAGTAAAACCCAAATAGCACAATGAAGGCTTAAGCTAAATTAAGACACAGAAAGACAGTATAGGTTATATTTCTTTCACACATGTCCAAAATACCCACTACCCAAAGATTCAGATAAAAATTGAACCAATGCTTGAAGTAGAAGACAAAAATATCACTAATTTTATCTACATGAAACAAACCAATTTGGAAACTTAATCCATTTGGTCACTCCACTTATTCAACTCAATTTATTTCATTTTTAAAAAAGATTTTATTTTATTTTATTTGAGAAAGAGAGAGAGAGCACGCGCACAAACAGGGGGAAAGGCAGAGACAGAGGGAGAAGGACAAGTAGACTCCCTGTAGAGCAGGGACCCTGATCCCAGCACCCTGAGATCATGATCTGAGGCAAAGTTAGACGCTTAACCAATTTAGCCACGCAGATGCCTCTAGTCAACTCAATTAAAAAAAAAATCTTCAAATAAGGTTTTAAACAAAATTATAGAGTCTTACTTCTATTAATAATAATAACAATAATAAAATAAATCACTTGTATGTTAAGCACCATACTAGGCACATTTTTTTTTTCATTTCATTTGTCTCGGAATAAAAACTGAGAGTTGTGCATTACTATTTACACTTTTCACATGTGAAATCTGAGAGTCCGAAACGTTAAATAACTTACTCAAGAATATTTAGTAAAGCCAGGGTTGAAATTCCTGACTCCAAAACCTGTGTTCACTACACTAAGCACATGATCACCAATAAAGTAGTCTCTTTTTGAACACAAGGCAAATTTAATATATTTTGAGAAAAATATTTACTGCAGATATATCATACATATAACATAGAAGGAGAAAAAAATTGCCCATCATTATCAGTTCTAACAAGTACCCACTATGCCCAAAATACTCTAAGATTTTAAAAATAATAATAAAAAACATATTTCCAAAATTGAGCAGTGTGGCATGGCAGCAACAGTGAGATGGAATGTGACACCTAAAATGAAAATTTTCTTACCACACAATGGGCTCTGCAGTTCAAGGTATTGTCTGAAAAACTGCTCAGCCCAGGCATAAGGGTAAAGGCCTACTAATTAACCAGCTCTAAAAGAAACCCTTAGATGTCTTCATTTTATAAAATATTCTTCATCTACCATATTTCCTCATTCTCATCTAGCTATAACTACCAGAAGGAAAATTTAACTTTGAGACTTTTGAACACTTGTGATTGTTAGTCAAGGGTCTCTTTATCCATGTTTTTAGAGAAACTGAGTCACAAGAAGTCAGCTCTGCCCAAGCTATACACGTGGAGTAAGCCAAAGAATTTTACCTCATGTCTTCAAGTATAGTATTTTACTTGTCCTTGTAACATAGTCATATACCCAAAGTTTCCTAGTCCTTTGGAAAATGAGGTAGTATATATATATATTCATGATTATAAAAACAATGCAGAGGTTTATTATTTTAGTACATAGACTTTGGAGTTAATATTAATCTACTCATGATTATATACTTACTATTTTATCACTTCATTCTGTGCAGCTATATCAGTGCTCAGAAATTTTTTTATTCAAGTATAATTAATATACAGTGTTATATTAGTTTCAGGTGTACAATGTAATGATTCAACAATTCTATCCATTGCTCAGTGCTCATCACAGTAAGTGTACTCTTAAACCCCCTACTTCACCCATACCACCACGCACCTCCCCTCCCACCAGTTTGTTCTGTATAGTAAAGGTTTGGTTTTTTTGTTTGTTTGTCTCTTTTTTTCTTTGTTCATTTGTTTTGTTTCTTAAATTCCACACGCAGGTGAAATCACATGGTATTTGTCTTTCTCTGACTTATTTCACTTAGCATCGTACCCTCTAGGTCCATCCATGTTTTTGCAAATGGCAAGATTTCACTTTTTTATGGCTAAGTAATATTTCACTGTGCATATATACCACCTCTTCCTTATGCATCCATCTACCGATGGACACTTGAACTGCTTCCATAGTTTGCTATTGTAAATAATGCTGGAATAAACATAGAGGTGCATATATCTTTTTCAATTAGTGTTTTCATTTTCTTTGGGTAAATACCTAGTATTGAAATTACTGGATCATATGGTAATTCTGTATTTAATTTTTTTGAGGAATCTTCATACCGTTTTCCACAGTGGCTACACCAGCTAGCATTCTCACCAACAATGCAGAAGGATTCCTTTTTGTCCACATTCTCACCAACACTTATTATTTCTTCTTGGTTTTGATTTTAGCCATTATGACAGGTATATGGTAGTATCTCATTGTGGTTTTGATTTGCAGTTCCTTTATAATTAGTGATGTTGCTCATCCTTTCATGTTTCTGTTGGCCATCTGTATGCCTTGTTTGGAAAAATGTCTTTTCAGGTCCTCTGCCCATTTTTTAAAAAAGATTTATTTATTTATTCGAGAGAGAGAGAGCAGGGGGAGGAGCACAGGGAGAGAGAGTATCCTCACACAGTTTCCCGCTGAGTGCAGAGCCTGATGCAGGGCTGGATCCCAGGACCCTGGGCCGAAATCAAGAGTCAGCTACTTAACCAACTAAGCCACCCAGGTGCCCTCCTCTGCCCATTTTTAATTGGATTATTTGGGGTTTTTTGGTGTTAAGTTGTATAAATTCTTTATATATTTTGGATATTAACCCTTTATTGGATACATCATTTGCAAATACCTTCTCCCATTTAGTAGGTTGTCTTTCGGTTTTGTTGATGCTTTCCTTCACTGTGCAAAAGCTTTCTATTTTGGTGTAGTCCCAATAGTTTATTTTTGCTTTTGTTTCCCTTGCTTGAGGAGACATATCTAGAAAAATGTTGCTGATATCGAAGAGACTACTGCCTATGTTTTCTTCTAGGAATTTTACAGTTCAGGTCTCATATTTAGGTCCTTATACCATTTTGAGTTTATTTTTATGTATGGTATTAAAAAGTGATCCAGTTTTCCCAACACCATTTGTTGAAGAGACTGTCTTTTCCCCATTGTATCTTCTTGTTTCCTTTGTGATAGATTAATTGACCATATAAGTGTGGGTTTATTTCTGGGCTCTCTATTCTATTCTATTGAGTTATGTGTCTATTATTGTGCCAGTACCATACTGTTTTGATTACTACAGCTTTGTAGTACATCTTAAAACCTGGGACTGTGCTACCCCTAGCTTTGTTTTTCTTTTTCAAGGTAGCTTTGGCTTTTTTTTTTTGTGGTTCCACATAAATTTTAGGATTATTTGTTCTAGTTCTGTGAAAAATACTGTTGGTATTTTGATAGGGATTGCATTAAATTTGTAGATTGCTTTGGCTAGAATGGACATTTTAATAATATTAGGTTTTCCGACCCATGCTCATGGAACATCTTTCATTTGTTTATGTCATCTTTAATTTCTTTCATCAGTGTTTTATAGTTTTTGGAGTGCAGGTCCTTCACCTTCTTGGTTAAGTTTATTCTTAAGTATTTGTTCTTTTTAGTCCAATTGTAAATGGGATTGTTTTATTATTTTCTCTTTCTGCTACTTCATTATTAATATATAGAAATGCAACTAGTTTCTGTATATTAATTTTGTATCCTATGACTTTACTGAATTCATTTATCAGTATTAGTTTTTAGTGGAATTTTTAGGGTTTTCTATATACAGTATCATGTCATCCGCAAATAGTTAAAGTTTTACCTCTTCCTTACCAATTTGGATGCCTTTTACTGATTTTTTTTTAAAAATATGGAACACTTCACAAATTTATGTCTTCCATGCACAGGGGCCATGCTAATCTTCCCTGTATCTTTCCAATTTTTTGGTATATGTGCTGCGAAAGCAAGCACTATTTCTCCTTGTTGTCTGATTGCATGGCTAGGACTTCCAGTACTATGTTGAATAAAAGGGGTAAGAGTGGACATCCTTGTCTCGTTCCTGATCTTAGAGGAAAACTCAGTTTTTCTACATTGTGTATGATGTTAGCTCTGGGTTTTTTATCTTTGGCCTTTATTATGTTGAGGTATATTCCCTCTAAATCTACTTTGTTGACAGTTTTTATCATGAATGGATGTTGTACTTTGTCAAATGCTTTTTCTGCATCCATTGAAATGATCATATGGTTTTTATCCTTTCTTTTATTGATGTGAGGTATCATGTTGCTTGATTTGCAAATATTGAAGTATTCTTGCATCTCTGGAATAAATCCCATTTGATTGAGGAGAATGATTTTTTTAATGTATTGTCAGATTGAGTTTGCTAGAATTTTGCAGAGGATTTTTGCATCTACATTCATCAGAGATATTGGTCTATAGTTTACTTTTTTTATAGTATCACTGCTCAGAAATTTTTGAAATGGCTTTTTGTAAATTAGAAAGAAGAGGGGTGGCTGCAGGAAATATTTGTTAAGCTGTTAGAATTCCGTTCTCAGATGACTTCTTTTCAGACTGCTGTACCTCACCAGTAGCAGGCTGGCACTGATGAGAAAACAGAAATAGTTATGCAATTATTATGAAACTCTGTGTTCAAAGGTACTTTTTACTTCACAAATGGCAGGGGAGTGGGCGGGGAACTGGTCCCCTTGTCTCATGTAATTTCCTCCAAAGCATCTGAGGACATACAAGAAAGTTTATAGCATTAATTCAATGTGCATCCAAGATTTTCTTGCTCTTAACGGTCAGATTCACTGCGCAGTTTAATGGCCAAAATCCTTCCCACAAAATAAGAAAAGGACTGTATTCCATTGGAAACTCAAAACAGCTTTTGGAAAAGTGAAAACTTTTAAAGTTTAGCATATTTATGTCTTATTTCACTATCTTCAGTGCTTTGAAAAATACTAAAAGCAGAATTATTACTCAAAATCCCACCATAAAAAGGTTTCCTGTTTTGAAGGCTACTGAAAATATTGAAGTTCCTTTTGTAGGATGGTTTCCATCAGTATTAAACAGACAACAGATATGACTTGCAAATTCCTCAGTTATTTGAATTTTTTAATTTCTTGGAAGTGCGACTACCTATATAAATGTGATTTTATTTTATGAGATGTCCTTAGACTTTCAATAGAATCTAGAATAGAAGTAGATAGAGTTTCAATTTCCTTATTTAAAATACTTTCTCTAATTCTTACATTCAATGGAGGACTAATGCAAATAGAGCCGAGGGTTACATGGAACCCTAAACAGGCCAGGAAAGAATCCCAGGGTGTGCTTATTGGTTTTTCCCAACCACTTTCTTTATGGGTTCATTTCACATCTGATCTCACACCTTGGAAAAAATACAGGTCTGAAGGGTCACTTGAATGAGAGACTTTCCTCCTTATAAAACGGAATAGAAATTGAGGGCTTTGCTATTGTCATGGAAATGACTCTTTGTAAACAGCGCTCAAAGGCCTATTTCAAACCAGAAAGAGCTGGAACAATGTTTTCTTTTTCTTTTCAGGTTATGGGATTGGAGTATGGGTAGAGAGAACCTCTGGTCAAGATAGAGGGAGGAAATGGGGAAAAAAAGTGTGCCTGAGAGAATTCCTCTCACTTATGCCAGCAAGTTGTATAGGACAGCTTTATTCAAAAAAAGATGTTTGTCTTTTCCTTCAGGTGCACAAAGACACAGCCTGTTGAGAACTGGAAAGGAAAGGTAGGAAAAATATGAAAGAAAAAATGGAACAGGTCATTTGTCTCTGATCCTCAGTTTTAAAAAGGCAAGTTTCATCCTGGAAATTACGACACACACAAATGCTAAAAAAAAATTCTACTTTTCAAAGCAAGTAATTGATTTTTTAAAAGTAGGATTCGAAAAAGAAATAGATAATGTTTCAGCAAATATTTAAATACCTAATTAAATCAGTGTTTGGGTGTTTGTATCATGTAGAACTTTATTTTCTTTTAACAAAATGCAAAAAAAACAAAACCTTTATTTCCCTTAAAAAAAAAAAGAATAGATTGAAGACAGGGAAGTGATAATGAACTGTTGCTTTAAAAAAAACTCACCCTCATACTGAGACTATTAAATTGGATTTCAGGTTTTAGGATCTCAATGTTATCTTAATTTCTAACCTTCTTAGCAGTATTTAAAACAAAAAATTTAAGGGTCTTCCCCACTTCATACAAATCAAAAATTTTTGAGGAAACAAACATAGAGAAAAATCCCTGGATTTAAGCTTTGAAGATAACTTAAAGCTAATAATATTGATTACTGGTGCAAAGCATGGCATTTTCGAAGCCACACTATAGTCCATATCCTGCCCCTCACTTTAAGGGCACATCCTTTTGTAAAACACTCTACCGACTCTTTTAATATTTGTTCTTTGAGTCCAGGGAGCAAGTAAAGGAAGACTTCTTTTTTTTTTTTTTTTAAGATTTTATTTATTTATTTGACAGAGATAGAGACAGCCAGAGAGAGAGGGAACACAAGCAGGGGGAGTGGGAGAGGAAGAAGCAGGCTCACAGCGGAGGAGCCTGATGTGGGGCTCGATCCCATAACGCTGAGATCACGCCCTGAGCCAAAGGCAGACGCTTAACCGCTGTGCCACCCAGGCGCCCCTAAAGGAAGACTTCTTTATCAGAGTTGCTCACAACATGATGATGCATCTATCAACACCTCCTTGACCTTCGAGAAAAAGTTAATGTCTTGTCACTGCTAAATAAGCTTGGGAAATATTTCTGTTGGTCACATACCTTGTGGCAACTACAGACTGTCTAAAAAGCATTTAAAGCATCTTAGAATGAGAGATAATGAACAGTTACTATTGCATTTTAACATAGGGGAGCTCCATTTTAAAGTAGCCCAGCTTAATGGAATGAGTATCTAAATTAATTTGAATTCCCTTATCTTTATGCCCAAAGGCAACTCGTATTATGTGGAAGCAATCCTTCCAGGTGGAGTTGGTAGTACTCAGACTCTTAGGCGAGAGTACTCTGTTTCTGTGTGAAAATAAAATCGGCAACTGGCTTCTAGTCTCACTTTTAATTCAGTTGCATCTAGGCTGGTGAAAGAATAGAGTGATTTGCTATTCTCTCTATTCAAAGACATGCCTTCTATTTAGAGGCGCATTCATAAATGTTTGAGAAGTACGTTTTTAACATTAATCAAGAAATTACATAAAATGAATTGAGTGTAACCTCTATTGAAGATTAATATTCAATATCTAGCCCCTATAAAGATAATATGATTCTATCTTCAACAGACATAAAAACAATATAAAGCACTGAGTGGGATGCCTGGGTGGCTCAGATGGTTAAGCGTCTGCCTTTGGCTCAGGTCATGATCCCAAGTCCTGGGACAAGCCCAATGCTGGGCTCCCTGTTCAGTAGGGAGTCTGCTTCTCCCTCTCCCTCTACTGTTCCCCCTGCTTGGGCTCTCTTGCTCTGTCAAATAAATAAATAAAATCTTGAAGAAAAAAAAACCCCCACAACACTGAGTAGTTCAAAAGAAAGAAAGAAGCAAAGAATAAGAAAAGAAAAGAAAGAAAAAAGAAAGATTGCTCCTATTTTCCTAAATGGGGATTAGGCAAAATAAGAAAAAGAACTTTCCAAAGACATAAAGATTGGAATTAAGATTCAGGAAACTCTCAGATCCTAGATACTTCTGACGCTGAATTAAATTTCTCTCTATTTGAAAAAGTATTCATTTCCCAGAAGCCTCATGACAATATAAGGACTTAGGAAAAAGTGGGAAAATGGGGCCTTTTAAAAAAGGCCGATCTTGTAATGAGCAATAACAGAAATTCCTCTTGTATGAAAAAGTCAAATACAGTCTCCAGTGCCAAAGACCTTGAGCTTAATACTATTATTCAATCAAACCTGAAAAAGGGTAAAGTCTTAATTTTGAATAGTTCTTCATAGTTTACAGTTTTTTCAGCAATTCTATCCCTTTAGCTATGTATTTTCTTCATAGCAATTGTCGATACCTGACATATTAGACATTTATTTATTTCTTTATTATCATTCTCTTACTGCTAAATGTAGACTCCATAAAAGCAGGGATGTTATCCTGTGTTGTTCATTTCTATATCCCCAGCACCCACAGCAATGCTTGGTGCATAGTAGACAATAGGTATTTGTTGAATGGATAAATGAGATAAATAAAATGGATAAACCCTACTGCATTTGAGCTTTGAAACCCCCAGAGAAAAAGACATGTACTTCTCACCCTCTTTACAGATGAGAAAACCAAGACTCAAAACAGTAAATTATTTATAATAGCATAAACAGTTAAGTCGAGTCAGAGTCATCATTAGAAAGATACAGGTCCATTGTAGTACTACTTTCTGCTGACTTGTCCAAAGGGGCTAGATTATGGGTAGTCAAAGATCGCTGCCATCAGAATCAGCCCATTTTCACTTTTCATGAAGACTGATGCAAGAGGAAAAAAAAAATGATTAAGTTCACATCCTTCTCTAAAACCACAGCTGTCAACCTTTCTCAGCTTTCTTTCCTCTTTGATCACTTCCTAAATTAAATTCCCCTGCTGATATGTTTGTTGTCTCAGCACCCACTTTGTGTTTATGATTTCCCTCTTGGTATCTTCTCTTCCTACAGATATTATTTATTGAGCCCCTTTTATACAATGTTAGACATTTTTCACTTGTCCCCTCACGACCAGGAAACTGCCGATCTATCAGGCTTCAAAGCCAGACTCTTTCCCCCTGCAGACGGCCTCCATGGAAGACCCTGCTCCTTACAGGCAGCTCTTGGGAGGCCCACAACAGAGCCCACCATCACCCTTGACAAGGGAACTCAGCAAAAGCTTAACCGTATACTGGTTAGCTGTAGAGGTGCTATGGTAAATGAGTACAACACAGGCAACAGGACCCTGATTATTAGCACGTGCCCCTGACAGGTTAGAGGTACCTGAACCCACCCAGCCCAGGATTTGATTTACAATTGCAGTGAGAAAGAAGGTAATAATTCAGCCAGTAGTTATTTTGCAGGACTCAGTCCCGGATGGTAATGGGTGGATCAACTTTATCTTTCTCCTTCACCAGCTACACCAAAACATTTTTGTTAAGATACCATGCTATCCTTTATTTCCAGCCTCTGCTCTTTCTTTCCTTTTCTTCTTAGTGAAACACTAAGTTCATTCTGTTTAGAGCTAGTAGTAAGCAGTTACAGCAGTCGTGATTTTCATGTCCTTCCTAACAGCCAGTTCTGCCTCTAAACTTGTGCCTCACATTTTCATTAGAGTCAAATATGGTGCCCTCTAAACAATGGCTGAAGAAAAGGGACGGTGAGAAACAGATATTTCAGTAATCAGGTTTCTGTCATTGGAAATGCCTATGAGACCATAAGAATAAATTCTTTCTGAACCTGACTTTCAGCTACTAACATTTTGTGAAGTCATTTGAGAAAGGAACCAAGTTAAATAAACAGGTTCACTGGTGGACTTACAACACTGGACAAGCAAGATATAGTTACTTGGTATAAGGCCAAATTCTGGGCTCCAAAGGGCCTCTGTGCATATATAAAGACAAATGGGAGCTTTAGAAGAGTGTCCTAGGACAGGTCTGAGCTCAGGATATGTCTTTCAATTGTTAAACAGTGTGTGCTGCATTGAGCTTTAGTCTAGACAAGATGGAAATGATGCTAAGACTATTCATCAGCAAAGATGAACCACAGGGCTCAAGCAACAGAATAAGCCCTGCCAGTCAAAGGGTCAGAGAAATGAGAAGGACAGGGAATTGGGATCCTTCTTGAGAGTAAGTCCAAATACCCATGGCTAGGAAGATGCTTGGAGTTCTTCCATCTGCAGATGATGGAGACATTAGAGAACAGCTATATCATGTTTGTGCCCTGATACAAGGCAAAGAGCCACTTTATATTTGAGTCATTGCATCTCTCTTACTCCATTTTGGACAAATTTTGTTTAGGGAAGACTGAGTAGTCCACATAGACCTCAAACAATATTAATTTTGGTTGCTTATGGAGGCCAGTGTGATGAAAACTACATTTATTTTTTTAAAGATTTATTTATTTGTTTTAGAGAGAGAAATTGAGAGTGCAGGGCGGTGGGGCAGGGTGGGGAGAAGGGAGGAGGAGAGAGAGTCTTAAGCAGACTCCAAACTAAGTGCAGAGTCCGATGTGGGGCTCAATCTCATGACCCTGTGATCACGACCTGAGCTGAAACCAAGTTGCACACTTAACCGACTGCACCACCCAGGTGCCCCAAAACCTACATTTAAACAAACAAACAAACAAACAAACAAACAAATCAGGCCCCATTGTCTAGATCTTCTGACTTAATTGGTCAACAATGGAATCTTGGAATCCATTTTTTTCTTAAGATCCTTCAGGTGATTCTAACGTGTAGCAGCAAAGGTTGAAAGCACTAACCTGATAAAAATAGCAGCTTTCTAAATAGCAGATTTAGAAAATATTCCTAAGTTTATAATAACCTCATAATGATTTTTAAAAAAGACAACATGTGGTTAGGTTGTGGTGATGATGAATATTTACCTACAAGAGTCATGGAAAATAAAAACCCTCCCTAGTATTATACCAATGGGTGATTGAGAAATAGCCATTCAGAAAGTTTTAAGAATGGGTACCCAAAGACATCATGGGACAGAGTTGTCTTACCAGCCCTAAATTATTTACATCTAGACCCATAAGTGAAAAAGAAATATCTCATTTAAGCCATTTTTATTTTATTTTTTTTGTTACTTGCAGTAGTAATTAACTGCTAATAAATCCTAGTTAATCATTCATCAGCATGTCTATCTATCACATAAAGAGAGACTGCCTACAAGTGAAGACAACACAGAGGAAAGTAAAGTAAAAAGACAGAATTCTGTTGATATAATCTGAGTCACTAGATTTGCCATGCCTGAAGCCATACTACCTTTCCATTTTTCAGTTATATAAGTGAACCTATTTACTTTTTAAAGATATTTTGAGTTTCTGTCATTTGAAACAAAAGGCCCAGATCAATCTAGCAATCTTCGGGAAACATGTTCTTAATGTATATGACATTATTTTGATCAATTATGGGCTATGGAATTGGGAGTAGGAACCAACTTATTCAGACCTCCAGATTCTCAAGTGACAGAGAGATCAAACTGACATCTAGAATACATTAGCATCCACATCATTCCATTATTGTAGCAGCTTATTTTTATTATTTTAAAATACCACATGGCATTTGAGTGGCTTCAAAGAGTTAAGATATTTTCCCGGAAAATGGTAATTTAGGAAGATTTCAAATTACAGGAGAGATTGAAAAAATTCTGAAGTATGGACTGGAGGTAGGAGACCAGTTTTCAGTAGGAATTGAGATGATGGGGGCCTCATGGCACAGGGCATAAATAGGAAGGGAAAAGGTAAGAAAACCAACTCAATCTCTAGCTTTAACATATTTATGTCCTACTGGTATCTTATATTAGTAAAGTGCTTTGCAGTTCATGACATATTTTTAAATTTTATCTCATTAGATAATTAGCAATAATTCTTTGGAGTAAGCAAAGTGGGTAACAAGTTTCAGCATTTTACAGAAATGGAAACTGAGGCTCAGTGTGATTATGGATCCTGTCCAAAATTATATGGGTGTCAGAGCAGGGATCAGACTCCAGATTTTCAGATTAGCAGTCCAGTATTGATATACCAGGTCTCTCTGTACACAGAGATCCACCTATAAAGTTTTCTTTTCAGCAACTTTGTTCGTTAATTCTACTTCATTGCATTGTTTTCTTCTCACTTATGACCTCTCCTGAGTAGTGATATGAGCTAAAAGACAGAACTTCATCCTGAGATGAATCATCTTTATAATGTAGTATTAGAACCAAGGTGTGTGTGTGTGTGTGTGTGTGTGTGTGTGTGTTTATCGAGGGAGGGAAGACTGGAATTACCAAACAATGACAAAAAAACCCAACCTTGAGTCCCATAGAATGGATTTATGTTAATTTTTCAAATCTTTTCTTCTGTTCAGTGCCTCCTACAAAATGAGATCACCTCTCATTCATTCTAGTACCAGTAGCCCTGATAATTTTAATAATTTGCCATTTCAAGGAGCCATGGGAAAAGATAGGAAGTTGCTTTTAGACAGTGTCTTATTCAAGCAAACGGAAATGGTTTCTGAACCACAGAAAACAAATAAACAGGCCTCTCCCTGGAACTTCACTAGTGTTTGCCTGTTGTCTGGCACTAAGAAATGTACTTTAAAATAATGGTACAGTGTGTGCCTGGAGATTCTGAATCCTAGTGGGGCTATCTGAACTCTAGAAGAAGAGGATGTTGACTATGTCTAGGACCACTGAGCTTGGACCAATTCCCTAGTGCTGGGTGTGAAACCACATGCTAAATGTCTTTCCATACAGCAAAATGAAATGCCAAATCCTTAATGGTGAACTCAGCTTTCACAACTTCTAAAGAGGCATGTTTTATTATTGCTCAAAATATAATGCTTGCCTACTATGTATATAGCCATGGTATATGACACCCATCATCATATTGATGCTTCACATTCTGGTGACATTGTAAAGCATTCTAAAGATTTATGCATTTTCTATTATCCTGTCCATTGATGTACCTTTCATCCTTTGCTTATGAATTTAAAAATGTGTAGTTTGGAATTCTGTGGGATCCTGCTGAATTCCTTAGGCCCATGGTCAAACACAGCTAAATGGTTATCCTTTTCCATAATATTATTCTTGGGCATGGAGAGGAGTATCTTTTTAATAAAGGAAAATTGGCAAAGAGACTTCTTGCAGTGCAGTCCTGGTTTGGCACAAAAATGTGAGGCACCAGGGATGCAAACATCTCATCTTCAGATCCTTACCTGGCAAAGATGCAAGAGGACATATTCCATGGTGTTGCTCAGCACTCTGCAGCACCATGGTAGGTCTTAGGTCTTTGGACTGACCTTCTCTCAGATGGTAGGAATCCAAAGTAAAGCAATGTGACCTGGCAAATGTAGGATCCTGGAGCAGAGCGTGTGATTTCTTCCATTCCTATGGAGATCCTCATTTGGCTGAAAGTCCATCCAGGGACAAAGTGTTTCCAGATCTTTGGCAGAAAAAGAAGCGCCCTCTTTTCAACTTTCTTTATTTCAAAGAAGTAGAATGCTAAAAAGAAAATACGAATATCATCTACACTTTTGCTATAGCAATAATAGCCATTTCGATCTTAATGCTTATACAATACTGATGTTAACAGTAGCTACTTATAACATCATTGTAAAAATATAATATTGATTTTTTTCTAAGCTATAAAAGATGAGACAGTAGAGGAACTATCTATTATACATATGTGTATATATGTGCAAACATGTATGTGTGACATGAAATGTGATGACATGTGTATATATGCATAGTATGTGTATATGCGTATACACATGTAGTATATCGAGCAGGCAGGATTCATGAGATGTAATCAGAAAAAAACCACTTTTGTTTTGTTTTCTGTTGCCCTTTTTAGTTGGAGGAGATCTTCCTCTACCTCTGGATTAAAACAAGCAATCTTCCACATGATGTGGAAAATCCTACAATCACTTTAAGTTGTAAAATACAGTCTGGATTCAGAAACTAGAATTTTCAGTTCAATATATGAATCAGTGTGGTAGAAGCTAAGTTTTTCCTCTCTACCCTGCCCTCATCCCATTTACTGGGCTTGCATTCTTTTCTCTCAGCTGCTGTGAAGGTTGTCTATGAATGGCTCCCGGATGATTCTCTCAGAAGAAGTGTCCTCAGCTGATAGGTGTCATCTTTCCTGGGAAGTCATGACATCACCCCCCCTCCAACCACATATATATCAACAACTGATTTCAAAGGTACAAGAGGCCAGTCCCCAACGCCAGGAGGGACAGTTCTGTAGTGTAACTTATGTGGCATGTATCCTGATATCATATTTTTGCCCCACTTTTCCACTTTCCTTATCCTTAACCTTATGACTTTTTCTGAAGAACACTCCTCAAAAACGTGTTTGCCCTGAATTCTACAGCCAGTCTCTGCTTTTAGGAACCTAATCTAAGAAAAATAAAACAAAACAAATCTTCATTTAAAGTTAAGATTTTCCATCCTTCACTCAAGGTAGAGCTGTCTATAGGAAGTTCACCAGCCTTCAGAGAAGAGGAAGTGGGTCATTTCTTATTTCATTTCCAGCATACCACTGCTTTACTCACAATCAGCTGCTTACTATTATCAAAAAATTTTCCTATATCTCTTGAAATGAATATATGATTTTTATTTTTAAGACTGAAAATATATTGTAACCCACTGATATTTTCTGACATTGAATCATCCTTATACTTCTGGTGGGGAAAAATCCTTGCATCATCATGATGTTCTGTAGATTTTGAGGCTATGTAGTTAGGACACACTCTCATCCCTTTAGTCTCTATTTCTCTCTTCCCCATCCTAATATTATGTAGAATTTTAGTTCTGAATGGTAAGAGGTTTTTGCTGGGTTTTGTTTGTTTGTTTTCCCTTTGACCCCTGATAATTTTTTGGACAAAAAAACACTTTAGTACATTTATCTAATTATCCTTATTTTCCATATCTTTGGTGGTGTCTCATAGAATTACTTTTCTTCTCATTGGAGTACTTCCTCCAAGAGTGTTTACAAAGTGGTTCTTTATGTTGCAAACTTGGTATGACTGAGAACATCTCCACTGAGCCCTCCATGGTACTGCTGAAATCTGGTTGTGAGTGTCCTCTGGGCAGCAAGCACCCAAAGGTAAATTTGAGGGCCCTTTGAGGGCGGACCCCCCACCATGGAGCCTCCACACTGCAACAGTGCACCTTCTAGTTGACCTCTTGTGCACCCCCCAGATCTTGACTCAAAAAGTATACCCATATTCTCTTATTGCTGGGGGAGATTCCTTGAAGACAACACCACCCAGACTATCTTCACTTGGCCCATAGGAAAGTCATGTATCCTCACTTTCAAAGTGTTGGCTTCCCCCGCTTATGACTTTTCTCCTCACTGAGGCCTTATGGGTGTCCACCTCTCCCAGGCAGGAAGACACTGAACACACATTAGTTTCTTTCATACCCTCTTTCACTGCTTCTCCACTCTAGCATTGAGGGACTCATGTTCTGCAGCTCAGGAAAACATCTTCCTTATTTCCAGTCTTCCCTTACTGAAGATCAGGAAAACTTTTCAAGAGCATTATGAGAAAGTAGGACAATGAAGTAATGCCTTCAAAATTCTGAGGGAAAATGTAATCTAAGGAAAATAATCTAAAAATCTATACCTTCCCAAGTTATAGAGAGAATATTTTCACACATGAAAGGTCCCCAAAACTTTATCTAACATGTACTCTTTCTCAGGAAGCTACTAATGAATACATTCCACTGAATTAAGGGAATTAAGCCAAGAGAGGAAGAATGGGATCCAGAAAACAAGCAATCTAATACAAGAGGGAAGCAAAGGGAATTCCCAGAATGATAACAGGAGATCTCAAGACACCAGCCATTTGCCTCCTAGAGAATAACTTGTCCAGATTGGAGAAAGTCAGAAGGCTCTGGGACAGACATCTTTAAAAAGATGATGAACACAAATCAAAACCACAATGAGATATTACCTTATACATGTTAGAATGGCTATTATCCAAAAGCCAAAAAAAAAAAAAAAAAAAAAAAAAAAAAAAAGCAAGTGTTGAAGAAGATGTGGAGAAAAGGGAATTCTTGTGCACTGTTCATGGGAATGTAAATTGGTATGGCTTCTACGGAAAACGGCATGGGGGTTCCTCAAAAAATTAAAAACAGAACTACTATATTATCCAGCATTTCCACTTCTGGAGATTTATACAAAGGAAATGAAAACACTAATTTGAAAAGATATATGCCCCTCCACATTCACTGCAGTATTACTCACAATAGCCAAGATATGGAAACAACCTATATGTCTACCAATGGGTAAATGGATAAGGAAAATGTACACATACACAATGGAATATTATTCAGCCATAAAAAGAATAATATCTTGCCATTCACAGCAACATGGATGAATCTTGGGAGCCCTAAGTGAAATAAGTCAGACAGAGAAAGACAAATACTACTTAATCTCATTTATATATAGAATTGGGGGATGGGTGAAATGGGTGAAGGGAGTCAAAAGGTACAAATTTCCAGGTATAAAATAAGTAAGTCATGAGGATATAATGTATAGCATGATGACTATAGTGAATAATACCATATTATATATTTGAAAGTTGCTAAGAGGGTAGATGGTAGATGTTAAAAATTTTCATCCCAAGGGAAAAAAAATTGTAACTATGTGAGATAATAGATGTTAACTAGACTTAACGTAGTGATCATTTCTCAATACATACAAATATTGAATCATTATGTTGTATAATTTGTTATATGTCGATTATATCTCAATTAAAATAATTTTTAAAAGATGATATTGTCAGAAAATGGAAGGGTTTGAATATGAGAAAAAGAAAGTTTGGGGCTAATTACGATAAGAACATAAAAAATAAATACATGAGTAAAATAAGACCGTAACCTCAAGAAAAACAAACCAAAAATATGCAGGAAAAGTAACTAAACTATAGTACCTAGCTCATTTGTACATAGTTTGCATGATGAAAATGATGTAAATCTGGAATATTTATTGAACCAAAATTACAGTAACACTATTTTAGAACAGAAACAAACAAACAAAAGAACCCCCTCAACCTCCAGAGTTTAAAGTTAAAGAATAATGCCTCAATATGACAAATTAGAACTGCTATCATAAGCATATTATTAAGAGACAAAAGGCTTTTTTTCTTCTCTTCTTTTCTCTCTCTCTCTCTCTCTCTCTCTCTTTTTTACTTTATAAAGACTAAAAGAATAAAATAGTGTTTGTATCCGGGGTGCAGGAAATGGTAAGAGGTATAATAGCAGGGAACTTCTATTTTTCATTTCTAAAATAGATTGTAGAATTCTTGAGCGTTTGTATTTTGTGCATACATTTGATAGAAAATAAAAACTAAAAAAAAAAATCAAAAGTTAAAATATGGATTATTCAATAAGTAAATGTCACTGGGTAACTGCTTATCCACAAGGGAGAATAAAAGTAGATTTCTACCTTCCACCATCCACAAAAATAAGTTCAAAATGATTAGAAGACCTATAAAGCTTTAAGCCCTTAAAAAAAAAATAGGTGAGCATCTTTATGATGTCAGTCTAAGGCAGATTTCTTACAAGGCAGAATACTACAAACAGAAGGGAAAATATTAATAAATCATATGGCACATTGTAATAAAAATCTTTTGTACCACAAAAAAGTCATCATAAGCAAAGTCGAGACAAGTCACAGATTGGGAGAAGATACAATTGCTAAAATATTCAGAAAATATTTGAAATTCCTATATATAATAAGATTACTGCAAAAAGTTTAACAGAAAAAAAGCTAATAGTATAATCAGGCAATTTGCTGAAGAAGAGATCTCAATGACCAATAAGTATAAGGAAAGACAGGTAAACATAAGGGTCAAACTAAGACAAGGAGAAATCATTATAAACAATGGAATTAGGGAAGTGGGGGAGAACAATGTGAAAGCTGATAACACCAACTATTGGAAAGAAGATGGGGAAAGAGAATTTATATATTGCTTGTACAAATTGGTACAACTACCAATGCTAACACCTAGAAAACTTGAAAATGTGTATAGCACATTAATTAAATTTCTAGGTATATCCTTCAGGCCTAGAGAAATTATTGTACCTTTGGCCAAGGGGTAATGATATTCTTTTGCACAAAGGTATTCTTTACTGCACTGTTTGAAATAGGGGGAAATGGACAGTAACTTAAATGTCTATAAATAAAGAATGGAGGAATAAACATGGCTTATTTATCCAATGGAACACCATGCACCTGTTGAATGAACTAGATTTACAGGAATAAATTTTGGGAACATACTACTTGAGAGGTTGTAGTTGCAAACATGGTACATATGATTACACATATGTGAAATTTTAAAGCATAACATAGTTGCAGCATGGTACATATGATTACACGTAAGTTCAATTTTAAAGCATAACAGTATTATATATGTTTATGGATATATGAATATAGAGTCGAAGTCTGAAAACTTTCATGGGAATGCTTCCCAACAAATTCAGGGTTATGGTGACTCTTGAGGAAAGGCAGGGAGGATGGGAAAGAGATGGGGAAAGGACAGTATTAGATGCATTCACAATGCTTGATTTCAAACGTTCAAACAAAAATGATCTGAAGCAAGAAAATAGAAGGCTAATATTTATTAAATCTAAGGAAGTGGATATGTGGGTACCTGTTATGTTTATTTCCTGTATGCTTAAAATCTTTACCAACAGTGGTATAGAGGGATATGTGTCAGCTATCAGAAGGCCAGGCCTGCTTCTGGTCTCCACTAAACATAGGTACATGCTCTCAGCCAAATCCCTTAGCATCTTTCAATGTCAGTTCCATTACTTGTAAATGGAGAGGGATAGCATTTTGCCCAGCCAGCTTCAGTGCTTGGAATATGACTAAAGGAAATAAAATATGTAAAAAGATACCTTGAAAACTATTCGGAACTAAATAATGAAAGAACTATCACTGTTTTCATGTTGACATCTAAAAAATGAATATCCATAAAAAATAATAATACTAGTTCAGGGGACTGATGTCAACACCTGGTATTATCTGTTCTATGGGTTTTATATCGCTGTTTTCACAGTGCAAAATTATACTTGTCATCTCATCCTGCTCTGGAGGCTTGACAAGGAGAGGGAGAAAACTGAATCCCATTATTGCTCCCAACTCAATTCCCTAAATATTCTAAGGATTTGAAAGAGTTAAAGCACCAAGATTGGTCAGCAACCACTGGGGGAAAAACACACTGCATGTGAAGATGATATTTTAGGAAATGGCAATTTAGTAGAAAAGACTGCTGGCAAAGGAACACAATACTTGCTTCTATTTAGAACTTTAAAAATTATTTTAAATAATAGCATTGGAAAAAAATGTAAAGTGAAGAGAGAACAAAACGAGCTTTTTGCATACGTGCTCTTCTCAGTTGTGCTCTTCTTAATAAATGAACTCTCCTCAAAAACATTTGTTAGATAGAAGCAATTAAGGCTGAGGCTCTAGCCTCTCTCCACTAATTAATTACAGCAAATGAGCTTGTAATGTGCATCATAACAACTTAATAAGCTGGGCCAAACTATTTTAGATTCTGCTATGCTAGTATTTCATCATTGCAGGGCTATTTAAATTAGGTAAGTAGTATCCGAATATAAATAGCTTTTGAATTACCTACGTCCTTCAAAGTAAACTTGATGTTTGAGCAGATGTACTATTTATGTGGAAAGGGTGACAGCAAAAAATGACCTAGAAGTGAGGACAGGGAAAGGAGGAAGGGACAGGGCAAACATGTGAGCTCACACAGACAATCACCTTCAATAATCCATTATCCATCCAGCATCTCACACTGGCTGACTGGAAGACACTCCAAGAGGTCCTATACATTTTTCAATATTTGTTGTACCTGAACTGTGGAGAATCCAATAGCTGCAATAGCCTCTCTTTTTTGACATCATTGGTTATGTTATCAATTCTTGCCTCAAAAGTCTAACTGCACATGGATCAAAGGGTGACTAATACAAGCTCTTTAGCAATGTCTCTGCTTCTAATGAAACTTTAAAGGCAATTAATGACTCATTGAGTCAATGAATAGACTTTGTACATCTGGGGATGAGTTAAAATATGGCTTAGTGTCGGGGCGCCTGGGTAGCGCAGTCGTTAAAGCATCTGCCTTCGGCTCAGGGCGTGATCCCGGCGTTTCGGGATCGAGTCCCACATCGGGCTCCTCTGCTGGGAGCCTGCTTCTTCCTCTCCCACTCCCCCTGCTTGTGTTCCCTCTCTCGCTGGCTGTCTCTATCTCTGTCAAATAAATAAAATCTTAAAAAAAAAATAATATGGCTTAGTGTCAACGAAAGACGCGAGGGCCCCAGACCAGCTGTGCATTAACTCAAACACAACTATCTGAAACTTTAAAGTGCTGGCTTCTTTCAAATCAAAGGTCATTGTGTCTTCCAGGTAGTAGCATCTGCTACTACCTCAAGGTATTAATTGAATAACTTCAGCAAAAGTCAAAATGATCCTCATCTCTCCCTCCTTAAAGCACAAAGAGTTCACTGCCCATTAGGGTATAATTCAGGCATTTCCAGAAAGGATGGAGAAAACAGGGTATTACAGAGCACCTGTGGAACTCAAGAGAGGTCTATCAGGTGGTCTGTTCTGTGGACCCTTCTTTACTGTTTATTTATTCATACCAAGTTTCTCTAGAACATATAGCCAGAAATTTTCACTATAGGATGGAAAACACAGTGGAACAATTCTCTCAAAATATTTTTGAAACATGAGCCATTTAGAGGCAGAGGGAAATATGCCAGTTTGAAAGGCCAGAAGAAATTTTAAAGGCAAAGGCCAGTGACAAGGAGAAATAATTGTCTTCCTTCCTCTTTGCTGTCACATCCATCATCTCTAGGAAGTAATGGGTGAAAATGAACACACACACACACACCCCCTATATGTGATCTTGGGACAAATTTAATAATGGCAGAAACTGTATTTGAACACATTTCTTATGTTTGTTCCAAAAATACATTTTACCCTCAAATTTGTGATGCTCCTGGGATAAGAAGTGAATATATATATACACACCTTTCAGGAGTGACGCTTTCAGTAAATGTTTTGGACAGAATCAAGACTCAACTGTAAAATTGGGGCTCTAACTCATTTCTTCTCTCATAACTTCCCTCTCATCTCCTCCTCTTCCTTATGAAGGACCTATTTTAGTAAGTCCTTGATAAGATGCCAAATGGTAAAAATTTCAAGTATACATGTATTTTTTAAAGCCCACTCCCAAATCCCAAATCCTCCAAAACTCAAAGGGGTACAGCAATAATGACAGAATGACAGGCACGGGGATGGGATGGGGGTCGGTTAAGCCACAGGGCCCTCTTGGTCCATCACTGATCCATTTCCTGCTGAGGCCGATCAGGAACACACATGAGCAAGAACTGACAAGTGATGAGAGATCTGCTTTGTGTTCACTCTTGGTCAATGAAGTAGAATATGCAAAGACACTCCAGCCTTTGAGAAAACTGTTCCTTGAATTAGACACTTTCATAAAAATCTTTTCTGTGTAGAAAAACACCTAAGCAAGCAATTTGGAAAGACTTGGGGTCAGTTGAGATCCTATTGATGCCTCAAAGGGTAGGAAGTCTCTGTCAGCAATATATAACCAACTAAATTTTTTTCTCCAACAAGGAGAGCCAGTACTTTTTATATACCTTTGTCACTCATTGTCAGGCAATAAATCGACTGTGTATTTGCTTAAAAGAGGAAAATGAGGACACAACCAGACAAGCTAGCTTATTATATTTCTGCAGCTCCTACTATACTCTCACATTCCTTTTCTTAGCTGTTACACTATAGCAAAGCTCAAAATGCTCCAATCACTCTGTTAATGAGTTTATCCAACTCACCTAACCATGGAAGCCTTCTCTGAAGTTCCATGACTGCACTTCACAGAATAGCTTGGCAGCCTTGAATTCTAATAATATAAACGGCCTCTTAAACAATAGCTCATTTGATTTAAATAAAATTTATCAATGTCATATCAATTCTAGAACAGTATTCTCATTTAGAAAGCAAATTCCATCAGGGTAAGTTCTTCTCTAGGCTTGTTCTCTCTCTCAGTATTAAGGCTGACTGCCTTTTGAGGAAGATATAATTGATGTAAAATATTTTATCTCATCCAAAAAGTTACATCAGTTATTCAAATTCCAAAATGACTATGCATAATTTTCCTTGAGTCTGTTCATATTTATGATACATCAAATTATTTAATTTTAGTGAAATCTTCCTCTTCATTTTAAGAAACAAAAATTGTTCCCTTTACTACTATATGTAACTGAACAGTGTAAGAAAACAACTGCATTAGATTAGTCTAAGAGGAGGGAATTTGATTTCTCTGTGACAATATACTGGTTAAAAAAAAGCTGTGAAAAGTGTTAAAGAAAAAATAGAATAAGAAATTTGGCTATATGTTATTAGAATAACAATGTTAGAACAAGTAGCAAAAATCATTTATAGGTGGCCAATAAACATGGCAGGTGCTCAACTTCAACAGTCACCAAGAAAATGCAAATTAAACCACAGTGTGACACTGGACATATACCAGAATGCTTCAAATGAGAAGATGGAAAAGGACAAGTGGAGGCCCCAGAACTCTTCTACACTGCTATGGACAAGAGAATTGGCGCAATTACTTTGGAAATCTCGTTGGCACGTATCCATTTAAGCTGAACACTCGCATATTCTATTACCTGACGACTCCACTTTTAGGTATATTCCCAACAGAAATATATATATACATTCACTGGACTGCATGTATTAGATTTTTCATAGCAGCAACTGTAATAACCTCAAACTGAAAACTACCCAAACGTCCCTCAACAGTCGAATGGATAAATATATTTGAGTTTACTCACACTGGGAAAACACTACAGTTATGAAGGTAAACAATCTACCATTACACCCAATGATATGAATGAATCTCACAAACATTGTGTCAAAGAAAAAAGACAGACATAAAAACCATGCACACTCTATGATACCCTTTATATAAAGCACAAAGACGGATGGAAATAATTTATGCTGTGTTTATGTTAGTTGTTATACTGGTGTCAAGAGGAAGTCAAGTGCCCAGAGAATAGGAGTGCCTGTCCTCCTCTAAGCTTCCACATTCTCCTGGTGGGAAGCACCACTCCAAACACTACACACATGATAAAATTAAGGCAGGTTTTTAAGTGAATGCTGATGTGGAAGCATGTGACGAGCAGGCACAAAGCCATGGAGACATACTTGACACTGCTTCCAGGGGACAGGAGGACTGTGGCCTGCTCCCCACACACCATGTGCCCCTAATTACCAGAGAAGTTTTTCCTCAATTCTTCCATTTACATTCCATCAGAGCACAGAAAATACTTTGATTTAAGCTATGGTTAGAAATGGAAACATGTTAGATGTGATGTGGTGGAGGGAAACGGGTGGCAAGGGGGTGGACAACAAGATGAGAAGACTTGTTAACATACTTGCCAAAAACTATTATAGACATTTACTTCACACATACTGCTTATGGGAAGTTTCAGGTGGATTTTGCACTCAGGCTCCTTTCATTTTGTTTAAGCTGTTCACAAACAGACCACAGGAAGGCCAAGAAGGTATTAACAGAGGCTACTGCTGCAAATGAACACAGGTTACAACGGAGACAACCGAACACCTATTTAATGACGTGTACAACAGCTACTCGTGCTGGCAAATAATGGCAAATGGTACATGTAAGGAGTTAAATAAGGATTACTCTTACTTAGTCACGTTTTTCTGATTTTTCTCTTCTTTTTGTTAATTCCACACCCTGTAACTTTTTCCATGGCAGGGACTCTTCTTTTCTATCTTTGTGCCCCTTATGGCAGGGGCTGGTGCAAAAGGTTTTCAACAAATGGTGTCAAATGGAAGAAATGCCGATACAGATTTATTTATCCTGAAGCTCTTCCTCCCACCAGTGTTTCCTACACTGCATCCATCCACAAAGGCTGTGACAGAAGCTCTCCTAGGGGTCCTCACCACAACTCTTTTGTCTTCTCTACCTTCAAGTTCCCTGAGCCACTTGTCCAACTGTTCATTACTTACCATCCACAACACCTGTTTCTACCCGCAAGACTCACCTACCTAGTGCTCTGAGTTCAGAAAGTCTTGAATCAGCAAAACTCTTGGATACATGCAGAGGGCGAATCAATAAGGGCTGTGCTTCTCAGCCCTGCCTGCATATTACAGTCCCCTGGGAAAATTTTAAAACATACTGATAGCCAGTCCCCACTCTCAGAAATTCAGACTTAGTTTGCTTGAGTGGATCTATGGCAGCTGGATTTTTTAAAGTGCACCGGTTACTTCTGATGCTTTCAGATCTGTACTGTCTAATATGGTAGCCATTAGCTATGTGTAGCTATTTCAATTTTGATTTTAATTAATTAAAAGTATTTAAAATGAGAAATTCAATTCCTCAGTTTCCTAACCACATTTCAAGTGCTCAACAGCTACATATAGTTAGGGATATCTATCTATCTATAAAGTGTGTGTATGTATACACACACACACACACACACACACATATATATGTTCTTGGACAGTACATTATACACCATTTCCATCGCTGTAAACGTTCTAGTGAACAGCAGCACAGCTACACTATCAGAGCCTGCTTAAATGTAGCTACAGTGAAGATGGGAACCAACCATGGAATCCACTGGCCAGGTAGTGAAGTACAGGGCTAAATCCTTCTTTCAGAATATTCTATGAGTAACATACCTGACTTTTCTTGGCATCTACTTCCATACAGAAAGGGACACAAAAGGGAAGATGCTGAGAAACTTGAAAATAAGCCTGGCTTACTTAGCAATTTTGCTGAGGCTGAGCAGGTTATATTGACCTTTAGCTTTGCAAAAGCAAATAAAGCCATCCAGGGTTGTCAAGCAAAGGCATATTTGCCATGAATTTTATTTATTATTCATGCACAGCTTCTCAACACTGTACTGGTCAATTTTGAATTCATTTCCCTGGCAACTGGCTAAATTAAGCAACATGACAGAGTCATGAGGCAGGGAGCCTTTTGAGAACATCTTAACCTATCATCTCAGACTTTGAAGTTGCCTTTTGTCTTAGATACCATGCCAAAAACAGCCTGCCAATGCGTGTCATCTGAGGCCTATAGTCTCCAGGTCACTAGTTCAGGTCATGACTTGTTTAAACAAGAAAAACAAGAACATGATGGGTCACAGGGTGTGGTTGTGCAGGCTGGGCACTGCACCACTCCATGGAGTACCATTTACATAGTTATCATAGATTTGAATATTTATTCTGACAATTTGCCAGAAAATAGCAACACATCTTAAACAAGGGTTGGCTTTTTCTAAATTTCATTAAGGTACTATATATATTAGCCACAGGAGTAACTGGGTAAAGTGCTTTACAGCAGAAATCAACAAAAAAGTAAAAATCCTTAATCTAGGGGTAATTCAGCATTGGGGCCCAAGAATGTTCTGGATTTTTTGTCTTTGTTCCAAAGCTCCCGGAAAAATTCTGCCTCACGATTTATGAAACTTGTCCAGCCTCAACCTCTGGATTTAGAGATATTCACTGGTTCTGACCAGGTTTCAAAACTGACACTGTGGTTCTCAAGCCTGGTTCTATAATCACTCAGGGAATTTAAAAACAAAACAAAACAAAACAAAAAAACACCCAACCCTGATTCTTAGAAACAAACAAAAAATACAAAATAAAACCACAAACTCATAGATACAGAAAACAGATTGGTGGTTGCCAGAGGCAAGGAGTAGGGGGTGAGGAAAATTGGTAAAGCTGGTCAAAAGGTACAAATTTCTGGTCATAAAAAAAAGTCATGGGGATATAATACGTGGTGACTACAGTTAGTTATATTGTACTGTATATTTGAAAATTGCTAAGAGGTTAGATCCTAAAAGATTTTATCACAAGAAAAAAAATTGTAACTATGTATGGTGATGGATGTTAACTAGACTTATTGTGGTGGATTATTTCACAATGTATACAAACATCAAATCATTATGTTGTAAATCTGAAACTAAAATATTATATGTCGATTTGTCTCAGTAAAAAAAACAAAACAAAACAAAACAAAACAAAACAAAAAAACCCTGATTCTGAGCCCTATCTCAAACCAATAAATCTGAATCTCCATGGGTGGGTCCTGGGCACCAGTAATTTGTAAAAGTATATAAGGTGCAGCACAGCAGATAACTGCTCCTTCAGCAGATAGAAAGAAAGGGAAGGATGGAAAGAAGAGGAATTGGATATCCCCGGTCTGGGGTGGAAAATGGAAGATCTCTTAAATATTTTTCACAGAATTTTTAGTCATTAGAACCAAAGATAAATTGAAAAGACACACTTTTTAAAAGTAAGTAATATGATCTCATGTTCATGATTGTGGAGTGGGTCCTCATCATTTAATTTTGTTTTTTTTTTTTTAAAGATTTTATTTATTTATTTGACAGGATAGAGACAGCCAGCGAGAGAGGGAACACAAGCAGGGGGAGTGGGAGAGGAAGAAGCAGGCTCATAGCGGAGGAGCCTGATGTGGGGCTCGATTCCATAACGCCGGGATCACGCCCTGAGCTGAAGGCAAACGCTTAACCGCTGTGCCACCCAGGCACCCCCTCATCATTTAATTTTAAACTTTAGACCTGTACTGCAAATGTAAAGAAGTAACATCACACTTTAGAGATAAAGTGTTCTGGAATGCTCAAATTGTCCTTTAAGGTGTTAGAAGAAGCAAGGAAGTAAATGACTGAGAAGGAGAAGGAGAAGGAGAAGGAGCAGGCCCATTTGAGAATGAAAATGAGCCCTCCACTAAGTCCTGCAGCCCACATTTGGGAAGAAGGGGTTCACTGTAATTTGAAACATAAATGGCATAACCACCACGGAATCCAAGACTATCTTCCAAAACTATGACTTATTTATTTAGAAGACCTCATAACTACCTGCTCAACGATCCCAAGTATGGCCTAGACTAGCTTGTTTCAGATGAGAATGAGCTAATCATTTTACCCAGTTCAAGAGTGCTCTCTGAGTCACCGATCATACTCTCCTCACATTCAGGTCTAAGGAAAATGGACCCCTTGAAACCTCTCTGGAGTTAAATCTGCCCATCAGGTCTTGTCTGAGCTATCTCAAACATGAG
Organism: Ursus maritimus; assembly: GCF_017311325.1. NCBI lineage: Eukaryota > Metazoa > Chordata > Mammalia > Carnivora > Ursidae > Ursus > Ursus maritimus. The sequence continues at coordinate 14,109,517 of NW_024426663.1, forward strand.
TCAGGGCTTTGTGGTCTTCTTTTACCACCCTAAGCTAGTGAAAAATGTTCAAAATTCCCCCCAACCAGATATATTCCAACTGGTTCTTAGTGAAACAGCCAATCTTACAAGTTTATGCTGTATTTTTGAATGCATGTTTGGAGCCTAAAAATACACATCCACTTTTAATTCATCTACGGCTATACCTACTGGACATTGATGTTTAAAAAAACAGGGAAGAAAACATATTTTTCCTCCCCATCCCCATTTCCTCTATTCAAATCTTTTATTGCTTTCAAAAGCCAGTTCACCTCTCATATCTTCCATTAACGTTTCCCAGCCCAAAGTAACCTCTTCCCATTCAGTATTACATTGACTGGCTGAGTCTGTTGTTTGGTATTATTCATATAGTCTATTATTACACCTCTCATTGTCATTTAGCTTATTGTATGGGAGTGCCTTTTCTACCTGTTAGAGTCTTCTAATATGCCTATGGGCATAGAGCACAGTAGAACATATATTCTGTAGCATTCACTGAATGTTAGCTGAATTCATCACAAACAGTCCAAATTCATGGACCAATTTTATCCCATATCTCTCTATGCTATTGTTTCCTCTTTCACAAAGGAGAGGACCCAATGATATGTCAAGATATAAAATAAGATTCTCACAACTGTAGGACCCAAATGGCATGAATCCCTGAATTCTTTTAATGTGCCATTTACCAGAAACATGGGTTAGGGGCTTCTTTAATGCTCCCCCAGCAGAGGCTTATGTCTTTAAAAAAAGAATTTTTTTTAAGGATGAGGAGGAATGCCACCAACAAAATAATGGCATGTCAGTGACTGTAGGACACATTCTGATATCAAAGATGTTAAAATGTGAAAAAATATGTGCCTTAAAATCAATGATAAATGGCAAGTGAATATGATCTTTTAAACACAGGTAATACGTAATAGCTCCTTCGTTAAAATATTAAGATATTATCATGAACCAGAGAACAATTTGCCTTAAGGAGAGGCATATCTTAGACCTGCCACTGAAACACTGAGCACTGAACTAGACCCTCGACCATGCTGGAGGCTGGTGATGGCCTAGAATATACCAAGTACCCTCTTGTGTTCCCAGAGGGTGAACTGCCCAAAAGGAACAAAAGCTATAGCATTATGGTCTTTGCTTCAAGAGTGCATGGAAATTGCAAAATGCATTCCTGAAAGAATTCAGTAATGTGAGTTTCATGTTTATGCAACAGGAGGTTGCCATGATGTTGCCCAGGGCCCTGACGCAGCACATTTACAAACTAGTCCACACCGACCCATCAGTGCCAGAATCTGCCTGCTAATGATCATATTCTACAAAGCAGTTACAACTTCCTTGACACCACTTTGTGTGGGATGTACACACACATATTACGTTTAGTTGTGTACCTGTCAATGGATGGCAGGGAGCATGCCTTGAGCGTTGCTGTGTTTCTTCAGGTGGCTTGCACCGTGCCTTCCACATGATGAGAAACCTCTTAGAGAATTGTGAGGAACAGATATGCAAAGAACTGACCAAAGGAAAAGCAGTGTAATCATTTAGTTCTGGAGTCAGCAGTTATCCAACAGATCAATAAAGAACAGTGCATGAGACCATCACTTTGAAGAATGCAGCCAAAAGAAGGATGAGTAGGGGGGGCAGAATCTTAGGAGAAGACCCAGGAAGAGTGTTTTCCGCCATCCACTATCTCTGCCTGGCTATAAGTGGTAAGCAATCCTAAACAACCTTTTAAGCAGCTAGTGTCAATGTCAACACTAAATTCAGTCATCTTGCCATGTATCCTTTCTATCAAAAGATATCCCAACTTTCTATAACTGTGAAGTAGACTCTAACAGATATATTTAAATGTCCCAGGTAGCAATCTCACCCTTTTTTAATCCAAATAGGTATTAAAGTTGCTGATGTTCCTGCATGTAATATAGAATATATTTAATCAGAAGCCAATAGCTATAGGGATCTCTCTATCCTGGTTGTATCAAACTTAGAGTATAGTAAGCCATGAGCCAGGATCCTTGTAAACTCAAAGAAGAGCACAAATTAATTTTTCTCTTGCCCTGGAATTTTCTTCTTCATCAAGCCCTGCACCTCAGCACAGGAAAGAACAGTTCACCGAAGGCAAAAATCCACACGACTGCTACAGGTATGTTCCTTCTGGCAGTGCTGCATGTGCTACCGCCATGTTCCTCTCCTGTGCCACAACCAGGCAAGGGCCATCTGGGATGCCTGTCCTGAGAACGCACAACAGAAAAGAAGACAGCATCATGCAGACCATGTCTCCCGCATGGGAAAGAGGCCATCATCTTGTGACCGATCCAACAACCGACAAGTACTGCATTCCTGGTGCCCCATGTCTATGCCGGCACGGCCTGCTGCTGGTTTCTCTGGGGGAACACTGCAGAACATTTAGACCAAATATAAGATAAAATAGGAACAGGAAAATAACTAGGAGGTCATGTATATATTTCAGTCATCCATACTGGCTTTCAAAACGAAGCAGCTCATTTTACATCTGAACAATCTCTTATGAAATAAGCAAGGACAACCAAGTTGCTTGAAAACCAAAAAGATCTCTTACTTGTGTTTGTATCCCCATAGCCTAACATCGTGTTTAATACATAACAGGTATCTAATATTGCTTGCTGAGCAAACGAATGAATGAATGAATGAATGAGTATCTTCCATGAAGATAGATGCCACCTAAGCAAAATAATCCTTAAAACTTAACTACTTACTGTAAGGAAAAAGAGCATAAAATTCTGTGGTTTTGGCCATTTCATATTACTATCTTTGGCCACAGCTAATTGGTCCAGGAATCTGTTCTAAGGCCAAAGGATTGTGTATAAAGGCCAAACTGCTCTGGGGCACCTTGGTATAAGATATATCAATAAAAGTGCTCCATATTGGAGTGGCCAATAGACTCCATTGGATCCTCTCTTTCAGTAAGTACAAACACACATAGCACAGAAAAGTGGGTTACAAAGCCCTGCTCTTGAATAAGGAAGGCAGGGTCATGGGCTTCTGGAAGACCAGGGTCCAGAGCGGCTGACTGCCAGTTTAGGAGGAACCCTATCACTCCAGGCAGCTTTTCCCTAACCGTGTTCTAGAACTCTGAGAGATGTAAGTAGAGACTGCTTGATAATAGTTTGGGAAATGCTCAATGCCATACCCTTTCTTGATTAGTCACAATATCCGCTTGCACATTTAAGTCTCTTAGAAATCTGGCTACAAAAAAAGAAGTTTAATCCTATTTAACAGAGTGTCCTGAAGTCTTTATTTTGCAGCGCCCTTAACTGCCAAAGTGTAGAACAGGATACCTGATTTGAAAAATGGTGCCCTGAAGTGACCCAGATTTATCTTTCCTCACAATTTAAATAAGCCTAACTAAAGTATGGCCTTAAATATGGGTTTTAAAATAATATCCCCAGGAAATGAGCCTCCAGCTTGTAAGAATGAATCCACAGCCTCAGTCAAAATGAGACCAAGAACTTTTCTATAAAGCAAAGCAGTTGCTCAAATTGTAACATGAGTCAAAACTTTGGGTTCCAAAATTTTTAAGACTTCATGACTTCATTCAGGAATCCTAAAAACAACTGTGGTCATCATCCATTAAAAATGCAACTTTCACAGTGTTCCACAGACAGGGAGATAAAAGTCCTTTGGGCTGATTTATTTTCATTAGCGCCTTGCCAGTAAATATGTAAACAATTTAAACCAGGCAAACACACATGCTGAGCATAATAAAACCCATCTTAATTGCTACTCTCCCACGGAAAAGAACTCTCAGTACCTTGTCCAATAAAGAAATGATCTATGATTTTTCTTGTCACTTTTCTTCTCTTCAGTAAATTTAATAAATAAAATCGATGGGTTTTGGAAANAGTGTTAGGTCAGCCCTTCCAATTGTAACATTCCTTCATTTAAATATCAGTTACCACAACATTCCAAACTTCGAAGCAAAAGCTGTTTCCTGCATTAATTTTGACACATATCATGAAGAAGCACTGATAAAGCTCAGCCCATCAGACGTGGCTGGAGTTTTTCCTGATACATATCTGCTTTTTACCTTTTACTTTTCTTCAGCTCCTTCCTTCTTCTCTCCAAACCTTACTCTGCCCCAGATTTTGACGCATTAAGCCCACAGTAGGAAAATGAATTTTGTTTTTTAATCATTTGATACCTGCCACATAAGCTACAAGGAAATGCATTTTAACTCACCTAAAAATTCTAGTTAGGATCATGAATAACTGAAAAGGCTTAGCAATGAGCAAACATGCCTAAAACAGGGGGAAAAGGTAAGAATGAACTCCAATAGTTGCAGGAATATAAATTTCCTGGTCTGTTAGAGATCAAAAATTAATTGGCATTTTAATGAAGAATTCACAAAGACAGAAGTAAGGAAACCCAAAAAAAGAAAAAAAACAAGAAAAAAAGAACAACCCTCAATTCTCACCTGTTCCCAAACTAAAATAAGATATTCCCGAAATTAGACACTCTTCTCCTATCATACATCAATCAATGCCTACTTTTGTAACTAAAAGAGTAACTCTGGATGAGGTTGCAACCACTGTCCCAGTAATAAAATTCAAAGCAAATTTTTATAAAGTTATGTATGTACATATACATGGGTACGTGGCCAGCTGTCACCCTTAACAGCTATGGAAGCAATTATTCTTAAATTCAGAAACTGTTATTTAAAGTGTATACATGGAAGGAGGGGTTAATAAGAGGAGAATATAGTAAAGATGAGACAAGTTGCTATAACCTATTAGTATCAGTGAGGAGAGAGAAATAAAAACCATCCAGAGGGAGGAAAGAAAAGGTAGGGAATTTCTTTTCCATTCCTACCCCATGTAAATTGTTTTCATTTTTAGATTAAGTCCTTTATTGTTTCTGTTTTTATTTTATCTCTGAAAGGAGTAATAACATAAAGTCACCTAAATAATATTGGTTAAGGCATACTAAAAGAAGAGAAAATATATACAGACGGTCCCCAACTTATAATGCTTGGACTTACAACTATTTGACTTCGTGATGGTGGGAAAGCAATATATCTTCACTAGAAGCCATACTTTGAATTTTGATCTTTCACCAGGCTATGATATGCTGTCCGATACTCTCATGATGCTGGGTGATGGCAGCGAGCCGCAGTTCTGGCAGCCACACGATCATGAGGGCAAACAACCCAAACCCTTTCAACCACTCTATACCCATATGGCCATTCTGCTTTTCACTTTCAGTGCAGTAGTCAAAAAATTACATGAGATACGTAACACTTTATTATAATAATAGGCTTTATGTTACATGATTTTATCCATGTGTAGGCTAATGTGAGTGTTCTGAGCACTTTAAGGCAGGCAAGGCTAAGCTAAGATGTTCAATAGTTTAAAATGCATTTTTGACTTATGACATTTTCAACTTACAATGGGTTTATTGGTATGTAACCCCATCGTAAGTTGAGGAAGATCTTGTAGCAGTTTTGTGCTCTGGAGAAAGAAGACAGAGAGGGTGAACACATGAACATTTCTGTAAAGTGACTGGAAGATCATAACTCTCTGTACACGCTGTCCCCAAGGTTTCGTCTCTCACCCTGAATTAGTTCACAGATAAAATCTATCTACTAACATTCAAATAAAGACTGGAGGCCATGTTCAAAAAAAAAAAAAAAAGAATTCGAGTATATAGCAACAATTTACTGATTCAATCCCATCCCATCCCACCCCAATCCCAAGGAATTGCTGTGACTTGCTGGAAACTGCATTTCTCTCCTTCTTTCTAGTGGGTACATATTTCCTAGCTTCTCCTATAAAGTGTTGGAGGCAGGTAAAATGACTTTGATTATGCATATAACCAAACAGATGAAATTTTATAGCATTCCTTTGAGATAAAATATGCTATTATAGCTCTTGATCTGAGATTTCAGATATTGAAATTATTATATTTCAAATACTTGTAATAGGGACAAGTGCAACTTTTTCCATAAAAAAATCCTTATCTCCAAAGCAATTATTCATTTTCCTTCAACTTTGTTTTTCCTCCAAAGAATTGAATAGCAGTAAAAGCAATAATGGTAATGATATTTAGCAGGCAGTGGCATGGTCTTTACTTACATTATCTTTTTCAAACTCCATAACGAGCTTAAGACATAGGAACTATTTTCATTTCTGTTTCACAGATAAGAAAATTGAGGCTTGGAGAGGTTAATGATTTGCCTAAGATCACACAGCTAGTAAGGAAGCTAAACAAGAATGTTAATTTGGCTCTTTGACTACACTGCCCACACATCTTATACTGAAGAATTTGAGAAATGAAATAGGCATTACCACCAACCCATAAAAGAGAGTACAGGCATTCCAATTAGAAATGTATAAATGTTGAAGTTAGTACACAGAGAAATGTAACAAGTAGAATACATTCTAAGTAACTAGAAAATCCAAGAAATATTTAGATAATTAGATACTCAACCCCTTCTATATTAGCAAAAAATACCTGAAAAAGCCAAAGAGGCTTCAAATGCTCTAATGTCCCACTGATTGTTTTAGGGTGTCCATTTTATTTTTCCTGAATAGGAATAGCTCTAATGATAAAGGGACAAAGATAGATGGACAATTAAGGCTCTGGGCAATCAAACATATTTACATTCCTACAAATTTCAGTTTTAGGAAAAATCTGCTCAAATATTGGCATCAGATAAGTGTTTAACACATGTGACTTTAGGAAGCTGAATTAAAAGCCAGGGCCACATATGCAAAGCGGTTGTTTAAGCTAGGTAGGATAGTCATCTAAGTGGTGAAATTTAAGGAATGCTTAAGACTCTCCCGCTTGAACTGGGTGTTATACGCAACTAATGAATCATCGAACTTTACATCGGAAACTGGGGATGTACTGTATGGTGACTAACATAATATAATAAAAAATCATTAAAAAAAAAAAAGACTCTCCCGCTTGAAATATTTTCTGTCCTTACCTGAATGTCATCATTATACTTTGTCACACTGATCAGAATCTCTGTTAGATATTGATTTTGGAAATTCAAATGAGGCTATAAGCCATTCACTTTTTAGTGCCAATTAGCATAATTTGATTATTTTGCTTTCCAACAGAAGTGGGAGTTTCTAGCTATTTTGCACATTAAAATCCCCTAGGAATATTTTTAAAACAATGCCAAAGTCTGGGCCCTACTCCCAGAGATCCCATGGTTCTGGGTAACCTAGGGACCAGGCAGTGTGTACTTGACCAGCTTTCCAGGTGGCCCTGGTATGTGCCAGGCTTGAGAGTCACTAGTGTAGACTAGTGTAGACTAGTGACTCTGCCTCCTGTAAAGAGAAATAACATTTACTGACCATGTCCCTATTTTCTGTGTTTTTATTTTTTTTATTTTTATTTTTTTAAAAGATTTTATTTATTTATTTGACAGAGAGAGGGACAGCCAGCAAGAGAGGGAATACAAGTAGGGGGAGTAGGAGAGGAAGAAGCAGGCTCCCAGCAGAGGAGCCTCATGCGGGGCTTGATCCCAGAACGCCAGGATCACACCCTGAGCTGAAGGCAGATGCTTAATGACTGAGCCACCCAGGCGCCCCTATTTTCTGTGTTTTTAGCACTGGATAGAAAACTTTCTCGCAATAGGCCATATTAAAAGAGATAGCAACCACCACAAAATCTACTTTGAAATGAGAAGTAAAATGGAAAGAAGGTTAAAGGAAAACAAAAGTCTCTATATTTAGTTATTTAAAAATAAAAAAATGTTATCTGACTTCTTTAGAATACAGGAGACATGATTTCATTTTCTTAAGTAATCCTTTCAATATGATTTGCTGTTTTGAACTACACATTTCCTATGTCTTTATGAAGTCCATAACAGCTGGCATATGAAAGGGGTCAAATCTTAACTGTCAGACTCCAGTCATTCTGATAGTACTAGAAATAGGTTCAACAACCAACAAATTTAATTGCCATTTCTATTTAACCCATTTAATCAATAGTTCAGATCCACAATGCACAAACCAACCTGAATGAAATGTCTGTGTTTCAGTACTCTATATCAGAACATTATTAATACTGAAAGATACTAAAAACAGTCATCAAACTTCAACTAAGTTTCTATAATAAAATTTCACATATAAAATTTCACTTACACATGGAATCTAAAAAACAAAATAAGTAAACAAACAAGAAGAAAAAAAACAGACTCTTAAATACAGAGAATAAACTGGTGGTTTTCACAAGGGAGATGGGTAGGGAAACAGACGAAATAGATAAAAAGGATTAAGTGGTACAAGTTTCCAGTTATAAAAATAAATAAATCATACAGATGAAAAGTATGGCACAGGGAATACTGTCAATAATATTGTAATAATGTTGTTTGGTAACAGTAACAGTATCGTGGTGAGCACTAAGTAATGCATAGAATTGGTGAACCAATATGCTGTACACTTGAGACAAATATAACATTGTATATTAGTTATACTTCAATTAAAAAAAGAAAAAAATTGTTATAATGCTTGTTCACTTGAAGAACTCTACAATACAATACTAAAGTTATGTTCTCAGTAGTCGATCATAAATTTTATAAGGACAACAATAGTTTTTTACAGATTTTTATATTCTCAGAACTTAGCACAATTCCATGCATATAGTAGGTAATAGGTAAATGAGTAACATTTATTAAGTAGATGAATACATGAACGTATGAATGAATGATGGTAACTGGAGCTCACAGAGAACACAGCCTAATGATTATAAGGCAAAAACAAAAGGCATTCTTGGGCTTTTTTTCCTACCTCATCAAAGTTACCATTACCTTTATGAAATTAGTAATCATATTTTTAATTATATTTTTGCCACTTCTTCCTTGGGGATGATGTAAAAACTGCTTTAAAAAAAAAGCCTTCAGTGACTGTCAGATAAAATTCTATTAGAGTCAAGTGAGAATATAGGAAGACAAGACACAACTCGGTATTTATCTACCTGCTCCTGGATTGTACTTTTACGTTCCAGTCCTATTTCAGAAAGATGGGTGCTTGGAAACTAGGTAGGTAACAGGTTGTAGGATTTCAACTCTAACCTGAAAACGAAGAAGAAAACAAGAGTATGCTCTTTTAAGTTGGCCTTGATGTTAGTTGTTGGCATTCTTGGTGCTGAGACCATTTTCTCGCTAAAGTGCTCAGATTCAACCAAGGGAGGCTTTTCTCCAAGTTTGGGGGGATAAAATCAGTTACTAATCACATTACCTGTACTCATGAAACATAGGCAAAAAGAAGGCCCTTGTTACTACCACCAACATTTGGCTATGAACCACAGTTGAGCTAGCTAGGTATGAGCTTCTCTGTAGCCGGAAAGGTATTGGCTGAAGTCTGTGATATATCAATTAATCTTCTTATTTCAACTCCTTTCACTTTCAGAGACCAACTGCAGTTTCCAGGACTCCTTATAGAGTAAGCATGTGTTTTCTTTGGTTTTACTTATAGTTTTTCTCAATGAGTACAACTATGCTTTTGTTCCACCCCCTTCCAGTAAAATCTGGAATCATTTGGACAAAAAGAGAAGTTAACAGCAAGGTTGTTTAGATAAATTTCCTAGGTGCTATCCATCCCAGCAAGACTCTACTTTAGAAGAATTTCTTAGAATATCTTGGCACAAATACACATATCATAAAGAACTTCATTCACTGACATATATCTTCCTAAAATGACTTTACCACTATGCCACTTACTCATAGGCATTTTAGTAAAGCACAACCTTAGAGGCTGGTTTTTGGATCTACTACATGAGTTGTTGGTTATAGTGTAGAGCAGAAAACAGTCCAGGAAAGAGCAGGCTTTCAGTTCTCAAGGGGTAGGAAGCTTTGGTAAATATTAAGATTACTGGCTCTGAGCTTAAATGAGTTGGATAAACACAGTTCTGCCCAAGTTAGGACTGCTCTCTACTTTTTCTCTGGTATTTTTAATTGGTACCATTTTCTAGAAGTCAAAATTCCACCCAGATGTAGTCCTGTTCTACTCTTCAGGGTCATCTCATATCTAGACTGTTGTTGAAGTGGGGAGACTATACTTCAGAAGGAGATCTTTCCAAGAATGTCCTGATGCAGACTGCCAGTTGCCTACCTCACATGTAGTCTACCCTTTTTTCCTACTGAATCTTCCTTTTATTCACGGTAGCGTTGAAACCTTGCTTGAAAACTACATTTCCTTGCCTCCCTCACATTAAAGTTGAGCCTGTGACACAGTTCTGCCCAAGAAGAAGTAGAAGCTGCTATTCACGTGTCCAAGAGAAGCAGATTCAGGAGGTATGCACCCTGTTTGCATCAGGCCCTTCTAATTTTTCCTGTCTCTAGAATAGGAACACAGCAGCTGTATCTAAATGGTCACCTCCAAAACCTGAGGATGAAAACCATGCCTTCGGGATGGCAGAAGAAATCCAGAAGGTCCTGGGACCCTGAAGAATTTGCTGTCACCATGTTGGCTCTGAGCTGTCTAGTACAGCATTTCTTTTATGTGAGAGTAAAATATAACCCTTTCTGTTCTAAGCCTCTAGTTTGGTAGTCCCTATTACTATGGTTAAACCCAGTTTCTAACTGAAATAAGCTCAGTTCCAAAGTTCATAATTCGTAACAATAGAGAACTCAAAAATCATGTCATTTGAGACAGTTTAGAGGACCTGGGGTTTTATGTCTACAAAATGAAGGGAATGGAGAATGTTGAAAATATATTCAAATATATGAGCCACTTATATATGAAGAGCTATCAAGGCCACACTCGGAAGGATGGATGGAAGCAAAAGAAGCAGACTGTCAGCCCAACCTAAATGATCTTTCTAGTAATCAAAACTGGCTCCTCATGAATAGGTTGCCATCACTGGAGAGGCTCAAGTATTAGGATGAATGTCTACTCCAAGGGAATATGGTAGAGGAGATGAAAACACTGAATGAAGCAATTAGAAAGGGTGATATTTACTTAAGTTTCCACACCCAACCCAGAAAGTCTATGAATCTATGGGTTCCTAATGACTAATACCCAGTTTCCTTTAACACAACAAATAATTATTGAATGCCTGTGAAATGGATTTTATTGCTTTGCTTTGTTTATTGTATTTAATCAGCCTAACTTTTATGCTACATTAAGCCATGCTCCAAACATTACTGACTTATCAGTTAATTTTGGATTTGTATCATTTGTCAGAATTTATACAGAGATTCATTTGCAGCTAGGACAATCTAAGCAATAGTTATAGACATTTCTTGCATTCTTACCACATGCTGGGCACTGAGATATATGCTTTAAATTGATCTATAATTTCATAATAACCCTATGAGAACTGCAATATTATTATTTCCCCTCTTAAAGGAGAAAAAGGGCACAGAAAGTTTAAAAAGTTTTTTCAAGATCATATAGTTAAGGGTGATGCCAGAATGTAACTCAGCAATTAGACTTCAGAGTCCCTTGATGAACATATGATACTCTCTGTGCCTAATCTATATCTGGCTTCAAAAGGCATACCCACCTAAGGATCATAATAAAACTGCAAATGAATTACAGGCATTATAAAATTAAACCATAAATTATAAGGGCAAATGCCCTATGTATTTTGAATATTTCTTTAGTAATATTTTTTTTTCCTTTACATTCAATGTCGTTTTATCTTTATCTGTAAATGTAACCCCTGTGAAAAACAAATCTGGACTAATACACGTTAAAATGGCATATGGCAGCTATGTGACAAAAGTAAATATTTAGTCCCTGGATAAAATGGTGAGGAGTTATGAGGCCAGCCTTTCTCTACAAATAGCTGTAATTGCCTTTACAAGGCAGAGAAGACCCAACAGGAATGTGAATCTTCTCCCACCAATAAATGAATGGAGGCCCACAGATTAGAAAATCTCAAAGTATAAGCAGGCAATAATTTTTCACAATAAATCAAATAACAAAATTAAAAAGCCACATACCCATTCCATACTTGAAAAGCAAAACATCTCTTTTGCAAGGTTTCCAACTTTTACACTATGAATATGCACAGGTTGGCACATTATAATTACTTCACTGTAGATCATTGTTAGGATTTACAATTTGTCCTTTAAAGGTGAACTCACTGCTTAATAATTTAAAACAAAAAGTCACTGACATTACAACTAAACAAACATTAATTATTAAGTATTTTTTTATTCTAACCCCTTTCTATCTAGTTTTATTTTTAAGTCTTTTTGGAGCTTTATCCCATTTTGCCACTTTTTCTGAAAAATTCTCATTCTATTTTATTATGATTCTTGTCTTGATCAGTAATGATAAACTCAGGATTGGAACTTTGAAATCACTGACTTCCTACATGGTCAAATAGATGACACATGTTTCATCTCCCTTTGGCACAAAGGCCTGGTGCATTGTGCACCTCTCACCATGGATACCATCCTATTTAGTTAGGCCTGAACCATGCTGACTACAGACACTGAAAGCCCAATGAGCTGTTAAAACAGTTTTTCCTCTCTGTAAACACAGCCAATGTGCATCAAGTGATCAAGTAGTTAAATGAAATATCCAAAAGGATAAGGAGCAAAGGAGGAGAAAGAGAGAGAGAGATTAAGAGAGAGGTAAGATTCGTAGAGAGAGAAATAAAATAAAGGAGAAGCTAAGCATTCATGGTCATATCTACCATTTTTGGCAGGTAAGTTTATGGTGTTAATGGCAAAGAGCAGAAAACCAGGAGGAAGCCCTTGTCACTGACCTCAAAGATATAAAGATAGATCACTTGCTTTGGTGAATTTGTCCCCTAGAATGAGTGGCCCCGCCTGTCGTCACCAAAGGGCTACTGCGGGCTGAGTCTGAAAGCCAAGAACATCCTTCCTCTTGGACCCAAGCAGTGTGTCTCTACACACAGCTGCTCAGTGGCACCAAACTACCTGCCCAGGAGAAGAGCCAGGGAATTGGCGGCTTTCTCTGGAGATTGGGCATTAGCCCTTCTTTGCTCCCATAAGATAACCCAGCAGGTGCTCTTCTTTGCTCTGATTATCAGCAAACAGAAAAGGCCTGTATTTTCCTAAGCTACCAACAAGCCAAGGGTTTGTGTGGCTATGACAGCTGCCAAGTGATTTTCTGGGGGCAAAATAAAATAACAGGAAGGAGAGAAGTCAAGTCCCCTTCCCTGTGCAATCCAGGATCCAGCATCGCTGATCCTAAGAGGGAAGGAAAAAAAATCAATGTTTTGACTGTGTTTGCTCCACCTTCCAACCAGGCATTTTCAACCTTTCTCTCAACCATGATCAGGTTAAAAATGAATATGCTGGCACATGTGAACAAATGCTCACTCCAAGTTTTCTGCTATAGACAATAACTCTTCAGTTACTCAGAACTAAACTCTCCAACAACTCAGAGTCCCCTGAAACACAGCCATACACCAATAAACAAAGTAAATGTGTAAACAAAACCTTCTGGGAAGCCAGAACATATGTTATGACATTCATCTGCCAAAGCTAGGACAGGTACTCCCAGGAGAGACCGCCAAAACTCTCTCTGCCCAGAATTCAGCTTGTTCTGATTAAGATCTAGTTCTAAGCAATTCAGCTATTTGGTACTGCAAAAGATTAGGAACAAAAATGAAGGGATGTATACTGCCCTTGCAAACGTACTGACAGCAGTACGGAGGCAGCTGTTTCTCAGAAAGGCAGAGTCAGTGGGACCACAGAGGCAAACTGAAACTGTAACAACAACACAAAATAAAAATTGCAGGAGAGACTGACCTATCTACTTCCTTATCCAACAGCTTCCTTAAACAGTGCATTGCACTGTAAAAAAAATAATATTTTATTTATTTATTTTTTTAATGATTTTACTTATTTATTTGACAGAGAGAGAGAGAGTGAGCACAAGCACGGAGAGCAGCAGGCAGAAGGAGAGGGAGAAGCAGACTTCCTGCGGATCAGGGAGCCCTATGTGGGACTCGATCCCAGGACACTGGGATCATGACCTGAACTGAGGCAGAGGCTCAACCGACTGAGCCACCCAAGCACCCCAAGAAGTCACATTTTAACGACAATTCTGAATCGTCAAGAAAAATACAAATGTCCAATACTTTGTTTCTGAAAGCAGAGGAGTTTTAATACTTTAATAAAGGGTGTTGGCACTTTAATCAGTAAACTTCCATTTTCTGGAACCTCCACTAATTACTGACATTGTTATATGTCAATATCTATCTTTAAGGTACCCAGTCACTTTTCTAGCTGCTAAATATTTGACCAAGGCAAAGCCAAGCCAGAAAATGGGAAAGTGGATGAAAATGTCAAATTCGGATTACTGCCCAGTAAAGCTGGCAGTTTGGGAGGGGAGGCTGGAGTCTTTAAAAAGGTGGATGTACTGAGACACTTGTCCCAAACACGGGACTCACTCTTCTAAAACACACTGGTGCCTGCTCTCTCACTATACACGAAAGCACTCATGCTAGTGGAGTGAGGAGGGAGGGTCATTTCTTCTTCACAAAGGACTTGGAATTGTAGCTTGGAATCCTAGCTGATCTTCAGATTATTTGTTAAGAAGGCAGATTTCTAGAATTCACTCTTGGATGTGCTCATTTGGGATATTTGGCTAGAACCCTGGAGTCTGCAATTTTTAAACCTCAGCCAGGTTTAAAACCAATGACCTGGGATGCTGTTGTTTGGGGAGGTGCTTTGAGTGCCTGGGCTTCTAGTTCAGCCACCTCCACCATGAAGATCTCTAATCCAAAGGGCAGTTAGTGCTGCTTCTGGGATATGCTCACATTCAGCCTGGTTCCCACAGTGGACACAGAGCGCTCGTTCTCCCATAGAAGCCTAGTGAGAGTCTTGCTAGCTACCTCAGGAGTTCAAAGAGATTAAGACAGAACAAGGAACATAAAACTAGCTATAACCTGTTTTTCTATTATAAGGCAACTGATCTCCACCCACCACCACATCAGAAAGTGTCTGAAAGGAAATAAAAAGGAGACTGGATACTTTACTATATCTAAACCAGTTATGAGAAAAATAAAGTTTGTTGTTTTCAGGAAGCTGACACTGATGGTCAGAATGTTCCAACTCTAACCACTTTCGAACCTTCTGCCACTCTGCTTAATGATAACATAAGCTCACACTTAGGTACTGCTCTGCCTGTTTTGTCCTGAATCATTTATTTGGGTATTCACACTTTTTAATTGGCTTTGTTCTTTTCATCAGTTTAATTTTCCACAGAAATACTACAGTCCCCCTAACTGCACAGATTCTTCTAATACAACCTCACATAGACCAAGTCTTTAAAATAAAATGAATCATTAGTAATGAATTTGAAGATACAAAACACTCCAGCATAGGTAGAACCAAAGCCTGGTTATGCTTCTTTGGCATTTTAGCTTCCAGAGTGTCTACTCATTACCTTTATGGTTTTTTCCATTACATGGAAAGCAAACACTGATATCTCTGAGCACACAGAAAATTTCTTCTGCACAAACAAAGCAAGTTCTACTGTCAATGAGGCCACATACTTAACCTCTTCCCTTCTATTACTGAACTGGGATAGTAGTGTGAGAATGAGGGGAGGGAAAATATTTAATTGTATAGTTTTCTGCACAATTCTTATTATGAGAGTTACAAAAGATAAGGATAAAGTGGTTGTCAGATTTGGCTACAGATGCTATAAAAGTTTCTACACAATCATTAGATTCTAGCCCCTTACAGGCAGTGATTCTAGCTATTCATCTCTGGCACTATACAAGTATGCCTAAAACATTAATAGCAGCATTGGTATATTTGGGACTTCATCTATTTTCTAGAAGTTTCCAGTGATACTCTGTATTCTTACTGCATAGTAATACCCTAAAATTAAATGAACTAGAACTAGTTCTCTAGAACTTAGAAAGTTTCCCAAACACACCACAGTATGAATGTATGTTAGATGAATAGCATAGATTGGGATTAGGAGAATAAGAAAAAAGAGTTTTCTGGAGTCATTTAAAATAAATTGTGAGTGAGGGGCGCCTGGGTGGCTCAGTCATTAAGTGTCTGCTTTCAGCTCAGGGCGTGATCCCGGCATTCTGGGATCGAGCCCCACATCAGGCTCCTCTGCTGGAAGCCTGCTTTTTCCTCTCCCACTCCCCCTGCTTGTGTTCCCTCTTTCGCTGGCTATCTATCTCTGTCAAATAAATAAATAAAATCTTAAAAAAAAATAAATTGTGAGTGGATTTTTCTGAACAAAAATGAGAAATACTTATTATCCTTGCCCTTGCCTGGTAGACATATTTTAGATAAAATTGAAATAATCTACAAAAGAAAGACAACCTTCTACATGCTATTTTGTCATCCTTACTCCTTAAAACATATGCCCCAAGGCTATATTTACATACATACATGGGGACCTTACCCACATAATCACTCAATAAATATTTAATAAAAGAAGGATAAACATCATGTAAAAATTACAACTTAACATCCCAAGCACAGAAACAAAGAATTTCACACTTTAAGAAGCCAAAGTCTGTCACTGTACAGAGAGTACAGGCTTCGCAGTGAGCAGAACTGAGCTAAAATTGTCATTAGCTGCTAACAAACAAGTCTCAAACATTCAGCTTTCCCATCTATAAAATGGGGTTAACACTATTTGCAAACTTGCTATAAAGACTAGAAACAATATCTGTAAATCTCTAAGTGCAGTGTCTGACATATGATTTTGATGGTGATAATAATGAGTTTTCTCTAAAGAACACTACCAGGATCAGAGTTACTTATTTCCATCATTTTACATGTTCCAACTTGTTCTGTGTCAGATAATCCTTCTATGGTTTAATTATTTTGCTTGACATAATTTCTCAGAACAATAGAGCACCATATTCAGAAGGAGTAAGAAAATACACTCCAAAGTAAAATATAAACAATTTTTATACACGAACAATGAGACTGAAGAAAGAGAAATTAGAGAATCCATTCCATTTACAATAGCACCAAAAATCATACTGTATCTCGGAATTAACTTAACCAGAGACGTAAAGGATCTATATTCTAGAAACTACAAATCACTCTTGAAAGACATTGAAGAAGACACAAAAAGATGCAAAAATATTCCATGCTCATGGATCGAAAGAATTAACATAGTTAAAATGTCTATGCTACTCAGAGCAATCTACACTTTCAATGCTATCCCGATCAAAATACCAATGACATCTTTCAAAGACTGGAACAAACAGCCCTTAAATTTGTGTGGAACCAGAAAAGGCC